>NC_044058.1:22265181-22590181 GCF_902167405.1 Gadus morhua | reverse complement strand
AGCAGCATTTGCTACAATCCACAGGGTAGACTGGTAAACTGATCTATCCATCAGACATCTAGGTAGACATGTCCACTTGTGATGGCACTAAGGTACAGGAAAAAGGCAACATTTCAAACCACTTGTAATGGCTAATCACACTCACACCTTGTGGTATAATATCACCAAAAAGTACAAACTACAAAATAAAATATGAGTAGTAGCAATGTTATTAGCTACATGTTGCTACTTGTTGTATATGTGTGGGAGTGTGTGTGGAGGATGGCTGGTTTAGGCAACCTCTCCTGGCTTGTAATATTTTACGATGTTGGGATGCGACTTCTTTAGAACGAGAAAACCAAGAGCCTACATCTAGGTGGATACAGATCTAAAAATATGAACCCGACACTACCCTGTCTGAACAAAACACCGTAAACCCCCCGATGACTCCCGAACCGCTCCCTCGCATGCCCCCACCCCCCTCTCTCCCCCCCCCCCCCCCCCAGGATGGCGGCGGAGCTGCTGCGCCTGCTGGCCCCGGTGCCGGGGGTCCGGCAGCAGTTGTGGGACCTGGAGGGTCTGCCGGTGTTGCTGGGTCTGCTGCACGGCCGCCACCTGCGGCTGCTGTGGAGCTCGGCCTGGGTGCTGGTGCAGCTCTGCCAGGACCCGGACGCCCGCGCAGAGGTCCGCAGCTGGGGGGGCCTGCAGCAGCTGCTCCGGCTCCTCAACAGGCCGGTGGACCGCCCGCGGGGAGGGCTGGATCGTCTTCTGGGGGGCAGGATGGATGTTGGGTTCGGTTTGACCGTTGCTGTGGCTGGCTGTTTGTCTGGAGCTCCGGTTGGATGCTGGGTTCTGTTGGACTCTTAGTGGCTGGCTGTTTGTCTGGGTGTGTGACTGTTTGTCTTGCTCTTTGTCTGGGTGTCTTGGTGGATGCGGGGTTCTGTTGGACTCTTAGTGGCTGGCTGTTTGTCTGGGTGTGTGACTGTTTGTCTTGCTCTTTGTCTGGGTGTCTTGGTGGATGCGGGGTTCTGTTGGACTCTTAGTGGCTGGCTGTTTGTCTGGGTGTGTGACTGTTTGTCTTGCTCTTTGTCTGGGTGTCTTGGTGGATGCCGGGTTCTGTTTGACTCTTAGTGGCTGGCTGTATGGTTGGGTGTCTGGAAGAATGTTGTGTTTTGTTTGACTGTTGTTGTGGCTGGCTGTTTTGGTGGTTGTTTGTCTGGGGGTCAGGGCAGACATTGGTTTCTGTTTGACAGTTGGTGTGGCTGGCGGTTATGCTGGCTGTTTAGCAGGGTCTCTGGACAGATGTTGTGCTCTGGTTGACCGTTGTTGGTTGGCTGTTTGGCTGGCTGTTTAGCACGATCTCCGGATGGATGCTGTGTTCTGTTTGATTGGTTGTTAGTGGCTGGGCGTTTGTCTGGATGGATGTTGTGTTCTGTTTGACTGTTGTTGTGGCTGGCTGTTTTGCTGGCTGTTTGTGTGTGGGTCTGGGCAGACATTGGGTTCTGTTTGACTGTTAGTGGCTGGCTGTTTGTCTGGGTGTGTGACTGTTTGTCTGGCTCTTTTGTCTGGGTGTCTTGATGGATCTTGTGTTCTGTTTGACTGTTGTTGTGGCTGGCTGTTATGCTGGCTGTTTGTCCGGGGGGTCTGGGCAGACATCGGGCTCTGTTTGACTGTTGGCGTGTGATGACTCATGACGTGTTGCAGCGAGGGGACGTTCGTGTCGGACCGCTCCTCCGTCGAGGACCTCTCCAGCGCCAACGCCGCAGGCCGCCTCCAGGGACCGCCCTGCTCGGAGGAGCTCCCCCCCGCGGAGCAGAGGGCCAGCACCCTGGCCCTGCAGGCTGGTGAGACCAGCCCCATGCAGAATATGAGCTAAAACTGCAGTATATCGGCATGTGGCTCAGGAGGTAGAGCGGGTTGGCTGGTAACCGGAAGGTTGCTAGTTCAATCCCCGGCTCCTCCTAGCTGAGACTTGAGGTGTCCCTGAGCGAGGCACCTCACCCTGACTGATCCTGACGAGCTGGCTGTCGCCTCGCGTGGTTGACATCGCCGTCGGTGTGTGAATGTGTTCATGATTGGGCGAATGTTAGGCAATATTTTAAAGTGCTTTGAGTGGCCACTGGTTAGAAAAGTGTTCCATAAATGCAGTCCATTTATATTCTGCTGCAGCGTTTTACAACATAAGAGAATACCAGAACTAGAAGGTTCTAATCTAAAACACGTTTTCTCCCGGTCCTGGGAAAAATGTTGATGCTATAAATCTATGTACTTTACAATTCATTACACACGGGAAAACAATCATAGTTACAATTGTTATGAAGTATATTCATGATTCCATCATTTCCCAGCATGCTGTGCAGCTCTGACGGAGCTTGTCCTGGACGACTCCAACGCCTATCACCTGGTTCAGGTAAGATGAGCACCCCAGACTGACACCCACTGTGGACCGCTGGTGCACAGCCAGGTATGACTCGCAGGTCGGGAGGGGGGGGGACTTTGGATGAAAACATCTGCCCAACGACCAAACCGTCAATCTTGTACGATATAACAGTAAAGTACTGAAGCAGTGTCAAAGACTGGACTGGAACCCGTGTGCTTGCAGGAGAACGGCATCTACGTCGTTGCTAAGCTGATTCTGCCCCAGGACCCTGCTGTGAAGGCAGCCTCTCTACAGGTAGGAGACAGGGCGTCGTGCGTGCACCTCCACAGAGGCCGATGTGAGCGTGACGCGGTGAGGGATGAACGTGCGTGTTGTCTGGTTCTGCTGCAGTGCTACGCCTTCCGGACCCTACGGTTCCTCTTCAGCGTGGAGAGGAACAGAGCTCTCTTCAGAAGGTGAGGTTGACACCAAACATACGGACACGTTAGCATTTCTTTTGTGAGATATTTTCAGGTTTGGGAAATCAGTGGCGATACCCAGCCCTAGAAACTATGCCTTCAGGAAACACCACATCACTTTTACAATTTCTGGCCGCCAGGTTTTGGAGCTTGATGGCCCCTAGACCTTTACTTAAAATGTTAGTGTTAATCCCTGCTTTATATTCGACAGACTAAGGCCCAATCCCATTTCTACCCCTTACCCCTTCCCCTGGCCCCTCCCCCTTGTTTTTAAGGGGTAAGGGGCCTAAGGCCCAATCCCATTTCTACCCCTTCCCCTTCCCCCTTCCCCTTAACCCTTCAAAACAAGGGGGAGGGGCAAGGGGAAGGGGTAAGGGGTAGAAATGGGATTGGGCCTAAGTCTGCGAGCGGTATTCAAAGATGTGCCATTTTAATATGTACCGCAGGAGAGCGGAACAAACTCTTATCACTGCAAACGTTTGTTTTGGAGCGACTCTCCTCTGAGGAATCCCCATTGGTTTCCGTTGCAGGCTTTTTCCCACAGAGCTCTTTGAGATGTTTATTGATGTTGGACATTACATCCGAGACCTGACAGCATACGAAGCTCTGCAGGCCGCAGTCTCCCTCTACACTGTGAGCAGAACCCATATGCTATTATTCATTCCATTATTTTGTCTATTTGGCCCTGTTTAAGTCTGATCAATGTCATACTCTATTTACTTTATTTAGTTAAATTATACAATTTTTCAGTCTGTTAAAGTCTGCTTCACTTACATTCTGTTATATTCTACTTTGTGCTATTCTATTCTACTCTATTCTACTTTAGTTGTGTCATATCTATGCTGTCCTGTTTTGTGTTTTATCTCATTCAGTTATGTTCTAGTATATTCTTTCTATTCTACTGTACTTCCTTCTGCTCTGCTCTATTCTATTTGGATCCATTCTACTTTCCCCCTTTTTCTAATCCAATTTTATCAAGGTCTAGTTCTGCTCAGGTGTGTACTGATTGGCTGTGACCTGTTGCAGGAGGAGGAGCTCCGGGCTTTGAGGGAGGGCATTGAATCCTCCAATCAGAATTGCCCGCCAATCAGGGTCATAAATGGCTACGCGGTGCTGGACCACCTCGGCACTGGGGCCTTCGGCAGCGTCTTCAAGGTCCTGCTGCCCCTTCATACACTCCTACCTCAGTCTCTGAGTCTCTATGGTAGCACTGATTGTCTTCGGCCCTGTTTAAACCGCACTCCGTCACCCTGAGCCTTCAAACAGACCAGGAAAAACAGTTAACAAGGTTAACAGGTACAGGAAGGGACAGAGGGGAGTCTCCTTTCCAGGGATGGCTAGCAGAGCATGAGATGTGGCTGAGCAGCGGCACATGTCAACAAAACAATGAGTCACAGAAATTAACATTTAAAATAAGAGAAAGTAACGAATACTTGCAAATGCATTGACAGATCAATCGTGTGTGTGTGTGAGAGTGCATATGCATGTGTGTGCCTGTGCGCGTGTGTGTGTTTGTGCGTGCGTGCGTGTGTGGGTGTGGGTGTATATACCTGTGTGCCTGTGCATGCCTGTGCGCGCACGCGCATGTGTGTGTGTGTGTGTGTCCATGGCCAGGTGCGTAAGCAGTGTGGGCAGAACCTGCTGGCTCTGAAGGAGGTGAACCTCCTCAGCCCGGCCTTCGGGAAGGACAAGCGCTCCCGGGACAGCACGGTGGAGGACATCGTCTCTGAGCTCAACATCATTAGAGAGCAGGTGCTGCTTTACGTAACACACTCCGCGTCTGGAGTCTAGTGGTCGGATCGGACTCCCATCTGCATAACTCTCCACGTTACATCTGTATGCATTTAGTAGCCACCTATATGCAAAGGGACTACATGAGAACAGAAGAAAGTGAAACACTATATCGCTGTTGGTACTGTAAGGATGTTCATAGAATCAAGTGCCAAGCACTAACAATCACTGGGTTAACCCTTATACATCAGAGCTAGTGAGGACGAGATGCTTCACAATGCTAAGTGACTACTTTTAAGTGACAGGACGTACAACATACTGTAAGTGTGTAAATTAAGTCTGCCTGACCCCTACCTGCTCATGAATGAATAAATGAATAACGTATATTTAAACAAATTCACTGTAAATCCCTTTGAAAGTGTCGGTTCATCTACTAAACAGTAATGAATAATGTGTTGTTATTCATTTAATGAACGCATGCTCTTGGTTTTCTCGTTCTGTAGATGTCTCATCCCAACATCGTAAAATATTACAAGACGTTTCTAGAAGGTGAGGAAAGCTATTTCCATACGATAATCATGATTGTTTGCATCCCAACGCATTCATTTTAAAGGACCCTTATTTTTGCAACCAAGCATGAGGTCATTCACAAGCCATGCAAGCGGATAGGTGGCCAGCATTCATCTATGCACCAAAGATCGCCCACCATGACCACGGAGTACACCTGGTTGCGAAAGAAGGGCCTTAGAAAACGGGCACCTGGCCAGGCACATAGCCTAGCGTCCCTGCCTGTGACCCGGAGTCTGCTGCCCTCTAGGGGGCCGGCTGTACATCGTGATGGAGCTGATAGAGGGCGTGACGCTGGCCGACCTCTTCAGTGCTCTGAAGGAGAAGCAGCAGAAGCTCACCGAGCAGAGGGTCTGGAACATCTTCGTCCAGGTATCGGTCCACCTACATCCCCCCTTTGGGTTTCACACCTTGGCAGCAAACTGCAGTGGGGAAGGTGATGGATGGGACCCACTTTAGTTTAACAAATAGGACGTCTTGAACATGAAGTGTGCTTTATTTTAATGAGATGTGTAGAGGTTAGGGTGTTTGACTCACAACCAAATGGTTCTGGGTTCGATGCCCAACGTCCGCAGTCTACCTCAGGTATCCTTTCGCAGCTTTCCCTTAACCTCTGCTTGCTCCATAATGACGTGTGTCTGTGTTCAATAAAGTTGTTGTGAATGAATGCCTCTGCTAAACTACTAGACTGTACATGTGAGCAGAGGGTCTGGAACATCAGTGAGAGTGAAAGGCTGTCTGCTGGTTTCTGTACCCTGCTTCCACTTCCAGATGTGCTTTGCGCTGAGGTACCTGCACAAGGAGAAGAGGATCGTCCACCGCGACCTCACGCCCAACAACATCATGATGGGGGACCGGGACAAGGTTACGATCAGTGAGGAGCCCAGCACAGTCACCACACTGCCCGCTCTGAACACCACACACACACTTCCTCCACTCCCACCTGTGTAACTCGTGTTTCCCTCCGGTTTAAGCGGACTTTGGGCTGGCTAAACAGAAACAGGAGAGCAGCAAGCTGACATCAGTGGTGGGCACCATTCTTTACTCCTGGTGAGTCCTTACATGGTAGGGGAAAAGCAACTGTGTGTGTGAGAGTGTGTGAGTGTGTGTGTCTGTGTGTGTGTGTGTATGTGGATGAATTCTGAGGTCGTTAACATTCAAATAGACGAGTGGGAACATCTGGCCATTTGATGATTGAATGACATTTCATGTCTTTGTGTGTTTTGAGTGTGTGTGTGTGTGTATGTATATATATGTGTGTGTGTGTGTGTGTGTGTGTGTGTGTGTGTGTGTGTGTGTGTGTGTGTGTGTGTGTGTGTGTGTGTGTGTGTGTGTGTGTGTGTGTGTGTGTGTTAATTTTTGTGTATGTGTGTGTGTATGTGTATGTGTCTGTGTGTGTGTTAGTCCAGAGATCGTTAAGTGCGAGCCTTACGGGGAGAAGGCCGACATCTGGGCCCTGGGGTGCATCCTGTACCAGATGACCACCCTGCGGACCCCCTTCTACAGCACCAACATGCTGTCTCTGGCCACCAAGGCAACCATCACACACACACTCTCACACACACACACAGTCAGACACACACAGTCACACAAACACAGTCACGCATCCTTTTAATTAATACAATTTGGCCCTTATTAATTATTAAACACAATTATTGCGCACACAAGCACACACACACACATGCACACACACACAAACACATTAAAACACACATACACACACACTTACATACACATAAACAGCAATCACACACACTCGTGAACACACACAGAAACTATACATCGCACGGCATTTCAAAACAGCCCACAATGCTGTTTTGAAGTGCCGTGGGATTGGTCGTGTGTTCAGATCGTGGAGGCCGTGTACCAGCCTGTGGATGACCCACTGTTCTCAGAGAGAGTCACCGGCATGATCAAGTGGTGAGAGACCAACGCCTGCTTTCACAGCACACACCCAGTGTCCTGCGGTCTCCTCAAACCCACCTGCTCAGCCCCCCTTCCGGGTGGGCGGCATGCGGCCCAGGACACAGGGCGGGTCGGCTGGAAGGTTGCTAGTTCAAGCGTCGAGGTGTCCCTGAGCAAGACACCTTACCCTACCCTGTTGCCTTGCATGGTTGACACCGCCGCCGTTGTGTGAATGTTGAAGGCGATATTGTAAAGTGCTTTGAGTTGTGTCAGGACCACTTGGCTCGAGTAGAGCTGACATAACAAAGGGAGGCCACGCTGATTATAAAGATGGAACAATTATTTATTTAAAGTGCTAAATGCAAAACCTTATCAGTAAGGGGAAGCCAAACCAAAAGTGTAGTGCATATCAGTAGATGTAATATAAAGCAAAGTGAGGTAAAGATGAGGAGCGAAGCTGCAGCCAGCCCTTCCCCGTCAGGCCATAGCAGTAGTGAGAGAGACCGAGCCGACGGGAAAGGCGTCTTTTATCTCCAGCTCAATCAGCCCAGTCATTAGCCTGGCACGGCCAATAGAAACAGCTCTCCCTAGTGGCGATAGAAGGAACACGGACACGGAACACGGATAATCATGACACGCCAAGCAAGGCAGGTAGAGAGGCACATCCAGCACGGCAAAGCTGGGCGTGACAGTTGCCACTGGTAAGAAAAGCTCTATATAAAGGCAGTCCATTTACCATCCACCATTTTGGTTCACGTTGAACCCTTCATTCCCAAACGTGTCCATCGTTGACAAGGGGGAGTCGATGCCAGTCGATGTCGCTAGATTTACTGAATACTTTTAACAGCTGAGCCACATCCCACCTGGTGGTAAAGCAGGGGCCCTTAGAGGCCCCTGACGTTCTACAGACCCAGACCCACACCCTGCCCCCCTCTCCTCGGCCCCGTGGCCCAAGGTGTCTGAGCCCCGACGCCGAGCGGCGGCCCGACGTGGTGGAGGTTAGCGCCAGCATCTCGGACATCATGATGAGCCTGATGGACAGCTTCTACGCCTCCCATCATGCACTGCAGCGCCGGGCGGACCGGGACAGGAAGCGCGCGCAGAAGTACTTCCTGGAGCGGCACAAGGGGCAGATGGGCGGTCTGATCTCAGGCCCCCCGCAGGTAGTGAGTCACTTTTCACTGGTTAGTCGCTGCGTAGACGCTTTTGTCTAGAACCATACGCTCTGATACAAAGTCTGCTCAGATGCATCATTATTATTATTCATTATTCATTATGAAACAGGTAGGGTTGTTTAAGGATGCCCACAGCCGGTTGGGAACATTGGGCATCAAACCCAGTATTTTTTTCTTGTTACTTTCTGAGGTAGTATCTCACATAATCTAATCCCAGCTGGATCCCAATGAAACCAGATGTGAAGAGAAGGGTTTGTTTCACTTTATTCATCCTAGTTGGGTGCATGTCTCAGCGGCAGATCTACATGACGGCATAGTTAATAAAAAGAGATCAAACATTTGAATTAGGACATTAATGAATGAAACGGGTCTTTCAGGCTCCCCAGGGCCCAGAGGAGGCCACCATGAAGACCACAACACCGGCTCCTCCTTCTGCAGCCTGCCGCTCAGACCAACCGCAGCAGAATGGGGGTCAAGGTCATTACATCACCAGTCACATGACCTATTAACATGACTCATTTACATTCACATTTGCATTTAGCAGACGCTTTTGTCCATAGCGACTTACAATAAGTAGATTTGTCAGTAGAAAGAGGACAGGCCAGGTCGGGCTTAGCTCAGGAGCTAGAGCAGTTTTCTTGTAACCGAAAGGTTGCTAGTTCGATCCCCAGCTCCTCCTAGCTGAGTGTTGATGTGTCCCTGAGCAAGACACTTAACCCTAACTGCTCCTGATGAGCTGGCTGTCGCCTTGCATGGTTGACTCTGCCGTCGGTGTGTCAATGTGTGTATTAACCGATGTAAGACGCTTTGGATAAAAGCGTCTGCTAAATGCCCTAATTGTAATTACAACAATATTGCTGTTGGTACAGTAAAGATATTTATAAAAACAAGTGCTAAGCATTATCAGTTGTTAGCCATTACCCATGTACAACAAAGATAGCTAGTATAAGATGCTACTCAATGCTAGCACTATTTTTAAGTGCAAGGAATAACAACAAACAATAGGTGCGTAAGAGGGGGGGGGGGGGTCTGAGGAAAATAGGGAGGCTATTCAGAGTCTAGGAGAACTCTGACACATCACATGACCCAAAGCACATCCACCAACTCGCTAACTGCGTCACGCTGACGAGGTCAATGTGTTCTGTGATGTATTTTGTGTGCTTAGTGATTGTTCTCCTGTGTGTTATTTCCATCAGCGGACGCCTCAGATGATGTTGTTGATGTCGGCAGGAAAAGCAGCAATGGCTTCTCAAGGAAACCTGAACGTGAGTTGATTTAGTCGTTTGATCACACAGAGTCGGCATGTCTTAGTGGAAACTGGGTCAGAGAACTGGGGTCAAATAGCAGGACTATTCCAAGACATATCTTAAGATATGATCCTGGTTCTCCTGAACCAGGATTCACTTGATTTTGTCCGGGTGCTGAAGCCTGAACGCTATAGCCCTTTGTCTGTTTGTTTGTTTGTTTGTTTGTTTGTTTGTTTGTTTGTTTGTTTGTTTGTTTGTTTGTAAAGGGTCTGGCCGAAACACGGTCCCACCAGACACCCCTCTATCTGGGTAAGCAGGACAGACTGACTTAGCATGACAGAGAAAAATGAGACAGACAGAATTGAATTGTTGTTCTTTTGTTTTTCATGGTAAGGGACAACTGCGCTGTTCCAAAAACTAAGCCACGACCAGGTAACTCACCACTGCATCACACAGCGATTTCAACCCTTTCAATAACTCAGAGACGCTGCCTTCTGCTCAGCTACTTTGATGAGGACATGAACCGCGTCTCGCTCGCCCCCCCTCCCTCGCTGCTCGTTCCCTCAGCCTCTGCAGGGATCTCCATCTCCCAGCGGAGGCTCCGAGAGCTGGACGACCCCATCCAGAAGTTCCTGGTCCTGCTGCACAAAATCATCTACATCACCCAGGTAATGCCTACATTACCCAGCATGCATCACCCAGGTAATGCCTACATGACACCGCTTGTAACACCCAGGTAATGACTACATTACCCAGCATGCATAACCCAGGTAATGACTACATTACCCAGCATGCATGACCCAGGTAATGACTAGATTACCCAGCATGCACCACTCTGGTAATGACTAAATTACCCAACATGCATCAACCAGGTAATGACTACATTACCCAGCATGCAGCACCCAGCTAATGACTAAATTGCCCAGCATGCACCACCCAGGTAATCTCTACATCACCCAGCATTCACCACCCAGGTACTACCTACATTACCAAGCTTGCACCATCGAGGTGATGACTACATTACCCAGCATGCATCACCCAAGTAATGACTGCATTACCCTGGATGCATCACCCGCAGTGGTGTAGTCTACGTGATACGCAGGTATACGCCGTATACCCACTAGGAACGCACCAGGATTTGCGTATACCCACTTATACGGATACGTATCAATCGTCTTGTGACAGATCTTTGACTTCTGTTTATTTTTCGCAAATACCGGTTGGGTATAACTGCAATAAAATACTTTAAGCAGGTGAAGTTATCTCCTACATTCACCATTCATAAAATTCCCGCTGCGCGCTCGCGCTCTGCCCAGTCTCTGTTACGAAGCGCGAAGCTGCCCCTGCATCTCTGCACGTTAGTTGGCGGGCCAAGCCCCTCCTTCTCGCGTGTGTGCGTGCGTGGGCGTGCGTGTGTGTGTCCAGTCCTCCCGTATTAATGTGTAAACCACATAATAAGTAGTCAACAGAAGACAATGTTTTAATCCCACTTTATATCTCCTTGTTACTTTTAGATGAGAACCCCTGGCCAGCCTTTCAGACTGGGTGTCAGGCTAGGGAATTTAAAAACAGGCATCCTTGGTTAGAGTGGAGGGAAAAAAAGTTATAGGTAAATGTCAGCCAACATACAGTTGGTATACACAATTGAAATTCATAATGTTAATCACTATGCAAATGAGAGTATAGCTAATTCATGGTCATTTTTAAGGTGCAGTAATTTCACACTTTTACACAATTCAATTACTGTATGGTATGTTAGATAACAACAGTAAGAGCTCAAATTAGAGCAATTGAAAGAGTGAAACATTAGTCTCCTGTCATCTCCTTCTCATGCAATGGTTAGCCATTGATGTAAACAGTTCATTAAATTATTTTGAGTAGATTTTGTCCCTGTTTAGCATGTGCTATTGCTACTATAGATATACAAAGAACAACTTGTCATTTTTGTGTTCTATTTGTTCATACTGTTATTAAAACTGGTTCTTTCCATGATTGTTGATAATCGTTATACTCTTAAATCAGCGGGTTGTAGACCCCTGCGTTGGTGAGTGTGGTGCGACACCCCATAAGCGCCACACACGTACACGTACCGGTCGGACGGGTTTGTACGAGGCTGGGAGGGAATCATCACAGTATACCCACTACAATAAAATAGACTACACCACTGATCACCCGGGTTCACTTTCTGTTACAATGGATACACTTGAATCCACGTGTGTGTGTGTGTGTGCCTGTGCGTGTGCGTGTGCGTGTGCGTGTGCGTGTGTGTGTGCGTGTGTGTGGCCTCCTCCCTCCCCAGCTCCCTCCAGCCTCTCACAGCAGGGGCCGCGGGAGGCGGCTGGTGGAGAGGTTCAAGAAGTCCCTGTTCCACCAGGGGAGCAGCGCCCTCGGCCTGAAGGTCACGCTCAGCAAGGTCAGGGGACAGCGTGTCATTCATCATAACAAACCAAATCACCTACCACATTAGATCCAGCCCTGATGAACGAAACAGGATAGCACCATTCCTTCACCTAATATTGACTGTATTATAGCTTGAGCAGCTTCCTCAAAAGTCTCAAGACCCATTGGTTCAGAGCTCACCTAGACTTTGCAGTCTAGGTGAGCTGCACCCCCACCACCACCACCAGTTTATGTATCATCTAATCCTAGCTATCTTTGTTAGCTATCATTCGGGGAATGGGTTAACCCTAGCGATTGTTAGTGCTTGGCACTTGGTTCTGTGAACATCTTTACTGTACCGACAGCGATATATTGTTGTTTCTCTTCCTTCTGAAAAACCTACATATTGTAAGTCGCTTTGGATAAAAGCGTCCCGACACCCGAAATGTAATGTTAATATGACAACAGTGATGATGGATCAGGTGGAGGTACACCTGGCTCTGACCCTGGCTCTGTTCTGAACCCACAGGTGCTCCTGGGCTCCTCTGAGCCGGTGGAACTGGGCTCAGCCAGCTCCGACTGGTGGCAGCAGAGTCTCTCCGTCAAGGCCCCACTGAACGCTCCTCATAAGCCAGGTACCACCGTGTCTCTGTGAACACAGAGCCTGGTTCTCTGTAGAGAACACCGTCTGTAGGAGGGCTTCACATGATGCCATCTTGTACTTTTTTTCACCATTATTATTTAAAATCCCTCGTTTTAGTCCACACCGCTTTTCTTGAAGGACTGGTTGCCTGGGAGCTTGGAAGTACTTGGAATGAGTAGATAAGGATCTACATTTAGGGCATTAAGACACTTTTATGAAAGCAAAGCAACTTGCAGTAAGTACATTTATCAGAAGAAAGAGAAACAACAATATATCGCTGTTTGGTACAGTAAGGATGTTCATAGAACCAAGTGCCAAGCACTAACAATCGCTAGGTTAACCCATTCCCGGTATACAACAACGATAGCTAGATAGGATAGATAGGATGCTACACAATGCTAAGTACTATTTTTATGTGAAAATACCAAGATGGCGGCTTGGAGGGTGCTTTTGGAACTTCAGGTCATGGGATTGAAACCCCCTGTGGTCTTCAGAAAGCTCCCACTGGCTGATGCTCAAATCATCTCCGGTTGTTCTTTGGTTACATTAAGATAGGATAAGATTGTTCTTTTTTAATCCGAGATGGGGAAAAGGGGGCCACAGCAGAAGATACAGGACAGAAGTACTTATGGAGAGTAATGAACTTTTAACGCAATCGAAAGAGTTAAGGGGTGATATTGTGCCACCAGGTGTGAGTGTGATTAACCATTACGAGACGTTTGAAACTGCCTTTTCCTGCGTTTCACCGACATCACAAGTGATAGTGTCCACCTAGATGTATAACGGATAGATAAGCAACATTTGCGACAGTCCACTGGTTAGGCTGGTACACTGATCTATCCAGAATACATAGGTGGACACGCCCACTTGTGATGTCATTAAGGCACAGGGAAGGGCAGATTTTGGCTTATCTCACTCACACCTGGTGGCGTAATATCACTCATTTAAAAAAGTACAAACTGAAAATATATATACAATACGAGAAGTAGCAATGTTATTGTAAATGCAAGATAAAAACATGCCAACATTGCAGCTGCATGATTGTTCAGTATTGACCAAATGATCGGGCTGGGCGAGGCTGCACACCTGTTGCACATTGAGCATTCAATGTTAAACCAGCCATCACCCCGCGCACACTCCTGCCTGGCGACATGGAGCGCCAGCACAGCACACGCCCACGATACGTTGCATCATTTAAAGTGTACATTCTCTCTGTGCTCTCAGAGACGATGGACGAAGGTTCCTTCAGGGACGGTGTGTCTTACGAACAAATGCAGGTCTGTTTTTACATATTGCTGGGTTCCCCGTTTCCTTCCAAAGCGTCCCACAACGTTGAGAGTGCATACATGTCATTGATTTCTAGATTTCTGTATTTATGAGTTATTTGTTTTTTTTATTTCTTGATAGATTGAACAGTGAAAACAGACAGGAAAGTAGTCTGATACAGAGAAGGGATGATGACATAATGTGGGCATAGAACCCATGGGTTCAAGGCCATTCTTGTTGGCATGCCAAATAAATACAATTTGCCGTACCCATTTGAATGATCATTTTAATACACATTTGCCTTACACGTTTGTTTATATATCGGAGGCTTTATAAATGGCCTTTTGTCTAGACAGAATTAGGTTACCAGTAAGGCTCGCTGGATTTCCGAGGGATCAGTCTTGGATTTGCTCCATTACTTTCACATTTCCATTCGATCATTTAGCTGAAGCGTTCATGCAAAGCGTCCTTGGAGTTGGGCTGAGATAGATGCATTCATACAACGAGTCTCTACACACGAGTCTCTACACACTGATGCAGAGTGCACCAATGTTTTTGTTTGGTTTAATAACCACTGTTGATTGGTCTGAATCGTTCCTTCTGGTTCATGTGGATTTGATGGACGTTTACGGTTTGAACCGGGGATACGTTATTGTGTTTTTTTTATTAACCATAAATCATTCTTTAATAGGTCCATGTCATAAACATTGTACAAAACTCTCGTGAGAGAAGAAAAAACATACTTCAATCAGGTGCAATACAAATGTAATTCTGGCTGAAAAGAAACGTCACAAAGAAAAAGAAAAACGGGTTATACATTAAAAATCACGAGTCGAAAGCAAAAGACTATAGAAAAAACAACATTTAGGAGCAGCATTCAGTGGAAGTATTTCATAACAACAACAATTGCCTTGATCTTCATACATTTTTCTTGCAATATGACTTGACTTGACTTTTTTCAGCGAGGAGTAAAACAACTTAAGAATCGGTGATGAGTGAATGACTTCCGGGATGGTTGGTTCTCGTACGTTTCAGGCGGTCATCGAGGAGGTGTTGGAGGAGAGCCGATACTACGAAGGCTCAGGAGCCAGGGGGACGCGTGTGGGTAGTATGGTTCAAGGTCATTAACACATGTTCACTAACCCTCCCAATAAGATCAAAACCGCCTCCGTTTAAAAACGAACAAGCTCAATTTATAATTATTATTTGCATAATTACTATTATTAGTATTTTCATATGAAATGCAATCTATATTTTTTGGGGGAGAATGTAATTATTACTACTTTAATTCAAAAAATACAATAAATTCGTTATTGTTTGTTCTTTATTTGTTTGTCCATGCGTTGTGTGTAATGTACTGGGACTTAATGTCTTCTTTATGAATTGGGTGTGACTGTACAGATATATGATGTATGAAGACTATGTCATCACATTGTTTTTGTTTGTGTAAAATATGTACAGATATATATTTAATACAATGTAAATGTTTGACTAATGTATTGGAAGGCTCATTAAATATACAATATAATAATATCAAAGTAACGATATAGGACTAATTTTATGATGTAATTTGAAACATTTAGTGTCATTTGGATTTCTGTACCTTTTGATAACTGCAGTTCATCACTTTGACAATAAATATAAATAGCAGATTGATTTCTAATAATTTTTATGCCGTTCTAACAACCCTTTTTTGTGAACAAACAAACCCAACTATAAAGACTTTTGTTGTTGCGTAATTTGTCCAAATGTTGTAAATGCACATTAAAGTTTTTTAAATAAATGTTCTATTTTTGCATTTTTTTAATGGTCTATAATAGTAATTGTATCAATACGGTTATAGTTGACTACTTGGGTTACATGTTAGGCATTTCTAAATTGAATCACTTTATCCTCAACCTTTACGTAAATCAGTAACCCAGAGAGTCCTCCCTTCTGTGTTTGCAAGTAGTGGGCTGGATTCTCCATCGTACTATTGATGGTTTCAGTTAGGCACTTAGCAGACTGGAGCACTGACATGTAAGTAGGCCTACCCTCCAATGTAGTTATTATTCATAGGTTCAGTTATTGATGCGTATGATACTCATGAGATAATCACTAGTTAAACTCTGAATTGTTAGTGATGGCTTGAGCACTGTTGTTGATTTTTCAAAGCAAATACCTTAACATTGTAGCGTAATGGATCTTGCATGGAACTTCTATATTATGTTTGTTAGTTTAATAAATTAACTTTCAGGTTAATCTTAGGGTTGTGAAAAGAAAATGTGTGCGTGTGTCTGTGTATGTGTGTGTGTGTGTGTGTGTGTGTGTGTGTGTGTGCGCGTGCGGTAGGTGCATGTGTATACTGAAAGTAAAGGTTTAAGCTGAACGATATGATTTAACAAATTGTGGCACACTAGCTATGACACAAATTGCAATTTGACAAAGAAGTCCACACACAGACTTACCTCTCCCACGGAGAGTTCATTTTGCGGTAAGTATTTTAATTGTAAGATGGACACAGTTCCAATACCATGTTATATTTATGCATTGAAACTCTAACAATGTTGATTAATTAAAGGATTTTTTTTCGTTGAGCAGTACAACAAAGTAGTATGGATACCCAAGTCCTGCTGATGCACCTCCTTTCAGGTAGGCCTGCGAGTTATTATTAGTTATTAATTACAAAGTTATTTTCTGAATGACTAACTAGGCCATCATTAAACCTGCACCGTGTCACTGTTCTACCTCAGCCATTGGAAACATCTGAACTAGAAAAGGTATCGATGATAACACGTAACGAGACGATCCAGTGAGGGGCATTTTCTCTATGAATTAATTATTATATTATTAAATTATCATTCAGGTCTACTTAACGAAATCGATCCAGCTGAGTGTGGATCCTACTTACCTTTCGGTCAGCTTTAAATGTAGTCAATGTCGTGGTTAAAGTCAGATTACGATTCGTTGCATGGGCAACGTTTGCCCTTCCACTATTATATGGTTAAGAAAAAAAAAGTTTAATAAAGTCTTCGTCTGCCACGGTTGTCTTCGTCCATATTTATATTTTTCTGTCTCATAATAACCTCTGGATAACCACCTAAGCATCCACACACTTCTTCTTTTCACACCAAGGACTATCCCTTTCTGGCGCCGGGAACCTGAACCGGTTTGTGGCGGTGGATACGCCGATGACCATGACCAACGCTCGGCAATACTGCAGGAGCAATCACGTGGACCTGGCCAGCCTCAGGGACGCCCAGGATTTGCAGCAGCTCCACGACATGAGGAGCAACTCCACGCGTTGGATCGGGCTGAACGATGACCCGGCGACCAGCATGCAGACCATTGACGTATACACCAACTCGTGGAAATGGTCCTTTGAGTACGCGTCAGGGTATCTTAATTTTAAATCGGGCGAGCCTGATTTTAAAAACGACGAGGAGGTATGTGTGTGGATGGATTCGGACGGCAGCTGGAGGAACCAAGAGTGTTCTTCTCTGAGACACTTTCTTTGTTTCAGCGGTAATGGAAGATTTCGTATCAATGTGATTTTGTATAAATTTCTCTCTGACCTGTCAGAGAGAGTGTCTCTCTGTAAAATGGTCAAAGAGACCCTCTCTGACAAGAGAGTTGTCAGAGAATAGCGAGGAGTGTATCTCTGAACATTATATGACCAATGTTGGTCATAGAATGGTTAGAGAGTGTATGGTCATAGAATGCTTAGAGAGTGTAAATCTGACCATTGGTCACTCTCTGACCGCTCTCTGACCCCTCTCTGACCATTGGTCAGAGAACGATCAGAGAGACACTCTTTGACAAGACAGAGTGATGAAGAGTGTCTCTCTGACCATTCTCTGACCAATGGTCAGAGAGACAGAGAGAGTCCTGTATCAAGAGGGTCTCTGACAAGAGAGTTGTTCAGAGAATGGTCAGAGACAGTCTCTCCGACCATGGTTAGAGAGTGTATATCTGACCATTGGTCACTCTCTGACCACTCTCTGACCAATGGTCCCAGAGAGACACTGATCACTCTCTGAGACACACACTTATTATTCCACGTTGTTGCTGCTGCTACTGTATTAACTGTGACAGCTGGACGCTATGTCCCTCTCAGGCTCCCCATCAAAACCAGACTACCATCTGGTCTTCGAGATGAAGACGTGGGAGGACGCCAGGGACCACTGCCGGTTTTGGTTTGTCGACCTTGCAGTGATCAAGTCTCAGAAGGAGAATGACCATGCCAAGTCCAAATTCTGGCTCCTGTTCGTGCAACTCTCCAGCAATGCGTGGATCGGCCTTTACCGAGAGCCCTGGGCCTGGCAAGACGGCAGCCTCAGCGAGTTCAGACACTGGGCCCCAGGTCAGCCCAACAACATGGGCGGTAATGCAATGTGCGTCAAATTAGTTCCCGATGGATTTATCTGCACTGACTGCAGAGATGTGTATCCGTTCTTCTGCACCAGAGGTGAGCAGCGGAAGAAACGTGCAATGCATCTCATTCGCTCACCATGCATTTGTTGTCTTGTTTCTAACAGTGTCATACCGGGGGTGGTTCTGGTCTGAATACTAATGTTGCACCTTCTCTTGGTGGGTTGTTGCTCTCCCAGCTCTGAAACAGACCATACTAAAGATAACAATTTCGTCTGACTTGGATCTGACAGACCCGAACGTTCAGGACAACATCCTACAACAAGTAAGACTCCACGCATCTTGTATTCAAAACAAAAATCATAATCACCTTGAGTGGAACCCTTGGTATTCAGGAGTAACAGAATCTGTTCTTTACCTATACCCTTTTACCCCCGTTTTATGGCTTCATACCTTCACTCAACATCAATATTCCAGGAGCTCCACTTATATTAATGAGCATGTTTTGGTTGTCCACTGCTTATGTTTCAAAGGAATTAGCCTTTAGCCCTTTTCCTTCTGATTGGCATGAGTTGTGTGTGAACATGGAACACAGATTTTAGTTAACTTTAACTATTTGTGCAAGCTAGTCAGCAATTTGCATTTGCAGTTTGCAGGTTGAATGAGAACATATACTATCCCTGATCCTCTCCTAAGTTTGGCGCCACTCTGACCAACGCTGGAAAGACTGACTTCCACCTGAGCTGGAGTGTTCCACCAAAGAGGAAACCAGAGCCAGCAGCTGCTGCTGATGAAGAAGTATGCGATCCCTCTTCCTCTGCTCTGATGTCTTCAGCTCTGGAAATCAGCGTCAAGACCACCTTCAACCAGAGCCAACAGAACTGAAAACGAATAACGGAAAAGGCAGAACTTAGGTGAACAGAGTAGCACAGCTAGGATTGATCACTGTTTCCCGCTTCCCTTGAATATTGGATCTCAGTTTTAGGTTGACAAATGTATTCAATCATATGATAATGGTTTGTCAGTACATTCATTTAAAATATATGTAAAAAAATAGCTGTTATTTCGCTGATAACAATGCAAGTCGTAGGCTTATCCCTGTGCATAATTCAGGAGCATATATATTGATAAACGTTAGTATGAAACATATTTTTTATGTGGCTTTTTTGTATCTATATCTATCTATGTCTTCAATTGGGAAACCTGAGCTTATTATTACTTCATTCAAATCCTTATAACCATGCTTAGCATAGAAAGAGTCCTGACTATAATCAACACTTCACAAATTGTTGTTGTTGTTGCAAGCAAATCAGCTTAGTTTTTATTCAAATGTTTAGCTGCATTTCACCTTTAAGGTGAAAAAAGGTCGCACAACCATGTATCCTTATTTATTATCAGAGGAAAAGTGCTGCATAATGAGCTGTAGTACCTGTTCTGCTCTGTTTCAATAAAATGTAATTTGAAACAAATGTTTTAAAATATTTAACAGTTAATCATAGACAATGGGCGAATGTAATCATACAATTTAGCTTTTTATGTACTTTGAAAAAAGGCAAACTTGAGAGTATTTCAACATCAACAGTTGAAAGCAGAGCAGTTAACAGGCTATTTTGCTGCCAAACCAATATCATTTAAACAACTTTAATCTACCCGTCAAAATAGCGAGATATCTCCTCAGTTATGTCTGTCGGTTAGTGGCGTGTGTTCTTTTTTTATTCTTTTACAGGGGATAAACATCAGCTGTGACACCACCTTTTATGTGTATCTATGTGCTTTGCATGTGTAACTTTCAAGGTTTTCCATATTTCATTTCCCTTTTGAACCCAACCAGTCTGGATAGGGTAGATAATCAAATGATCAAATAATCAGGATGTTATTTACTCAAACATCCCTCTCAAAATGTGTAAATCCAAATTTGGCTCTTTAATCTCACATCTTGTTGCCATATGGAGAACTGTGGAATCACACTCTAGCACTCACTTTAAATTCCATCCTCACCTTCCTTTATTTAATAATTTCACCCTTTGCTTGGGTGGTCACCCGATGTCCTTCCCTCAGTGGAGGGATAAAGGGATTAATACCCTCATCAGTCATCAGTCTGCCGTGTGCCCGTCAACTTCTTCTTAAACAGTTTTAGAACTATATAGTACTGAAACACAACAGTAAGTAACACCGCTCAGATGTCATAAGTGCTGCGTTACACAACTGACGGTGGTGTGAAGGAGAGCTTTTTCCAGTATGGTGATTTCAGTGGTGATAAGCGCGCAGAAGCCATAGCTGGACTTGTGTGGGAGTTTCTGGAGGACTGTGTCTGCACCAATAAGGTAATTGCCCAGTGTTACGATGGAGCTGCAGTCATGGCCTCTGGACTGAATGGGGTCCAAGCTAAAATAAAGGAAAAAATACCACAAGCTCTCTTCGTTCACTGTTATGCGCACTCTCTGAACCTCGTCATGCCTCAAAGTGCTGCTAAAATGAAAAAGTGCAAAATATTTTTCTCACACCTCAGTGGTCTCACAGCCTTTTTACCTTTTTTTTGTGCTAAATTTTTTATTGTATTTTATATTTCATACAAGAAACAGTTACACATATACACAAGTAAGACATGGTACGCCCAAGTACTATAGACATCCAATTGGATACCATACTCCAAAAGTCGCTCACCCCAGGGCACTCCCAGACCATGTGAACAAAGGTACCTGTAGTACCTAAAGAGCATAGCTGGCAGTTAGGAGATGGATTTAATTTCATCAAGAATAATTTATGAGGAGTGCAGTAGAGTCTGTGTATGAAATTGTAGTGAATCATCTGATGGTTGGGATTACGCGAAGATAGGTCAAGCTTTGACCAGACTATGGACCAATTGATTTTAGAAGGTGCAATTGAGAGATCATGGCTCCAGCGACTATCCACTTGCAAAGGTTTTTCTGCATGTTTGGACATAAATGTGTATAGAGCAGAGACCAAGCCTTTGGTAGATGAACTACCACATATTTTATGAATTGGATGAGGCACCATGTTTTCACCCCAGGGGACTCCGTATGCCCGTAAGGCGCTGCGGAGTTGTAGGTAGAAGAAAAAAGAGGTGCCGGGTAAGTTGTAATGCGATTTCAAGTCCTGAAAAGATCTGAGCGCATTATCTGACATAATGTCGGAAAGGGTATTAATCCCTTTATCCCTCCACTGAGGGAAGGACATCGGGTGACCACCCAAGCAAAGGGTGAAATTATTAAATAAAGGAAGGTGAGGATGGAATTTAAAGTGAGTGCTAGAGTGTGATTCCACAGTTCTCGTTATGGCAACAAGATGTGAGATTAAAGAGCCAAATTTTGATTTACACATTTTGAGAGGGATGTTTGAGTAAATAACATCCTGAAGCCTATGTGGTATTACTAGATGTTCCTCTAATGAACGCCAGGCTACCTGAGCCTCTGGATCCAACCAGGTATGAAGAGAACGAAGGGTTGAGGACCAAAAATAAAACTGGAAATTTGGAAGTCCAAGGCCACCAGAGAGTTTGTGCCTCTGCAAAATGGACATTTTAATCCGTGGGCGTTTCCCTTTCCAGACATACCTGGAAACAAATGTATGCAGTTATCCCACTCACAGCCTTTTTCTGAAGGTCAGCCAAACGCACGAAACTCCTGGATGAAATATGCCAGCGGAGACTACCCAGAGTGGCTTCAACAAGTCGGAACTTTTCATCACGTTTGGTTTACACTGTGTATGGGCGGAGAGAATAACTCTTGGATCTCTTTGAATTCATTGTGGACAACCACAATCATTTTGTTGATGATGCTGTGCATAGCCCTGATGGATACATCGCACTGCTGACGGGCTTCGAGTTCAGCTTTCTCCTCGCCACATTCAACTCAGTGTTTGCCTACTCCGATGTGCTCTTTGGGATCTCGCAGAATAAGGATTGTGATATGCAGTTCTGTTTGTACAGCATTGATGACTTTTGCAGTACCACAGAGAGAGAAAAGGTCAAATTTGACTACATCTATGAGGACACGGTGCGCGAAGTCGGGGCTCCCAGCGGGTGCAGGGCACGGAGAGTTGGAGACATGCGGACGGGGTATCAGCAGCTGCAGAATGAAATCCTGGACAACATTCTCACTTAGCTGAGGAACAGGTTCAAGGATCATGAAAGAATGAAGTTCCTTGCCCTTCTCGACCCCAAGAAGTTTGCCACATACAGAGAAAACTTCCCCAGCTCTGAGTTTCAGAGCCTCGCTGAAAACTACGGGCTGCACTTTGACCCCCCAAGGCTCAAGACTGAACTGACAGTCTTGCACAACATGGAAAACTTTGAGGCAAGGAGCCCATTAGACCTGCTGCCCTTTTTGACACTTAAAGAGCTGACTGAGAGCATGCCGCAGCTGTATCACCTCACCTGCCTGGTGCTGACCATCCCCGCGTCCACTTCCTCCGTGAGGCGGTCTTTCTCGGCTCTGAAGCGCATCAAGACGTATGCCAGAAACAGAACTGGAAACGCGTCTTGGAGCTTTGGCACTGATGTCCATAGGTAAAGGACTTATTTTGAAGCTCAAGTAAAAGGACAAAGTTTATGACGCTGCCATCGCCTACTTCACAAAGAAAGACAGACGAATGGATTTCGTTTTCATGTAAGGTAGGCCGATGGTAACCACCTTGATTATTATTTCCAGTGGTTAATTCAGGCCAAGTGGATATTCAGTCATTTGTATTTATTGCGGAGGTTGTCTGTTACATTTCCAGCGCAAATTGCCTTTAATTCAATATGTAAACTTATCAAAAGTGTGTGGTTGGATTCTTGTTTTTAGAGGATTTTTATTGTGCATTTAAAATTGTATTGTAGTTCGAGGAGGAATTTATTTGTCAATGTTTGTGGGTATGTTTGTGCGCCGTCAATTCATAGTGGTGTCCATGGTGATGAAATTAGCCTCGGTGTGTTAGTGTCTCGGCCGTTCTTCGTTTGAACCGTGGGTACAGAAGACGAGGTCAGTTCGACTCGCTTCCAAAGATTTCAAGCATTCGCGACTTTAATAAATGATTGCGTTTATTTTACCATACAAAAAAGAACCAAACTGTCTTCTTAATTAAGACAATGTTACAAGGAAACGAGAAAACATTTATAGGTAACGAGTAAACTTAAATAACAAAGAACTAGACTTAATAAGCGCGCAATCTAAAGACTTTTTTAAACCTCGGCCTCTTCCCTTGACATTCAGTGTCTGACAAACACACACCTGGCCTTTTATTACCTGGGCGGTGCAAAACCCGCATACAGACCCCTACAGGTTAAATGCAAGAAATACATCTCCAGCCTGCACTTGTGACCTCATTTTATATTTCACGATTTTTCATTAGAGTTTGTTTCTTGTTGAAGAGAATGGTATTGATGCTATTGTCCATTTGTTTAGGCTACATCCTTGTCAAGGTTAATTAAAGGATTGCAGTTAAGACCAAGTCAAAGAGCAGAGACTGATTTACTAGGGGGTAGCTTTAATGGTCCAGCGTTGAATGAAAAAACAACCTTCTGAAAACTAATTGAAATCACAAAACTAAGTTTGTACACTTTACTGATTTTAAGAAAATAAGATGGGTGTGGAGTGTTTGAAAACCTGCATTTAAAGGGTGTAAGAAGGCAGAAACACAATTATCCAACCAAACATGAATCACTGAGAAACTAAGGAAGAAAACAACCCTATTATAGATATAAAATATATAAAAATTATTACAAGAAACGTATATACACACCCAGATCCCTCAAAGCATAGGGTGATAATGTTTTTCTTTGTTTGCAATATTCTGTTTCAAAGTAATGTAATTTTAAATTGGCTGAATAAAACCTTTGAGTTGGTTATAAAACAAAATGGTGGAGGCTCACTTTACACTTACAGAAGGCACCAAATGGATTATCACACCACTGAGCTGCGAGGATGCCCAAAAACTAACGCAGCTAGTCGCGGGATGAGTGAGCGCTATTTTGCAACACAATAGTCATGTCTTTCCCCAAGAAAAGGAAATCAAGGTCCACAAAATGCAAGTTGAGGGAGAACAACTCATAACTGAATTCTTTCAAAAGATGGGTGAGCACAACGGTTTAAGAGTCATCGATTGAGAATGGCTTAAGCTTATTACAACAGTTTAGATTGAAGGCAGTCAGCAGGGGATCTAGCTTGGAGCATAATTGGATTGAATATCCTGATTTATCAATATCATAAATGCATCAGCATTATACCTACAATGTTATAACAAAGACATCTATCAAATAAAGAAAAATACATAGCTAAGCTTAACATGAGAGGCATGGCCCTTAATTTCAGAAACAGCCACAGAGTGTCCCTCTTCATCTCCTGATGTTGCTGAGACGAGGTGTTTGTGTTAGCCCAATTAATTGTAAATAAGAATTAAAATGTGGAGAGACATGGATCAAGAGAGGAAGAGAGCCAACAGAGACTGATTTTGTATGGCACCAAGAGTTTTGTGCAACACCCCTGTCTGAATATCATAAACAACCAAAATAGCAATGTGATGGTCGATCACGTGTCATGTCTCAATGTTAATTTGTGGGTGGTTGAAGGTTTTTCTCGACTAGGTCGGTAGTACATTATTAGACTGCCAGTGATGAGGTCCCAGGATGACGTCGTTCTCCTTTATCGAGTCCACTTCACCCGTCCCCCCACTGGGCTTCTGAGGAAGGAAGAATTAACCAAACTCAAAGTTTCAAACTATTTAAAGTGGAGGAAGAAAAGTTGAGTGCATGGATGTTGTTTAACACATTACTCTTTCTCCTAAACGATTAAAAGGTACAAGCCTATAAGCCTACAATACGGCCTACCTTTTCTCTGGTCGAGGAGGGGGGCTTGAAAAGTTTTCAGTTTGTCTCTTGCTAAAAAATAAATAGAGATGAATAATAGTTATATCCCTATACCGATACCTGCTAATACAGTTTAAAGAAAATACAAAAAATACAAAATTCATTAGCAGGATCTCATATATAACAAGTAGCCAAGCTATAGATTAACAAGTTTGTTGGCCTGTGGGACATATTTTGGCGGGGGGCCTGGGGTATACAAATACCAATAGAAATCCACTCGCGTTTTTCTGGTTTCCAGCCGCATGATGCACGCATATTCAAAACATGCACCAAACCAAGCCTATGTTGAGAGTCGGATCAATGACAGCGACAGACTTCAGCAATCAGTCATTGTCAAAATGTCCAGCTTTAGCTGAAAAGGCTTTCTTTCTGTTTTGATATTTAGCCTGTATTTTAGTGCCAGGTCATGTTAGATTGTTAAAAATCGCATGCATCGCTTTCTCTCAAGAATTTTCTTTACTATATTTTTAAACCATTCCCCCAACATGAGATGATCGCTGTGCTTCCCTACTGCAAAGACCAACCACCTTCATGAAGTCACTTGAAATGCATTTTAATGCTGGGGGGGGGGGGGGTCCAAACTACTACTACCCCCAAAATATATTGTGGCGACGCCCATGGGAGTATCGATAAATGTAGCTCAAACTCAAAAAAAAAACGTGAGCATACATACTGTCGTGTTATAATTCATATTGTTTGCATTATTTCATTTTCTTTTAAATTATGATGTTGAGATTAATTATTTTATAATTATTAAATATATACATTTTCGGGTAACATTTAAATAAATAGTGTTACAACATTTTGTTGAGAAGGTATTTGTTCCTACTACCCACCTTTTGTTTTGGGGGGAAAAGTTAAGTGGGCGGATCAATTGAAGAATGACCGAGCACATGCAGGTGTAGCCTACTGTGTTGTCGTGTTGGTTATAATTAAAGAAGATATAAACGCAGAGAGCTGTATGTACTTATTATTGTAACCCGAATGTTCCCACGATCCAGAAGTGACCAGAGGACGCTACCACACAAAAATAAGCGTTACAATACCATTTCCTCCGGAGGCAAACTGCAATGACAGCGGCCAGAAGGACGACAATGACGACCACAGAAGCTGGTATCGTTACGTGCATAGAGCTTCTCAACTGGAACATCAGCGACCCTGTTCAAGGCAAACATAAATAAATTAAGCGTGAGCAACACAATCAAATTGTGCGTTTGCATAAAATACCCAATCTCTACAGAGACACGGCGCTCAGACCCTTCACGGTGAACTGGACGATGGCGACTTGGACTCTCCTTTTCGAGAAGGTGGCGGTACAGGACAGGTGCTTGGTTCCATCTCCCCATTCAGGGATGAGAGTCACGGTGGAGGAGGTCTCCCAGACGCCCTGTCCCATCCAGGTGTGCCCGATCACAGCGGTGTTCGTGGGGTGGCTCCACGTCAGGACGGGCGGTTGTGAGGGACACGTGTGGTTGACGGAGCAGGTCGCGTTGATCACTGATCCCGCGTCGACGTCGGTTGGAGCGGCCGTCAGCCGGGGCCGTTCTGGGGACGCTGAGTCACGAAACCAAACAGAATCTCAGGCATGGTTCCTCATCCCCGGATTCACACTGATTAACCATTTGCTCCCCAAAAGAAGAACGTTTACATTTACATTTAGGGCAATTAGCAGACGCTTTTAACCAAGGTGACTTACAATAAGTACATTTGTCAGAAGAAAGAGTAACAACAATATATTGCTGTCTGTAGTGTAAGGATGATAATAGAACCAAGTGCCAAGCACTTAACAATCTCTAGGTTAACCCATTCCCTGTATACAACAAATATAGCTAGAATAGTATGCTACACGATGCTAAGTACTATTTTTGAGGTGCAAGGACGTACAACATACAATAAGTTTGTACAATAAGTGCCAGAACGTACAACATACAAGGCTGAATACCTTGCATAACGATAAACACACAACTGTCGTTGAAGCTGTATTTGGCCTCGCCAGATACAGCTTCGGCACGGAAACAGAAGGGGCCGTTGTCGAAAGGCTTGATGTCATTGATCTCCAGGGTGCAGTTTCCATGGCCGACAGTGCCCAGTAACTTAGTGCGGCCCTTGAAATGGGTCAGCACCTTGCTCTGGCCCCCGTGGTAGACACGGCCCCCTTCCCGGTTGTACCAGATGCCCCGCAGTCCAGTCTTGAGGTGGTCCGGCATCTGGAAGGAGCAGGGTATCACCACGCAGGAGCGAGGTAACGCTGTGATTTTGGGCAGGACATCAGCAGCCAGGATTGTGGATTCTGTGATGAAAGGAACAAGTCAAACTGCAGGCCCAGAGCCTGGGGACGGTCACTGATCGTGTAGGCCTAAAGCTTGTGGAGTCATACTGTATGCCTACAGCTTATTGACTATTGGTCAAACTGTAGGCCTGTAGCCCTTTGGCAATAACTCTAACCGTAGGAAAAACAAGTCATACTTAAAAAAAACCTCTTGTGGCAATCAGCCACACTGTAGGCCGACATCCTGTTGGTAATCAGTCATACTATACCTTTCCACAGTCACTTATACTGTAGGCATACCACCTGTTAAGTCACTTATACTGCAGGCCTAGTGTTCAACTGTGCTGTGATCAAGTCAACATAACCCAATGGAATATGAATGCACTTACTGTTATCTATATTGTCCAACGTCACAAACCGCTGCTTATATTCTGAGAGATGAACAAAAAAACACATGATTTAAAATGTGCGTATATATGAGTATATTCGCAAAAATTACGGGACACAAGGGGTTTGCGGCAACTCACTTTTCACACGTAGGCTTGAGGAGGCTGAGAAGGTACCGCCAGGGGTGAACTGGGCGGTGCAGGTCAAGACTTTACCATCGTCCTCAAGACTGGGAACGAAGGTTAGGATGGACGTGGTATTAAACGTGTTGCCCGAGGTCTCCAGGGTGGTTCTGGAGCTCTGCATGTCACTGTAGTTCCAGGTGATGGCCAGGTTCGGCTTTTTGCAGATGTAGGAAACGGAGCAGGTCACATGCCTCGCCACGCCCTCCATCAACTCCCCCGGCTCCTCGGACATTTTGATCTCATGAAGTGGACCTGATGGGAGGGGTGATTCATGGTAAACGGACTGCATTTCTACAGCGCTTTTCTAACCAGTGGCCACTCAAAGCGCCTTACATTCACCCACTCATGCTTCACACACGGACGGCGGTGTTGACCGTGCAAGGCGACAGGCAGCGCGTCGGGAGCAGTTAGGGTGAGCTGTCTTGCTCAGGGACACCGCGACACCCAGCTAGGAGGTGAAGGGGGATCAAACTAGCAACCCTTCCAGTTACCAGCCGACCCGCCCTACCTCCTGAGCCACAAGCCGCCCGTGGATGGCTGGGTTTAGGTCTGAATGTCTCCACACCGATCAACCTGATGCTAGCTCCCGGCAGCATTACTCACATTCGGCCTTCATCCGGTGGTTGGTCTTGGCCGTTTGACCCCCAGGGTGCCGCACAGTGCAGACCACTCCAACGTCCTCCTCCCGCACCGTCCAGGTGAGTTCGAGCGTCCTCTCCCACACGCCGTGGGAAACCTCTGTCTCCGAGAGTCGCCCCCCTGTTCGGCCCAATGGTTCAGCGTCTAGGGTGAGGTTGGGGGGTGCGGCTGGACAGGAATGCCGGACACTGCAGAATACTTTCATCTCTTCTCCCACCCAGGGAACACCGTTCATTTTCACCTGTGGCTGTTGAGCGATTTCTATAGACACACAACAAGGGTTTAATCTATGGTAATACAACAAGGATCTAATCCACGGAAGCACAACAAAGGGAACACAACCAGTATGCGATCCATGGAAACACAACAAGGGTTTATTCTATGGAAACACAAGGGTTTAATCTATAAAACACAACAAGGTTTTAATCTATGGAAACACAAGGGTTTAATCTATGGAAACACAAGGGTTTAATCTATGGAAACACAAGGGTTTAATCTATGGAAACACAACAAGGGTTTAATCTGGAAACACAACATTGATATCATAGACTTAGTCTATAGAAACCCATCATCGATGTTTTATCAATAGTAACAACATTGATGTTTAATCTACAGAAACACAACAGATATTTCCATGACAGTACTCCGTCTTCTACGGTTCAGCCTTCCATCTCTTCAGTTGAAACACCACACAGAGGGATTCTCTTACCTGTGACCCGGAGCTGAGAGGTTCTATCGTAGAGGTTGTGATCCTGGTAGGACGTGATTGGGTTCTTATCCACCCAGGGGTAGAGTCGGTTCTGGTCGAGGGACATCTCCAGCCTCTCTATATACAGGCTGCAGTTCCCCTGGGACACCGACCCAGGCAAACTGGTTCTCCCGGCGTACTTGACGGCCATGCCCTGTTTCTGGGGAAACACCTGTGGGTCTGCGTCGGGCTGGAGCAGGTACCACTTCACCTCCAGGCCCGATGGCCGGGTGGAGGTGTAGGTGAAGGAGCAGGGGATCACGGCGCAGGAGCCCACCAGGCCGTTGATGCTACCAGGGGTCTCGTAGGACCAGCCACGAGAGAGTATGGACCCTTTAGGGGAGGAGAAACAGCCAAATGGCCACAGTGTACAAACCAACATCAGTCAACGTTCTGTAAGTCAGAGGCAGCAAAGAAACTTCAAACATTAAACTTCTGCATGAGAATTTATTCTAACATTTGGCTTTCAAACCTTGCCGATAGCCCATTGATGGGGAACCGTATGATATGACACTTTTGACGTTAGTCAGAATTCTGACTATAATCCAGATAAAAAGAGTTCAGATTTGAAAGTCAGAAATCTGAGATTACTGTCAGAACTCCAAAAAAAACATTAAACTAGTATTTTCGTTTTAGTTCAGACTTTAAACTCTGTGTTCTGAGACTAGAGTCAGAATTCTGACTTTAAAGACAAAACTCCAAAATAATAATCACATGTGGACCGAATCCCCCTCCGTAGACCTGGGAGAGCCCTCCACAAGGTGTGTCCGTGTCTCTACTCACTCTTGACTTCTATGGTCATGCTTTCCTCCTGCCGGCGCCCGCCTGTGAAGCGTGCGACGCAGGTCAGCGGTCGACCCTGGTACTGGGCAGCCGCGGTGAAGTTCAGCTCGGACTGCGCCCTCCAGCGGCCCACCCCAACCATGGAGACTGTCAGGGTGGACGGCATGGACCGATAGTTCCAGGTGAGGGTGGGCACGTGTTTGGGGCAGCTGTACTCCACGGAACAGGAGACACTGCTCACCTTTCCCTCTGGAAACATCCGGTCTGACGGCGGCACGATGCGCAGAGGCTGGAAGGAGCCTGGGAGGACGGAGGACGGGGAATGAACTGCATTTACAGAGCGCTTTTCTAACCAGTGGGCCACTCAAAGCGCTTTACAACACCGCCAGCACGTCGGGAGCAGTAAGGGTGAGTTGTCTTGCTCAGGGACACCCCTCGACACACTAGGGGGAGCCTGGGATCGGACTTGTAACCTTCTGGTTACCAGCCAACCCGCTCTAACTCCTGGAGCCACATGCCGCCCAGTGGCTCCTAAGAAACCAGAAAAAAACAGCTAAGTGATTGCACTAATAAATCGGATTAGCATGGTGACGTCCGCAACGTGCTAACAGCTCTTACACTCACCCCCCACACCCCTACACCCCAACACTTACGCACTTATGTATGTTGTACATCCTGGCACTTAAAAATAGTACCTAGCATTGTTCTAACCTTCTAGCTATGGAAACACAATGGTTTAATCTATGGAAACACAACAAGGGTTTATTCTATGGAAACACAACAAGGGTTTAATCTATGGAAACACAACAAGGGTTTATTCTATGGAAACACAACAAGGGTTTATTCTATGGAAACACAAGGGTTTAATCTATGGTCCTAGCTATCTTTGTCGAATACGGGGATTGGGTTAACCTGGCGATTGATAGTGCTTGGCACTTGGTTCTACGAACATCCTTACTGTACTGACAGCGATATATTATGGTTGTTCTTTCTTCTGACAAATGTAATTATTGTAAGTCGCTTTGGATAAAAGCGTCTGCTAAATGGCCTTAATGTAAAATGTATATGCTAACTTACACTCCGCTTCAACGCTACCAGACGCCGCGGCTTCCAGACCTCCATGATGGCGGACGGAGCAGCCCACTCTCTGCTGGTCGCTCTGGATGTGCAGGGAGACGGTGAGGGTGGTCCGGGCCGTGCCGTCCAGCAGCAACTCGGTGGCCACTTTGGACCCCTCGGATCCGATGTTGAGTTTCAGGGTGGGAGGGAAGGTGGGACAGGTGTGGACCACACTGCACTGGACAGTCACTGACTGGCCGACCTTCATCTCCCCGTAGATACTAATCTTTGGGGGCTCGGCTGTCTCTGGAGGGAACACACACACCACACAGACCTCATAAGCACACAAAACACACACATCGGGAACACACACATCGTGAATGCACACTCCATGAAGCGACATTATCAACACACACATCATGAACACACAGAAAGAACACATCATGAACACACACATCAACACCCACACATTATGAACACACACGTCATAAACACGCATCATGAACGCACACATGACCCCGCACAAGAAGAACGCGCACATCATGGACATACACATCATAAGCACACATAACACAAACATCGTGAACACACACAAAGAACACATCATGAACACGCACATCGTGAACACACTCATCATAAACACCCATAATGAACACACACAAAACGGACACACAGTGGTCCAAAGCCCCTTCCCCTCACTCACGCTCCACTTGGATGGTGACGGTGGTGTCGTAGAACTTGTAGGTTTTCCACCCCACGTTCTCCGGGTCCACCCAGGTGTAGATCTTCTCCATGTGGAGGCTGCTGTCCACTCGGGAGATCTGGAGGCTGCAGTCCCGGGGCCCGTGACGCACGAGACTGGTCTTCCCGGAGAACTTTGAAATGACCTTCCTATTGTACCAAGCATCGTAGACCAGAGGGTAGCCGGACCGGGCGTACTGGTACCACACAACACGGCCTGGGACCTTGGGGGGGGACTGGTGGTAGTCAAAGCTGCAGGGGATCACCAGACAGGACTTCCACAGGGCTTTGATGTGGCTCGGCATTTTGACGTACCAGGCCCCGGAACCACAGACTAGGAACCCTGTTTACACACACGCACATATATGTGCGCATACCGGTACAGATGAAAATACACACACACACACACACACACACACACACACACACAACCACACACACACACACACACACACACACACACACACACATACAGATACACATGAATATGCATACACACACAAAAATACACACACACACACACACAAAATCCCTTAATACCTTTCAAACATTTTTTGGATTTTAATATCAATATATATTACAAGGTGATGTACCTGCAATGACCATGGTTAGAAGAACATGCTGCAAAACGTCCGCCATCCTCCTATGAACACCTAACACCATGAAATTAAAAAATAATATAGCAGGCAATTCATAAGAGGAATAATTGATTCTCCTTTTGGATTTATTTCCCCTAAAAAATAAGTTATCAACATTTATGTCAGTGTCGAAAAGAGCGTCTTACCTGATATCTTGTCGACTTAATGTGTAGCGCTCCACCCACCCATCACCCTCCACTCATCAAACACACACACACACACACACACACACACACACACACACACACACACACACACACACACACACACACACACACAGGATCAGAATAGAACTGGTTTCACGGTTCAATAAGCTAGAGAAGAAGACATCTGTGAGCGCGAGAAATGGAGCGGATCCAACCTTTCTTAACCTTTAAACTTCCCTTTCAGGGTTTAACTTCTTCTTCAGTTCGAAGAAACGTCTGGTTTTCCGCTGACACACTATAATAGTCCAGTCTTTTTCTTTTTTCAAATGTTTTTATTGTTTTATTTTTAATCCTTTTCAAAGAACAGCAAGTTACAAATACAGTAAACACAAGAAACAACCAACCAGACAAAAAAAATACTTTAAATAAAAATAAAGAATAATCATAATAATAAAATAATTGAAAAAAACGAAAAACACTCAAAAATTGATGGCACACTGACTCACTGGTACAGAGGCAAGGGGTAATGAGGCAATGGGTTGCCCAACGGTTGTACAGGGTTAATGATTGTAAAGGTCACTTTAGAAGAAATTTATGTTCCTTTACAAAGTCCAAGAAGGAAGTCCACATTTCAAAAAGATCATTATGATCCACCCTACCGAACGCTTTTTCAGCATCCAGGAAGACGTTGCGTTGTGGAAACCTTGACAACCTTTTATGAAACGGTTTGGTCAGGGGCTATCAGAGAAGGAAGATGGTTTTCAAGACGTCTCACAAACACTGTTTCTATAATCTTAGCAAGAGTTTATAAGCGAAATAGGACGATACAACCCACATCTTACATGGGGTTTATCTAGTTTTAAGATCATGTTTATTAAAGCATTGGATAAGGAGGATGATAAATGTTTGGCTTCAATTGATTTGACTTTATCAAAGAGTGGTGTCACAAGCCAAGCCTTAAAGCGCTTGTAGTTGCCTATGGGTAGTCCATCCGGACATGATGCCTTCCCTCCATTCATGTGAGACATCGCTTCAAACAGTTCCTCCTTTGTAATGGAAGAGTCTAGCTCCTCTTTTACCTTTTTCTCTAAAGCTGGAATGGAGAGCTGGTCTAAAAAGGGGTGTAGGACATTAGTGTGCAGAGACTCTGACATATAAAGGTTCATATTTTATTTTTGATAAGCTCTGTTAATTTCTGTTGGATGCGTTGTTGTCCTGCTTTCAGTTTCAAGCTCAGTGTTAGCCCTTTCATTTTGCCGTGTTTTAATCCTCCATGCTAGTATTTTACCCTCTGATTCTCCCTGATCATAGTATGTCGGTTTTAACCAAGTTATACTGTATAAGGCCTAACTAGCTGTAACATCATCATATTATTTAGCCCATAATTCTGAGAGCCTCTGTACATTCCCAGCTCGCTTTCTAGATCTTTATTATCTCGCTCAAGTTCAGTCATAAGGAGAGAAAGAATATCTCAATATTTCCTTCCACAAAATTTTAGAAAATTCTGATCATGGAGCCATCTCAGGCTAAGCCTCCACACTGTTTGGCCCGTGGCATGTGAAGTAAGGCATTAATGCAAAAATAATAGGACATGATCTGAAAAAACGATGCCTTTGTGTCCACAGTCCAGTATATGATCCGCAAGAGTCCCAGAAATGAGAAAATAATCGATGCAGGATTCTGTTTGGTGTGCGTGCGAGTGGCAAGAATATTTGAGTGCGGTAGGATTTCTATTTGGGATTTGACTTGAGGTGATAACTTCTTGGAGCTTGGCAGAGAATTCTTTCCGAAGAGCGTGTATAGCTTATGGGAGCTTCAGCTAGCCCATGAGCTAACTCCAATTTGTTGTCTCTCTTCTTTTCTTTAGCTCTTGAACTGGGTTAACTTAACTTCATTTCGTAACCTACTTATATCTTGCATTTATATCACTCGACAACGACATTTCACAAAATCAAACAAACAGGTTTACATATATATATGATATGTTTTACCGGAGCATATGGGTTCTGAGACTACTCACGTCACGTCCACGTCATAACCGGAGCAATAGTAATTTTAAGCCAAAATGGGGGTAAACTTTGAACAAATTGCAACCGAATCAAACTCAACTGATTTTGTCTCCTCAATATGTCCTGAGTATGGAGAAAAATAAATCCCAGAAGAATCCCATTAGGGGAAAGTTTCGAAAAAGATCAAAATAGCCTTTTCATACGCATATTAATTATTTTTCTCATGTGAATAGGGTAACATTTTTAACCTTTAGATATCACCATGAACATTTCTAGGTTGATTACTTACACCAAGACAAAAAAAAAGCATCACAAGTTTTTGGAAATTGTTTGTTAACATGGGCAAACGATGCATAATATTATCACGTGTGCGCTAATTTGAATAATAACCACAACAGATCTAAGCATTGGGTATAGCCAGGTGAAAATGAATCTTGTGGACCTTAACATTAAGTATTTTACTGTTATATGTTAACAAATTCTACAAGACATTTTCACCTGGCTATACCCAATGTTTAGATCTGTTGTTGTATTTATGCAAAGTAGCACATACGTAATTAGATTATGCACTGTTTGCCCATGTTAACAAACAATTAAAAAAAACTTGTGAAACATTTTTTGTTTGTCTTGATGTAAATAATCAACCCAATTCAAGTGAGAAAAAGAATAAATATGCGTACGAACAGGATATATCTGGGTCTTTTTCTAAACTTTCCCCTAACGGGTTTCTTGTTTTTATTTTCCTTACCCAGGACATACATTGAAGAAACAAAATCAGTTGAGTTTGCTTCTGTTGCAATTTTTTTTTTTACCTTTTTTCATAAAATGACTAGGGAGAGGACTACTACTATAAGAAGAAGGGGTGGGAGACACCAACAGCAAGAAACTCAAAGAATAAGTTCTTACTAAAAAAGCAAGGCACATCACTTCTGCGGGTGTCCCAGTCACCGTGGAGCAGCCCTTAATTGCTCACCTTCTATTGACTTTTACTGACTTATTTGGTTGACTTTTACTGTTTGTCCATTTTGTTTTTTCTCAACTGTACTGTCTGTTGAGCTACTGGATACCTGAATTTGCCCAAGGGGATGAATAAAGTATCTTCTTGCTTAATAACTCAGTTACTTAAACCCGATAGACCAGACGATTCGAGTTTTAGAGTCGACACGAATGATGAGACCGAGATTTCAAGCATGGAAGGGACATTTTATTGTGCAGGGCCGGAGATCATGTTTACACAGCATAACACATGCAAAACATAACACACCATGTGACACAATGTTACCATTGGTCGTTATTTAAAGCGGTGTTCGTTTTCTGAGAACAATCAAAGCCTAGGAGCATCAGTTGAGTAGAGCTAAAACAAATTCCCTGGAATGCCCGATTCATAGTACTTAATTGTGTAGCATCTGCAGTAGCTGCTATCACTGCTGTATACGGGGAATGGGTTAGCCTAGCGATTGTTAGTACCAGGGGCGGATCTAGCCATTTTGGGGCCCTAGGCAAAATATAGACATGGGGCCCTCATTTTTGAAACACGTACACAAAACAAATAACAATCCCAATACTCTTAGAATCGCAATAAACCCATAGTGCACTGCCACTCAACTCTCCACAGTAAAATCAGTTTCAGATTTCCCCAGCCTTTGCCAAAATTACATGTTTATTACTCAAACGAGAGAGAGAGAGAGAGAGAGAGAGAGAGAGAGAGAGAGAGAGAGAGAGAGAGAGAGAGAGAGAGAGAGAGAGAGAGAGAGAGAGAGAGAGAGAGAGAGAGAGAGAGATGAAAACCACCATTTACATTTAAACAGGACCAATGAAAAGATTTTTTTTTTTTTTTTTTTTTTTGGTTGGGGCCCTAGGCACTTGCCTAGGTTTGCCTAATGGAAGATCCGCCACTGGTTAGTACTTGCACTTGGTTCTATGAACATCCTTACTGTACCGACAGCGATATATTGTTTCACTTCTTATCACAAATGTAATTATTGTAGGTCGCTTTGGATAAAAGCGTCTGCTAAATACCCTAAATGCTAATGAGTCGAAGTGGAACTGAACACCAACAAAAGATTGGAGCACAGCCTCTCATCTCTTCACGGAGGAAGTCGCTGTGCTCAGAGGTTTCCATAAATGTTGAGGTCAGCAGTGTTTGTGTAATCATCGTCACAGGAATCACCGAAGCCCTGGGAGAAACAACATCACCCGGGTGTCAGAGATGACAGAGCAGTTTTTAAGGGGAAATTATCGTTTTATTATTTGATTGCTTCATACCCGGTCGTGACCAGTCGCCCCTCGATTGGAGAAGGACCCCGGCTGACTGGAAACCATCGCCACAAAGGAAAGCGTTGATTAGAAACACCAATTAGACGGACCAGCAGGGATGCTAAGAGGTCTCAGCAGGACGAGGATGTGAACGCAAGAGAAGACTCTCACCAGACTTTGCATTGCCTCCCCCCTTACCCTCCCCCCAACCATCCCCCTAGATCCCTCGTATGCACTTATTGTCTGTTGGACGTCCTTGCACTTAAAAAATAGTACTTGACATCGTTTAGAGTCTTATCCTAGCTATCCTTGTTCTAAACAGGGAATGGGCTTATCTAGCGATTGTTAGTGCTTGGCACTTGGTTCTTTGAACATCCTTACTGTACCGACGCGATATATTGTTGTTTCTCTATCTTCTGACAAATGCACTTATTGTAAGTCACTTTGGATAAAAACGTCTGCTAAATGTGAAGAAGGGAGATGTGGTACCTCTTCGGTGATGGACAGCGGGGTTTCGAGATTTTCTGTTTCTTTGCAGTGTTATTCGGCCTGTAAGTGAACGATATGATCAAGAAGGGTACAAAACACTTAGGCCCAATCCCATTTCTACCCCTTCAAAACAAGGGGGAGGGGTAAGGGGAAGGGGTAAGGTATAGAAATGGGATTGGGCCTTAATTACAATAACAGAACTGTTGGGGGACACTTACATATCATAAGCACTCAAATCTACCGGCTCCCTGCAAGGAAAAAACAACAAAAAACGAAAACGTGATTTATCATTCAAAATAACCCAGAACAGAGGATCATGTACCACCACACATTTCCTGTTGGGGGGTTTACATCGTCAGGAAAAGGTTGGAATGGTTGAGTAACACGTTATTCTGATCTCAACACTCATCTCTATATTTCTTTATTTCTACACAACTGGGACCGGCTGAAAAGCATGTTCGTTCGGAAAGAAGAACAGAAACCACAGGCTTAAACCAAGGTCTAAACATAGGCCACGATGTAATCAGCACCGCCAGATGGAACGGTTACGCATGGCCTTAGAAGAGGGTTTCCATGTGTACATTGTGTGTATACATGGTCCGTCTGAGAACGGACCGATCTCCAGACGGTACTGACCTCGGACGAGAGGGCATGAAGCGGCTGGAGCTCATCCTAAAATGAAGAAACAAACAACAACGATAACATGTTGTTGAAGGTCATCATGTTTTACACACAATGGATGATAATAAGATCATGTTCAACAGACACAATGGATGGTGATGAAACATGTTTTACACTCAATGGATTTGTGTCTCCATCGATGATTTAATGAAACCAAATCAGACTTGTTCGCTCACCTCTGCGATATTCTTGAAAGCTGATTCCGCAATCTAATATAAACGCAAAACAGAATTAATGAACCCATCTGTTTACCTGACTGCACCGATCTAATCGTCACAATATCCTTTTACTTGCCTGCCGTTTCCTCTGCTTTGAAGATCAGCAATACGGTTCCTTATGCAATTAGAGAAGGATAATATTAATAGCTAATTGATATGGTATATGGACAGTTTTTAATTCACCATTCGGACCTGTGGCCACTCACAGCACATGCAATCAGTGGCTAACATTCACCCATTCATAAACACGCTCATACACTGACCGAGCTGTCACCATGGAGGTAGAGCCAACAGTTAGCTCTACTCAGGGACTCACAACACTTAGCCGGGAATAGAACCAGCAACCAGAATCCACACAACGCTCTCTACCTCCTGAGCTACAGGCTAGTGTGAATTCTCACCAGGACGGAACTCACTTGTATTTGATCTTCATTAGAACACAGAGCGCTCCAAAGACCACAGCTGTCCCAAGGCCGACAACGAGAGGAAGGATAATGTGCAGGTACAGCTCTTTACCTGGGAACAGAATCAATACGAACAGAAATAATAAGAACAGAAACAATACAACTCTTTACCAGAGAACAGAAACAATAAGAACAGAAACAATCCCCCTCATTACCTGGGAACAGAAACAAGTCCCGGATGAACAGAGACTCACAGACCACAATCCTCCACTGAATGTCACATGTAATTGACTCCAGGGAACCACAAGATGATCAAAGACATGCATTCATCACAGCCATGAGGCATGGACCATTGCTCTTGATTGAAGACGCCATTCTGCACTCACGTTTCACAAAGAGATGGTGCGTGGAGGAGGAGGTCACCCTTCCGTTGAAGGTTGCCGTGCAGCTGAGCTCCGAGTCGTCGTCCGTTGCGCCCGGGATGAAGGTCAGGATGGACTCCATTTCCCAGGAGCCCTTGCCGTTGTCTTTGTTGATCAGCATGACCCCTGTGTCCGTGGAGGCCCGACTCCAGGTGATGGTGGGCCAATGGGCTGGGCAGGTGTGGGCCACAGAGCAGGAGATGGTGTAAGGTTCACCCTGGATTGCCTTCCTCGGAGGATTTAATTTAGGTTTGGGGGGGTCTGCTACAAAAGAGGAGGGGAAGCAAAAGAGTTAGAAGACCTTTACATCGAGGGGATTTAGCGGACGCTTTTATCTAAAGCGACTTACAAACATTCATTCCCACGGTCACACACTGACTGCGGAGTCAACCACGCAGGGCGATAGCCAGCTCTTAAGGAACAGTTAGGGTGAGGCGATCCCCGGCTCCTCCTAGCTGAGTTTAGAGGTGTCCCTGAGCAAGACACCTCTCCCTGACTGCTCCTGACGAGCAGGCTGTCGCCTTGCAGGGGGGACACCGCCGTCAGTGTGTGAATATGTGCATGAATGGGTGAATGTTGGGCAATGTTGTAAAGCGCTTTGAGTGGCCACTGGTTAGAAAAGCGCGGTATAAATGCAGTCCATTTACCATTTACACAGACACTACCTACCAAGCAAGTTAAGGCGAGCGCAGTGGTTCTCAAAGTCAGTGGTCTTCAAAGTCCTATCACTCGTTTCTACTTTGAAGCAGAAGGGGCCGTGGTCCTGTTCCTTCACCTCGATTATCTTTAAGGTGCAGTTCCCTTTCGTGAGTCGTCCCGCCAGCTCTGTGCGGTCTCTAAACTCCTCCGTGATAACCGCACTGTCTTCATGGAAGATGTACTTCTCTTTATCCCCCTCCGGGAACCAGCTGCCTTTGAGCGTGGCGCGGGAAAGCCCTTCTCCGTGTGTGAAGGAGCAAGGGATGACCACACAGGAGTTGACCAGAGCATCTACTTCCCGGACGACCTTGGCGTTCCAGTCTGCTGACCACGCAGTGCGGCTCGTAGCTGGGAACACATCAGGCTTGTGTTAGGGTTAGGGTTGGGGTTAGGGTTAGGGTTAGCAGTGGAAGACCTACTTGTGTATGTCCAAGACTTAGGTTAAACTTTACAACAAAGGAAGTAGGCCTGTCAGACATTGTATTTCTGTTTATTGTCATTGTTATTATTATTGTTATTGACAGGCTCACATGAAAAGGTCAATTAAAACACACAATTATTTCCGTCATTATGGCTGAGGGTTAAATTGTTGCCAAGTTACAAAACTTAAATTTGAAAAAGATCTTTAAAAATGATTTGTCATATATGTGAGATAAGTGCACATGATTTTGTGCTATATTGTACTAAATTGATACTTAAAAAGGATGAAAGTATATCGATTCGGTACCTAACTAAAGTTAAGCCAAAGTACCTACCAAGCCTTTTTTGTATTTTGCTTCCACAACTTCCACAACTGAACGATCAATTACTTTGATTAAATTTGTGGCATCGATCATTTTAACCCTTGACCCAAAAAGCAGTTAACTCAAAAGCATTTACCTTGTAAGAGCAGCCACCCGAGCAGGACGGTTGTGTCTCTACTCATACTTGCTTCAATCCTCACTTATTAACTTTAGGGATACAGATACTTAAAAGAACCATTCAAAATGGAGAGAATAAAATATATTATAACACACAATGTAAAGATTTTAAAATGAATAAGTGAACTAATGAAAAGTAAACAAAAATAAATGAAGATGTGTGTTGGTAAATGCACATGGAAACGTATTATAAAAAACCATCAATAATTCTAAATAAAATCAAACATTAAGTCAAAGTGTTCCAACCTGATTCTCCTCGGCCAGACAAAGTAGAAGTGTGAAGCTCTTTATGTAAATTAGTTCAAACTCAACAGTGTTGTCCTCTAGGGGAAAACCAAGATACTGCCATGACAACAAGGAAATTCGTATGACAAAGGAAACCAAAATCGTTTTAGCCTGAAAAGATTACAATTTAAATGTGTGTTCACAATATTGTAGTGAATCACTGTACTAAAATAGGGGAGACCGGGTAAGGTTGCAACAAATTTTTCTTCAGCACCTAAAACTAATTTATTATTTTTTAAAGCTACTGTTCTGAACCTTTTAGGTAAAGTGCCTACATTTGTCTTAAAATTACGATTTCTCTCGTAACTCCTGGAAAAATGGCGCCAACTAGTGGAACATTGTTGCAAGTGAAGGTACATAGAAGAATACACGGAGTCGGGCTGCGTCTTGCGGTTGGTGTGGCCGTGCCATAAGGCCTATGTCACACTTCCTGCTTCCGGAACGCGTAGTAGGGTAATCCAACTTCCGGTCGCGTCTAGCAGCAACAACAATGGCAGCTCCCTTTCGCAGTTGTTCTTGTAGTGTACCGTGTTGCTCTACATCAGGACGTATACAGCCATACCTCAGCTTCCACGCTTTCCCGAAGGACAAAATAAATCTTGGTTGAGATATTTTTTTGCCCAGTACTGTCCTAACGTGCGAGTGATTCTAGACTGCACAGAAATCAGGTGTGAGGCACCCTCATCACTCACCCTCCAGTCTGAAACATTCTCCCACTACAAGAATACCAACACCTTCAAAGGTCTGATTGGCATTGCTTCATGTGGAGTTATCACCTTAATTTCTAAGCTGTACACTGGTTCCATATCAGATAGAGAAATCACACAGCAGTCAGGAATCCTTAGTCTACTTCAGCCAGGAGATGCATGCATGGCTGACAAAGGCTTTGTTATCGACAAGATGCTTTCTGAAGTTGGGGCCACCCTCATAATGCCGCCATTTAAAAGAGGCGCCAGGTTAACCAGTGAGTATCGCCCAACTTAGAATCTTGGAGAGGGCCATCAGAAGGGTCAAAGAATATCATATCTGGGACACGACCATTCCTCTGACTCTTTCAGGCTCTGTCAATCAGCTGTGGGTAAATTCTTGCTTGATGTCTAACTATCAAGGTCCTTTAGATGTTAAGGGTGATGTCCCAGTGTTACACATTAAAACACACATGACGTCACATGACTATTTTCAAACGTTTATTAATGTTCTTTGTTTACATTTAGCAGAAAGAAATTAAAATGGTGTGTGTGTGTTTGTGTCCGTCCGTCCTTTTCAAATGTTTATTTAATGTTTGTTTCCAGTTCTTTTTTTTAAATATAAATTTACATATATACATATTTACATTTAACAGAAAGAAATGAAATGTTCTGTGTGTGTTAGGCAAGGCAACTTTATTTATATAGCACTTTTCATACACAAGGGAAGACTCAAAGTGCTTCACATATAAACATTGTCATACAATAAAATAGATAAGTAAAAGAAAACATATGCAGAGAAATTAGTAAAATAGAAAGTTAAAGGCATTTTAGTATTAAAATAGAAAATAAAGGCAAAGTTAAAAAACTTTTTAGAAAGTGCAATGTATTTAAGATGTAGCAGAAAGCTAATGCAAACATAAAAGTCTTCAGGCTTGTTTTAAAGGTGCTCAGAGTGTGTTACCTTAAACAAATGTTCAGGAATGTTCGTTTCCAATTCTTTGATTAAAATATTTACATATATACATTTAACAGAAATAAATAAATGGAATGGGGTGTGTGTATCCCTCGGCCATATTTACTTGGCATTCAGGAGGTATGTGTCCATGTATGTGCTCAAATAAAACACCTAACCCAAACCTTGGGTTTCCTGACCACAAGTTGGTCAATGGGTTCCGGGCGAATCCCCTGGAGCGAATCCCCTGGAGCAAAAAGAAAAAATATGTCAGCACATAAATCATAATGTCAGTGTAGCAACACTTAAGTCAGTGTTAGTCGCGTCTGTCTATATACAAGAACTTCGAATACTATTATTGAGTAGACTATACAGGATGTTTGGCTAGGCCTGAGGTATACACATAAACCTGTGTCCTTGGTCCACGTCTGCAGAACACTGGTGCACGACAGAGGTGTTGGCACGCTTTTCTCCCCTGTGAAGTGGTTGTCATGTGTCTGGAAGAGCAGATATAAAACAAAACATGACAATCTGCAACAGCAGACATGAAACAAAACATTATCATCTGCAACAGCAGATCAGAGGCCTGTTTCAGGTAGCTGGTTTAACATACTCTGAGTTTAATCCTGCGCTCTGAGTTGGTTGACTCAGAGTTCTGGGTTGAAAAGCAACTCTGGGTTTTCGGTTTCAGAACAGGCGATCAGCGTTGGCTTAATCAACTCGGGGTGTGTTCACGCTGGGTTGAGGGCGTGCCTGTTGACTATAAAGAGCCAGCATCAATGGATCTCTGATAACATGATCAAACATGGACCAAAAGCGGAGATCCACTTACTTTTCCCCACGGAATTGGAAATTCTAATGAACGCCTATGCCGAGCAGTTACCCCTTTAAACAAAAAAAAAAACAATACCGCCGCGGCAGCGACAGCGCGAGAGATTGTTTGGCATGAAATAGCTGAACAAGTCAATGCCTGTGTAAAATAAATTAGTAAAATAAAATAAGAGGATAGTTTAATATCTTCCACTCATTCAATATGTATATTGTGTGTATGTGTGTGTGTCAATTTATGCAACCCCAAGTTGCCCCAAGAGGACTTGGCAGCAAATGAAGATGAAGTACAAAAATATAGTTCAAAAATGTAAACTAATGTTTAATTGAAATCAAATCAATTGTGCTGTTTTGCCTGCTCTACCTAATTTAACAGCTATTTTCAACATGTGATGGGCCTATATTTAAGCAGTAAATGTAAGTAGTACATTTCCCAGCCACCCCAACACTGCCAATAGTTAATAGGATTTAGAAATATTAGAAGGCTACACCTAGGCCAAATGCATTACATATATATATATATATATATATATATATATACACACACATGTCTTCAAAATAGTGCTTACTGAATTTTAGGGTAGCATTTTCCTCCATGTTAGCAAATCGAAAAAAAGCAGAGGCCCGGAAGACTGGAGGGGGTCCACCTCTGCAGCCCTCACAGAGGCTGAGGGGATGGCCCTCAGCGAACAGAGTACGCGTCCTGTGGCTGAGGGCATCCCTGGGGGGAGCTCCTCTGACCCCCCCCCCCACCCTCCAGGATAGAAATGCCTTTATAAGAGGTTGGTTATTCAAAATAATTAAATATGTACACGCAACACAGCACGTTACAAATTAGATGGGGCAATATTCTGGCTCAAGTAATCATTTCACTGTCTAATCATCTTCTTCCAGTTACTGATGGCGTCATCGCCCTAGGCTACTCGAACCAGATGCCCTCACCAACCTTCATGCAATTGTAACAATTCAAAAGATGCAAAAGGATGCTTTGGAGATCCAAATTTTGGAACATAAGTTAAAGGTGGGTGAGGTGGAAACTGGGATACTGTTCCCTGCTCTAAAAACATACCCAATATGAATGACTTTGTGCTTTCAGGAAATCCTCATAAAAAGTAGATTGTCTTTATTAGAACACGGGCTGTGGTGGGACGAGTTATTTTGTTGAACAGTTTACTCAAAGGGTTTTACTTCAGCGAACATTGCATACGATTATGCTGAGCATGTGCGTGTAGAGAAGAACAGCATCTGGTTAAAAGCAGTACCAGGGACTTTTCTGCCTTGCATTCTTAAAATGAGTTTCTTGACTTGCAGCAGTTATAGGTCCGTGGTTAGTCAGCTACTCTGATCATGGGAAAGCCACAACGTTAAAGTGACTGTAGTAGCCTACAGAGCGGGTGGGATGCACGGGGCAGATCATTCTACTCATGCGTTAATTGCGTCAAAAAACTTAAACTTAAACTTCAAGCATGCCCCCGGTGCGTTTGACAGTTAACATGGGGGCTGAGAAGGTGGTCTAAATAAATGATGGATTGCACTTAAAAAAGATAGCGCTCGTGAAGAAAATTATCAGGAAAATAAAGTATATCCAACCGGGGTCTTAATAATCGTTCCTCACGGAGATTCCTTCTGAGGATCGAAGCCTCTACGTACACAGGCTCTCGTAGAAAAGGACATGCCATTTCTAACACTTCCTTCTGTCGGAGAGCTGCCTTCAGCCTTATAGACAACAAACTCAGAGTAGGTCTAACCACCTCCCGAGCAGGTTAGGTCCACGGCGTATGTTGCCGCAGCAACTAACTCTCGGTTGCGCTGAACCTGCTACTTGAAACGGAAAATCCAGAGTTTCCACTAACTCAGAGCGAACAAACTCGGGGTTGCCTCAAAACCAGCTACCTGAAACAGGCCTCTGGAGAAAGAGAGAGCATTTTGGAACAGCAACAAGAAACCATAATAATAAAAAACACACAGACTGAACATGCAACTGAATCTGTGAAGGTCTGAAACCATGCTCTAGGCTATCCATTATGCTACATATTACGAGGTGGGCCTGTTGTTTGAATCACAAAATGTAAATCTAATTAAAGTGGTCAGAAAGGTAGGCCTAAGTAACAGTCCCATTGATTCACAAAAGACTATGAAAAGCGTTTTTCTTCTGGGAACAGTAGCAGTTCGCCCGAACTGCTACTTCCAAATTAACTAAATCTGACACTGCAGTAAGAGAGGGAAAGATTAACACACCATACAGCAAAATGTATGGGCATTGGTAGTTTATGACAGCCACCCAGCCACTATGTTCTGACAGTAGCCTGGAGCTAATCTGACATACTATCGACACTTACATGTACGGTAGGCAGTGGCTACCTACCTATACCAAACCTCTTGGGGTTCGTCAGGCAAAGTTTCAGAGACACTCAAACTAAATATGTATTCCTACCAGTGTAAAAATTAATTAAAAAGGATACGTTTTAACTGACATGTATTACACTTAGTGCTATCTGTCACAGTCAAGCTACACAGTGTCAACAGATTTGAAACACTTCAATATGTAATTAAAAATGTACTTCTCCCAGAATAACTTATATCCTTTGCGTAGTTTAGATGTTTCGACACGTAATTGCTGATTTACTATCCTTAGGACGTCGTCGTAGGACAATTTAGGTAGGTTGGAGAGACTTTGTTCAAAGGTATTGATCTGCCTCCACCATGGTAAACAGCTTAGCTAAGCTAAGCGGAAGAGCAGTTACCCTACTCCGCGAGCATCTTCCGGTCTTCAATTGTTCCGTGACATAGGCCTAATAACAGCACTGACACGTGTTGACTGCCCGAGTCCATACACACACGGCCCCCTAGGGGGAGCTGTCGGCTTGCATAACACTACCCTACAACGATAGTTATGTTATTATAACTCTAGTTCTATGATTGTAGGCGTAGCCGTCTAGGCTTCGCCTTATGGGCTTGTCCCGTGCGCGCGCCCGCGCGCGCTGAAAATTCAAACTATGCACCTATCAGCGTTGGCACCGCCCACATTTCCCACGGTATCGTGTCTATATAACGCGGTGTATACCGTCGCTCATCCTCCACGCTTTTCTTTCAGCATTTGGAGGGTACAGCATGTGGGAAACTAGACGGCTACGCCTACAATCATAGAACTAGAGTTATAATAACATAACTATCGTTCTATTTCATGTAGGCTACGCCGTCTAGGCTTCGCCTTATGGGCTAAGGTGAAGCTGCGAGCGGAGCCCGATCAATGTACTCCTGCTGGACCCCAGTCAAAACGACCTAAGTCACCAGAGCACATTAAGACTCAAAAAGCCAAGGAAGTGTAAAACACAACAGCTTTATAAAAACTAATTCCTCCTAGATCAAGCAAGGCAATGATCAAGGGAGAAAAAAAGTGAGTCTGTAAAGACTCCGGTTCTATTCCGTGCTTCATGGAACCCATGAAAAGGAAAAGAAAAACCAGAGCAACACGGTTTCCATTAGGTCCGCTACCACCGGGGCCGGAGCTACGGAATTCGGCTCTCCAATAATGGGACTCTCGGCCGTTTCTTATTTGAAGAAAACGGCGGGAGTGCCTCACTGGTAAACAAAACCACCAGACAATTGGCGAGCCAATAGAAAACCCCCTAGCCTGTTTTTCATTTGAAAAAAGGTGGGAGAGTAAGAGACTGGTAATCAAGACCAACCCGCCAGCCGGCGAGAGGAAATCCAACCACGCCGCTTTAAAGAACATGTCTATATTCTTAAGCCGTAAAAGGGGTACCGGACTCTAGCACAGAGTTGCCGAGTGAGCCCCTGGACATGTCTAACATGTAAAAACGGACAAAGGGGCCGGGGGAAGACCAAGACGCAGCCGCGCAGATGTCTTCCACCGAAACGCCCTTGAGTAGCGCCGTTGAAGCGGCCACGCTCCGTGTGGAGTGAGCTTTAACGCCCAACGGTGGCGCCAAGCCCTGCCGAGAGTATTCTAGGCAAACGCCCTCACATACCCAGCGAGAAAACCGCTGCTTAGAGAGAGCGCGGCCCCTGCTAGCGTCGCTATAACACACAAACAACTGTTGTGTGGAGCGGAACACTGCCGAGCGATTCACGTACATAGCCAACGCCCGAACCGGGCACAGGAGATGCAACCCCGCCTCCGCCTCACTAGAATGAGGCGGGGGGTGAAAAGCCTTAAGCACAATATCCCTCGACCGAAAATAACTATTAATGTTCTTCGGGAGGAACGCAGGATTAGGTCTGAGCAACGCGAAGGAGCTGTCCTCGTTTAGCAACAAGCAACTCGGGCTGACAGACAGAGCGGCTAGCTCACCGGCCCGCTTGGCAGAAACCAAGGCCAACAAGAGCGCCGTCTTAAATGACAGGGCATCCAAAGGGGCCTGGGAGAGAGGCTCGAAAGGATCCCTGGACAATCCACGCAACACGGTGGGGAGATCCCAGCGTGGTGTAAGCACGCGTGAAACAGGCCTAACCCGTCTAGCCCCACGCAAGAATCTCTTGACCAGTGGATGGCTGAAGATCGGTCCACCATCACAGCCTGCATGGCCAGCCGAAACGGCTGCCGCATAGACCTTGATAGTGGAGAAGGCCAAACCTTTTTCCAATAAGTTTTGCGGAAACGAAAGCACGCTTCCCACCTCGCATTGAGATGGGACAGTGTGGTTCGTCTCACACCAATTAGAGAAGGCGCACCACTTCGCCGCATAGAGGGAAGAAGTAGAAGGCGCACGAGCACTCTGAATAGTGTTGATAACCGTCTCAGGCAAACCTTTGCCCTGCAGGATCAACCTCTCAGGAGCCAAACCAACAGCCGTCCCGAGACATCGGGCGGGTGGTGCACCGTCCCGTGGGCCTGTGAAAGCGCATCCGGCCTGAATGGTACTGGCCAAGGCGCCGACCGCGAGAGCGCGGCCAGCTCTGGAAACCACAGAGCTGAACGGTTCTCCGGGGTCACTAATATCAGGGACAGGCTCTCCTGTCTGACCCGTTCCAGAAGAGGAAGGATCAGCTGGAGCGGGGGAAACGCATACAAGAGAGCCCGCGGCCAAGGTGTGTGTGCCAACGCATCTACCCCCAACGGGGGAAGATCGAGGGCTGAGGGAGAACCACCACCTGCAGTGCGTGTTCTCCCGGGACGCGAAGAGGTCCACCTGCGCTGTCCCGAACCTCTGCCAGATCAGTCTGACAATGTCGGGATGTAACCGCCACTCGTCTCGGCGGGGACCGCCTCGAGACATGAGGTCCGCCCCAAAGTTCTGGGCGCCCGCGATATGCAGGGCTCTCAGACTGCGGAGATACTGATGAGCCCAAAGCCAGAGCTCGACCGCCTTTCGGTGGAGAGCAGGGGAGCGGACTCCCCCCTGTCTGTTGATGTACGCCGCCGCCGACACGCTGTCTGTCCTGATCAGAACGTGGCGGCCGCGCACCAGGTGAAAGAAATGCAACAGCACTTTCCTCACAGCGTCGAGCTCCAACACATTTATGTGTGCTGTAGATATGATGTGCGCCACTCGTCTCCGACCGAGTGAGAGAGGCACGTTCCTCCCCAACCCGTCAACGAGGCGTCCGTGAAGACCACTACGTAGGACGCCACCCTGCCCAGTGGAACACCCTTGAGAAGGGCGGAGGGTCCTTTCCAATATTCCAGGTCTGGCGACACCGAACGGGGGACGAGGAGCACCCTGAGCTTGTGTCGCCTGGGGTCCAACCGTTGGCGAGCAAACCACCGCTGGAGTCTGCGCATAAAAAGCAGACCCAGGGGGACCACGGGGTGGGCAGCTGCCATCAGCCCCAACAGGCGCATGGTGGACAGTGCGGTCACGTTTCTGCGAACGTGAAAACGGGAGAGCGCCAGTCATGGTGGCTGAGTCTAGGCAAAGCCCCAAGTAGACTGTCTGCCGGCTGGGGAGCGGGGAGCTCTTCTCCCAGTTGATGGCAAAACCCAGGAAGGAGAGATGGTTTATCACCAACATGGTGTCCCTTCTCGCGGTCTCTTCTGAGTTGCTCAGAATAAGCAGATCGTCTAGGTAGAAGAGAATCCTCTTTCCCTGACGTCTGAGCGGTTCCAACGCCGTCTCCACACACTTCGAGAAGGTGCGCGGAGTGTGAACAAGTGTGAACACGCCGTCCGACCGCCACCCTACAGCCACCGGGCTGAGAGGGGGAAAGAGGCAACATGGAGGAGCGCACCACAAGCGTAGGACGCAGGTGGCCTGGGGAATATCGCTCTTTAGGTACCATGTACTGCCGTTCGGCCGAACGGTCTTTACTCTTTTCTTTAATAGGGAAATAGGTTAGTTTTCACACATAGTTATGTCACACATCAAGTCCTCCCTCCCAGCCACCCTAGACCCCTACCAGTTTGCTTATCGAGCCAAACGGTCCACCGAGGATGCGATCTGCTCTGCTCTCCACCCTGCCCTCACCCACCTGGACACAACAGACTCATACGTCAGAATGCTGTTCTTAGATTTTAGTTCCGCATTCAACACCATCATCCCACAACAACTTATCTGTAAACTGGTCCAGCTGGGGCTCAGCACCTCGCTTTGCAACTGGGTGCTGGACTTCCTCAGCGAGAGGCCACACAGTACGGGTCGGCAATAACACCTCGAGCAGCATCACACTCAGCACTGGGGCCCCCCAAGGCTGTGTGCTCTCGCCCCTGCTCTTCACCCTGCTGACTCATGACTGCACACCAACCTACAGCACCAATCACATGGTGAAGTTTGCGGATGATACCACTCTGGTGGGTCTCATCACTAAGAACGATGAGACCAGCTATAGGAAGGAGGTCAACCTTCTGACCATGTGGTGCAGCAACAACAACCTCCTGCTGAATGTCAGCAAAACTAAGGAGATTGTTGTTGACTTCAGGAGACGCCACACTGAGCACCCACCACTGACCATCGATGGTGCGGCAGTGGAGCGAGTGAGTGGCACAAAATTCCTGGGGGTGTACATCAGCGACGACCTCTCCTGGACCACCAACACTGCATCACTGGCGAAGAAAGCCCATCAGCGCCTCTACTTCCTCCGAAAATTGAAGCAAGCACGAGCCCCCCCATCAATCATGTGCACATTCTACCGAGGCACCATTGAGAGCATCCTGTTCAGCTGCATCACCGTGTGGGGCGGGAGCTGCACTGAATACAGCAGGAAAGCCCTGCAGCGCGTGGTTAACACAGCTGCAAAGATCATCGGTGCCCCATTCCCCTCCATGCAACACACATACTCGCTTTGCGGGTGAGGCACTCGCCTCACCCGCAAAGCGACCAGGATTGTGAGCGAGGCCAGCCATCCCGCTCACTGTCTGTTCACCCTCCTGCCCTCTGGAAGAAGGTATCGGAGCCTGCATGCCCGCACCACCAGACTCAAAAACAGCTTCATCCACCAGGCTGTCAAGAAACTAAATTCTCTCCCCTCTCTCCCCTCAGCCACATCAACAGGGCTGTCAGTAAGCTGAAATACCCCCCCCCCCCCCTGCTTTCTGCCTTGCTACACTGTGGACTAACTGTATTTGCAATATTACTATTACTATTACTAGTTTAAATACACACCATACAGACTGAAATTGCTGCTATTATTTATTTATTTATCTATTTAAAAAATGCACTACTACATGACTTTTTGCTGCCAGTATTGACTGCCTCTTTGCACAAATATTTTTACTTATTTTATTCATACAGAACTCCTATATTTTATGTCATTGTCTATCTTGTCTATTTTTAGTGTTGTCTCGTATATTTGTGTTTGTGCCTTTGCACTTTTTATATGTTCACCGCGGGATAGGGGGAAACGTTTTCTCGATTCCCTCACATGTCTTGTACATGTGAAGTGTTGACAATAAAGCTGACTTTGACTTTGACTTTGACTTTGAAAGAAAAAGTAGGAGCAAGCGTCCGGAACTTCCCGGTCCGTGGCGCTGCTGCTCTCCCCGTGCGCGGCGGCTGCGGCTGCTGCACCGGGGCTGGAGTCGGAGGCGGCCCCATGGAACGCTGGGACCGGCCTAGACCCCGCTTCCTCTCAGCCTGCTGGCGGGAGGAGCCCGTGAGAATCGTCCCGAACCGGGAACGATTCTCACGGACTGACTGCTGGTGCGCGAGCACCTCGGAGAACCTGGGACCAAATAGGCCATCCGGCGCTAGTGGACCCTGGACGAGGCTGGCCCGCTTTCGTTCCGGCACCGCAGTATGGGAGAGCCATATGACCCTTTGAATCATGGTAGCCCACGCCATATGCTGGCCGGCCGAAACGGCTATCGGCTGGCATAACTGGAGGATGGCGCTGGAAAAGCGGGAAACCGCCAGCCATCTCGCGGCTTCCTCCGGGCCGTAGGCCTCCCTGTCAGCCGACAAGGAGACCATGGCAGAGGAGAGCAGGGCGATGTTGTTGACCGCCGCCGCGGATTGAGAGGCACAAACGAACACCCTGTCCGTTAGGCCGACAATCTGCTTCTGGAGGCGGTCGGGGGGCAGCGGCTTTTCGTTAAGGAGCCATCCGGCGCCCGGACAGAGAAGCGCTGCCAGGGGAGGCTCCAGACGAGGGATCCCCCTCGCCTGAGTATCGGTCCACCCCTCCACGTTGGTGAAATCCGTGTAGGATCTTACCGGAGCCTTCAGGGTCGAAGGCTCCTCACCGGCAGCAATAAACAAGTGCTGCAAAGGCGGGAACAAGGGGCACTGGGTAACCCGCCGGGAAAAAGATGGGGTGCGAAAGCACTCGCCCTGCATATCGTCAGATACGGGGGCGAGAGGCGGGGCCGGCATGGGAATCCCTTTGATGGCCGCCGCCTCACCCATGATCTCCCGGAAGAGATCGGTCATCCGGCGCGGACCCTCGTGTTGTATGACGGTGGCGGTTGTAACCCGAGAGCGGGAAAAACCGGACGCCGAGTCGCCGAAGACGTCGTCCAGGGAGGCGTCGATGATGCCATCGTCGACGTCAGGTCCGAATAGGTCGATGGCGTCAGCCATTTCCACCGCAGGGGAAAAGAAGAGATGCCTGGAGAGGATCCCCTCTTCAGGCAGCTCCCGGCAGGCGACACAGGAGACGGGGGCCGCCATAGCAGCCGCGGCGTGGTCGGCGCCGAGGCACCAAAAGCACGCCAAGTGCCCGTCACCCGGTGCCAGGGAGGCGGGACAGGAGGCGCATAGGAGTCCTGAAAAGGACCTAGCTCTAGGAGCGCTCTCAGGTGGCCCTGAAAAGGGCCGTTTGTCCGCGGCCTCGCCCGAGCCGCTGCCACCGGCTTGGGAGATCCGTGTTGTAGTTCTCATCTTCTTAATAGTAGTTCTCAATTTCTCGCTGATAAGCACAAGTGCTGAAAGAAAAGGGAGGATGAGCGACGGTATACACCGCGTTATATAGACACGATACCGTGGGAAATGTGGGCGGTGCCCACGCTGATAGGTGCATAGTTTGAATTTTCAGCGCGCGCAGGCGCGCGCACGGGACAAGCCCATAAGGCGAAGCCTAGACGGCGTAGCCTACATAAAATAGAACAAACATTGCATGAGTGATCGTAAAGGAGGAGGAGACTGAAACTGTCACATGGCTCATATCTTATCCCTGATTGGTGGAATTGGTGGTGTTACAACTCACCCCCTGTCAGGGGTGGGACTCTCTAAATCGACGCCACTTCGACCTGGGCGGGACTTTACGTCCTACGTCACTCGCTATGGGTGTGCATGTGTGCGCGTAGCCGTCACTCGCGATGGGTGTGCATGTGAGAAAGGTTTTGGCTTTTAGTGTCTGTGGATTGGTAATAACGGTTCTGATGATTTTTCTGATGGAAAAGTGGTCTTTTATTTCCATAATCTTTGTTCAGTGAACGCATAAACCCGTTTGTTAGTTAGCAGTTAAACAAAATGCCATCTCTTTGTTTACAGTTACCAACGACCAACTGATGATTGGAGTATTGGGGGTTCGATTCCCTAGTGATGCAAGGTTTTTTCTTTCATTTTGGACTGCACACACATCGCGAGTGACGGATAGTCGCACAATGTACACACATCACTGTCTTTACAACTTCTAGGCAACCGAAGTTTAAAGATTGTCAAGTGGTTAACTCTTGAATCGCATGTACTAAGACCTGATGGGTTAGTGGTCAGAGAACAACTCATTAACGCGGGGATAAGGGGTTTGATTCCTTAATGAAGCCAGCTTTTTTCTTTCATATTGGACTGGATGTTTGTATGCCATTTTGCGTAACTTGTAGTTTATGATGAAGAAATGTTACTGGGGTTAAGGTTAGGGTAACGGTAAGACACAAAGTGTTTTTGCAACACAATATTTCTTACAATAACAAAGTCCAAAGTTTTGATGACTCCAGTAGGAAACTTAAGATACCTAGAGAAATGCGTGTGTGCTCACAAAACATCAACAAGTCAGCAGTGTGGTACAGGGTGATAATTTCTGATATACAGTACAAAAGCTGAAACTATTAGCCAGGAGTGGGAAAGATGCAGACGCAGACGTGGGAAGCAATAAGACGCACCAACACACAGTTGTCTGTTGCAAAATGGTTCAGAGTTTAATAGAAATAGTTAGGGTTAGCTGGTATGGCGTTATCTGGTATGGCTATAGTCTAATGTTAGCTTAGTTGGTGTTGTTTCGTCATGTTAATCGCTAGAAATAGTAAGTCATTTGTAGAAATATAGCCTATCATCACAGACTGTAGGAATGTCACCCACCCTCCATCGCGTACGACACTGACGCTCGTAATCAAGTGCAAAGGGGAGTTCGTGCACAGATCCGTGAGACAAACGGCTACGCCCACACATGCACACCCATAGCGAGTGACGTAGGACGTAAAGTCCCGCCCAGGTCGAAGTGGCGTCAATTCTGTCAGGGGTGGACTGGCCATCTGGCATACTGTCCCGGTGGGCCGTTGACCCAATGTGGGCCGGTCCCGGTCCGCTGTGTTTTGTTTTTTTCTCTCTCTCTAAATTCCCTCCAATTGGGCCGGCCAATAGGCTGCAGTGTGTTGCCAGCATTGACACATATTATTGGTCTATGTTTGTCAATCAATCATGGGCTGACAGGCTCAGAGAGCCCTGACAGTGCTGTCAATCACAACACAAACCAGGGTGGGCGGGACCTCATGGTGTGGGCCGGAGTCGGGGCCATGGACATAATAAAGGTCGGGGCAGAGCTGAAAATGGATAATCGCAGAGCCAGTCTACGAAGAGCCTGGGCACTTCCTATACGCCCCATTGTACCGTGTTCCAATACCCGTACTTCCATGAGTATACTTAAAGGAAGTACACTATCTGCACTATCCGTACTCACTTGAGTACGCTAATTTTTTAGATGTGAGTGCTGTTCCAAATCGAGTACTCTGTTGCACTTACCGGAAATGACGATCACGACTGCCGCCGTGGCTCCTCCCCCGCAATAAACATCCCGCTTTGAATGGTGAACTCTTTACGCCTGGCCTAGCAGCTATAAAAACTATAAAAACTACAAAATGACTCTATTAATGCATGCTATGTGGAAAATGCGCCAACTTTGGCTCAGCCTGGCTCCGCCTCTTCCGCTACGTAGCTAAGATGGCTGCCGTTGAGTACGGGGAGTGTCCTTCGATCCACACTTCACAATTAGCCCGTTTTGAGTACGGCATCCGGGTCCTTGAAGTATACTTCTTTTCCCCGGGTCTGAATTGGAACGTACTGTGTACTCAAATTTTGGCTAGTAAGTGCGGACAGTACGGGTATTGGAACACGGCACCGATCTTGGTTGTAGTTCCATTAGACATCCACTGGGTGTGATCGCGGGCGAGTCCAGAATGAATGGGAGTCTATGGGGCTAGACGGCTAAATATGTCTCTTTCACCTGCTTGTCGTTGAAATATCGCAAATTTTATTGTATATTCCGCAAGTTCAATAAAGATTATAGTTCAAAAGTCGAATGAATGAGTACTTATGTCCTTTCGATTTCTTACAGTTTGGGCCGTTGTTGGCCGTACACGCTAGCATTCTGCTAATGAATGCTGATTGGTCAGGGACGGACTTGCGACTGATTACGACCAGAGACCCCTCTTGACGGCATCTGAAGCTGAAGCAGAGCCCGTCTACGAAGAGCCTGGGCACTTCCTATACGCCCCATTGTACCGATCTTGGTTGTAGTTCCATTAGACATCCACTGGGTGTGATCGCGGGCGAGTCCAGAATGAATGGGAGTCTATGGGGCTAGACGGCTAAATATGTCTCTTTCACCTGCTTGTCGTTGAAATATCGCAAATTTTATTGTAGATTCCGCAAGTTCAATAAAGATTATAGTTCAAAAGTCGAATGAATGAGTACTTATGTCCTTTCGATTTCTTACAGTTTGGGCCGTTGTTGGCCGTACACGCTAGAATTCTGCTAATGAATGCTGATTGGTCAGGGACGGACTTGCGACTGATTACGACCAGAGACCCCCCTTGACGGCATCTGAAGCTGAAGCATGATCAGAAACATTCCGTCGAAGTAAATTTTTTGCGTACTGTATTTATATTTTCCTGCAGGCCCTTTTATTTTTTATATAGTTATGTATTGTGAAAGTACATGGGCATAATGGAATTTCTTCCATTTCTTGTGGTCAATGTTCAATGTGTTATATACATGGTAGGTACGGTATGACCACCTTAAATAATACAGTCAATGACCCGCTCAATATCATTTCATCTGTCATTGTCTATTTTTCGAAAATAACGATAGTTTAAAAAAGAAATGCCTCGTAAATGTGCAATGATAAACTGCTCTAACAGTGGAAACGGATTGTCCGTCTTTTCGTTTCCCAAGGACAGAAAAGGGTCACGTTCTTGCTTGCTCCTGTATGAATGGTCCTAGGCTACCTGAGGCTGCATCTGGTAGGGAAAGTTGCGCTGGAGCCCGGGTAAAATCGCGAGTGTCGAGTGTCGAGACTCAAGCACTTAACTTACCTCAACCGATTGTTCCATACAAATTGTTTGTTAACGATTTAACAACTTCAACATCTGCTATTACTGTAGTTCTTTTTTTGTAGGACTTACTTGGGCTAATGACCTTGCACAGAGCGAAAACCATCTACACCACTGGTCATTGATTGCTATGCATTCATTGATCTTTACAGATGGGTTTGTTTTAAGCCATTGAATATAATTGCTCTGCCTTGCAACACATTATAAGCTACGCATGTTTGTTAAATGAGAAATATGGTCTGGGTCACATTGAAACAGTAACAGTTGTATAACAGTAATTATACAAACATTATACCAACATTGCAACAGGCAAGTTTATTCAAACATCACAATAACAAGAACACAATAAGAACAGTAACTAATAGTAAATAATAAAAAAGATAAATGATTTAACAACACTGAACATACAGAACAGAGGCAGGGAAAAAGGACAGAGGAAGAAGACTTGTCCGTTGTCACAGAATCAAGGTCCAACTGTAGAGATCAAGAAAGGAAGAGGCATGAGGAGGAGTACAACAGAACACTGCTCTCTAGGAAATTGTTTACTGATGTAAACTAAGTTGATGCAGTCTTAAAATTATGATTCTAATCCAGGTTTCTATTTCAGGAGAAAGAAATGGCTCATAATCGTTACAAAAAAAAAAGCTTTATCATCGGCACTAGTGAGGATTAAAAAAAAACACTCTGTAAGTTATATACATATGTAAAACATTCGCGCATTTCTTTTTTTTTTACATTACCTCACTAAAACTCTGTAACTAGTAAGCAAGAAAAAGCCTTACCTCCAACAGCTGGTATTATCGTTGCGGGAAATGCGGAAGTGCTTCAGAAACTGCCGTAAAGCAGTACCTCTGACAGTATGACAATTAGCTGTGTTCGAAATCGTTCCCTATACACTCGTTCCCTATTCCCTATATAGTGTACATTATATAGTGCACTATATAGGGAATAGGGAACGAGAATTCGGACACTACGCTGAACATTTCTAAACGTCATTTGCGTCAGTAAATGCGCCGTGTATTTGTGTGACGTGATGCGCCGACATCATCTAAACAAACCGGGCTGGAGGTTGTATTGATGTTGAATGTTACATTTCCTTGTTCAAGTTTTTTCAAATTAATTTTGAATGTTAAATATTCTATGTTAAATCCCAAATAAATTGTTGACATTTCTAAACACAAGCCGGAGACTCCATCATTAAATGTATTCGTTTTCGCGGTTATTCAGCTTCTTCTTCTCCCCTGGAAAAATACAACTGCATTGCATTGTGGTATACGGGAGTAACATGTAGGGAACATCGTATGTACCCTATTTTAAGTCCACTATATAGTGCCCTATATAGTGGACCACTGAGAATTCGAACACCCTACAAAATGGCGTGCACCCTATTTAGTGCACTACATCCATGATAGGGAACGATTTCGAACACAGCTATGTGTGACGTCATCGTATTTTTTAACACCTTTTTAGAACAGATACGTGACCTTAAAAAATGTAATATTCAGCTGAGTTTATTATTTTAGCCCCACCTTTTGAACACAACTTTCAAATTACTGGACAAAAAATTACATCGTGAGAAAAGTGGATTCTGAGGATAAAACCCCATAGGCTCCCATTCATTCTGGACTCGCCTACGAGCGCCCCGCGTGGACAGAGATTATTACTGCAACTATTCCAGAAAACCGGAACTAACCAGCGAGTGCCCATTCTCCTCATATTAGACATTCTCTGATAAGCGTAAAGGTGCGGCCACACCAGACGCGTATCTCGCGTACTTCGCGTATAAAATCGCCATTTTTTCCATAGGGAACCATTGGTTTACGCGCGTATAAGCAACATTTTACGCGCGTATAGCGCGTATGTGGCGCGTATATTTACGCGCAATACGCGCTCTACGCGCGTATATCGCATACATTTCAAGAGTTCAAAAAATTGAACTTTTTACGCGAAGTACGCGAGATACGCGTCTGACGATTAGCCGCGTTGCCCAATCAGCGTTGAGCTTGACCCGACGTCACTGGCAGAGAGTAGTGAGCTTGGACAGAAGCATACGGCCGACATCTTTCTTTATTCTGTGTGGAAATAGTAACATAGTTACGCCATTAAATGCTTTTATGGAAACATTTCTAGCGAGAAATGTGCATTTTACTTTCATAATGTTCGCTCGGTGAATGTGAAGGATGTTTGGTTTGATAGTTATGACGAAGAGGGAACGCTCCGTTCACTTGCATGGACAGAGTCTCTGGTTACTAAGCAACCTCAACGTCTTGGCGGACTATATATCTGCTGATCAACACTACGAATGCTGGAAACACACCAGACACACCATGTGAAGTTATTTAACCCGATTATTGTTATTTATATCCGAGATTATTTAATCTAACCCGATCTAAACTCTATCACCCAAACACGGCGGCGTTTGGGTTTCCTACCTCGGACTCCAGCGCAGCCACGGCCGACCACTTTCTTTATTCTGGGTGGAAATAGTAACATAGTTACGCCATTAAATGCGTTTATGGAAACATTTTTAGCGAGAAATGTGCATTTTACTTTCGTAATGTTCGCTCGGTGAATGTGAAGGATGTTTGGTTTGATAGTTATGACGAAGAGGGAACGCTCCGTTCACTTGCATGGACATGGACTCATCTAGGCGAGTGACGTAGGCGCGTATGGCGCGTATTGCGCGTATGTGACCATTTTTGACACAAAATGGTCAAGCAGCATTTTACGCGCGTATCTCGCGTAAAAATTACGCGAGATACGCGTCTGGTGTGGCCGCACCTTAAGAAACGCCGTATGGCGCTGAAAAACTGCGACTTAAAAAGCTGAGGTCTCTGGAGGTGGAAGCTGCTAAATGTTCAAAATTGACAGACCTATTTGGTGCCGGGGTCAACACTCCAGCAGGTGCTGCTGCGGCATGAGACGAGCGAGTGGAAGCATATATGCTAAGTAACGTTAGCCTGGGGCTAGCTAGGCTACATTTTGAGACAGGTCCAAAACAAAGTAGAAAACGTTTTTACATTGAATGTGATGTGACCTAATTAACTGCATACTCGTGACAACATATTAGCCCAGAGTTGAAGGGCTGTGACTGTTGGTAGTTGTGGTTGATTTTGTTTAAATATGCAGAATTGTGATATCATGGGTTATTATTGTTCAGATGATTTAGCTAAGCTAGCTAACATCTGCTAACGTCAGCAGTCTCTTGTTGCCATAGCAACAGTAAACAATGACTCATGAGCTGTAAATAGAGATGCAGAATCAAGCTGTATGAGGAAGTAAGTTTTTATAACCATAAATAGAGAATACAATTTTTTTTATCTATAGCCGTGTGAAAAAGTCTAAGACATGAATTACAGGTCTGAATAGATATGCATTCTCATGCGTGTATGTGCACATGTAATGAGAATGCATATCTATTTAGACCTGTAATTCATGTCTTAGACTTTTTCATACAGCTATAGATAAAATATATATTTTTTCAATTCTCTATTTATGGTTTCATAATGACTGAGTCACCGTTAAAACAAATGAGTTTCAGCTCTAATGCTGCGACTGTTTGTAATATGTTTCTATTTAGATTATTTGTCAGGATATTTTGTTAGTATTGTCCGAGTCTGGTTTTAACTCCATAGTAGGTTCTGGGGATTTTGGCCACTCTTTGGGATACTTCTGGCTACATTTTGGTGTTCCAAAATTAGTTTTGGCTGGGTTTTGGCCTCCTTTTGTTTTTCTTTTGGCACGCCTAATTTGGCCCAAATTTGGGCCGTACATCATTCCAAAGCTTTACCAAAATGGCATGCCAGTTTTGGCCCAAAACACTTTTGCTATCTGGGAATGACTCATGAGCTGTAGAGATGCAGAATCAAGCTGTATGAGGAAATAAGTTTTTATAACCATAAATAGAGAATACATTTTTTTTATCTATAGCCGTGTGAAAAAGTCTAAGACATGAATTACAGGTCTGAATAGATATGCATTCTCATGCGTGTATGTGCACATGTAATGAGAATGCATATCTATTTAGACCTGTAATTCATGTCTTAGACTTTTTCATACAGCTATAGATAAAATATATATTTTTTCAATTCTCTATTTATGGTTTCATAATGACTGAGTCACCGTTAAAACAAATGAGTTTCAGCTCTAATGCTGCTACTGTTTGTAATATGTTTCTATTTAGATTATTTGTCAGGATATTTTGTTAGTATTGTCCGAGTCTGGTTTTAACTAATGCTGGGCTTACACCAAAAGATTTTCACAGTCACAGACTAAAAACTGCAAGAGAGAATTTAGCGTTGGATCAAGTGTGATGTTTAACAAGGGTTTTGTAGATCTGTAGATATGGGGGATGGAGATGCAGCGACCACAGGAGGTCTGTTAACTTCCTGTTCGGGTTTCTCACCTGTCTTCTCAGCAGCGCCAGAGACACAAACAAAAACAGTAAAAAGCAGCAACTGCTATTTACAGTGCTGGGCCCCGTTTCCCGATATCGATGGATCTTCGCTCGTAAGATCATTCTCTCGATCCCGAAACTCCTCTTAACTTAAACGTGCATTCGCTGCACTCACGACGATCGTAGGATTGTAAATGTCCACTGACATGGTGCTGAAACGGGCTATGACGCAGGGGGAGACGCAGGAATGTCGGAGGAAAATGGGGTTAAAAGGGGTTAAAATATCTCCCCATCAAGGCCAACCGCATAGTAGCATACGAAAAGAATAGATTGCAATAATATGAATGCTAAAGATATTAAAACACAATTGATTAAGCCTAGGCCGACATATCAGTCCTAATCCTGAGCGCACCATCGGGTGGTGGAAGTTGCGCTTTAGATTCCTTCACAAGTCCAGCGGAGGGCTCCAGTTTTCGCCGGCCAAGTCATGCGCTGTGATATGTGTGACAGCTATGTTGCACAACGTTGCAGTTAAGGCTGGGGTAGCTTTGGTTGAACCGGAGGACATTGAGGACGATGACGACGAGGAAGATCGGTGTGAGGACGGCCTCCCTCATAACTACGCGGCTGGTTTTCATGCACGTCGAAGAGTGATTGAGACTTTTTTTTAACCCCCTCCACCCCACATGTCACTAAACATTCCCGTCAACGTGACCAATCCCCACCATATCCCAGCCGTTTGCCTGCTCCTTTGCATTTTCTTTTTACTATTATTATAATTAATATATATATATTTTTTTACATTATTTTAGGCTACGTTTTATGAGTAGCCTATGTCAGTCTGCACAAATTCCCCCCACTTTCTCTCACACATTTTAAGTGCCCTGCCTGCTCAAACATTTCCTGGACTGTCTCTCTCAAGCTAAGAACATAATGGCCCACATTAGGCTCAGACGTGATACACCATTACCAATGTGTTATAATAAAACGCATCCAATACTAGGATCGCAGACCCACTCTGCGATCCACTTAGGCTAAAGATGCTTTCGGGAAACGGGGCCCTGTACTATTATTCGGATGGATGTACTTGATTAAATTGTTTTAATCAACTACATACAGGGTTCTTCCAGTTCATCTCGTCCCACCCCTAGTGCTGATAATGTAGTGGGCTGGTCTGGACAGAAAATGCCAGGGCTGACTTTCTGTCCCAGTCTCCCCTACTATGTAACTGCGTGTTGTTTACTCACAAACACATGCACACTCACGCACAAGCCCATACACACACACACACACACACACACACACACACACACACACACACACACACACACACACACACACACACACACACACACACACACACACACACACACACACACACACACACACACACACACACACACACACACATTCACACTCAAGCATGCACACACACTTGCACACAGACACATGGGCATCGTCTCCTGGGGAACCAGCAACTGCAACGTGCGCACCGCGGCCGTGTACGCACGCGTGTCTTGCCTGCGCCACTGGATCGACCAGACCGTGGCGTCCAAATGAAGACGAGAGTCCAACTGAAGCGTGTGTCCGAGGGAGTGAGCAGCGTGTGGACGTGACGAGGTGTAGGACCGACATCCAGAGACAACATCAGTCGGTTGCCGTTCAAAGTTTGAGAACTAAATGTTCACATGTGTTCATTATGATGTATGCTTGAATTTCATTGCAATTAAAACTGTTGAAACCACCAACCATGTGTTTTGTTTTTTACCTGGGTTGGCCAATGTTAATAATATGAATAATAATTATACCGTAGATGATAATTCATTTAAAACCAGGGGGACCCTACTCAATTACTTTGATTTTTCTATTTAAAACAGTCCAATTGATTAGACCTAGAAGATTGTAGCTAACCCTCACCCTCTTTACATACATGTGAAACCATGAGCAACATTTCTGCTCTTAATCTCCCCCCCCCCCCCCCCCCCCCACCCCCAATTATCAGACACATCCATATGCGCTTGTTTATGTCCTATGGCCATTATTTCATTTTATGTAACATGCATCTATCCTGTATTTGATACATGAACATGAGATGATTCATGAACAAGATTTAATATGAATGAACAATATTTTGAACAACCCATACTCCTGTGAGGGCGGTATGGGCGTAGCCCGGGATTTAGTAGGAGTGACTGTCGAGTCTCTTTGCTAAGTGGCTTGTCCAGTGGTGAGAGACTAGTGTTGAGGCAAGGGTTGGTGGATCGACAGAAACATGGAAACAGGTACTGTTTGCCTCAACCATATTTTTTTATATTAATGTTTACCTAGAGTATTATGAGTATTATGTTATTTTGTGTCTTCCTTTAGTAATATGAAATATACATGTTGTGTTATTGTTAAGATGCTAACCTGAAGTATAACTGTTTTTTTTTATGTTTACCTGAAGTAACATTAAATATAACTGTTTTTAATGTATAGCTAAAGTACCATGACATATAACTGTTTTTTAAATGTTTACCTATAGTAACATGTTTAACTATAACAACACTCATGATAAGTATTCCTAAAGTGTCTCAAATGTGCATGTTGCAAGTGGTATGATATGCTGTTAGAAGCCCTCCTTAAACAAAGGAAGGCTGCCACTATTCTAACCACATCTTTCTTTGCTGGCAGATTCATCTGATAACCTCACTTCGACTGCAGCGCCAGTTGCCAATAATCAATGGTCAACAAATCTTCATAATTACATGAATACAATTTCGCTGATCATCCTTTGTCTGGTGTTCCTGTTTGGAACGGTGGGGAATGGCTTGGTGATCTATGTGACCGGTTTCAGAATGAAAAGAACAGTCAACTCAATCTGGTTTCTCAACTTGGCTGTGGCTGACTTCCTCTTCACCAGCTTTCTGATCTTCCTAATCATCTCCCTGGCCAAGGACTACCACTGGCCTTTCGGATGGTTTATGTGCAAACTCAGCTCCGTCATCGCCATCGGAAACATGTTTGCCAGCGTCTTCTTCCTGACGGCCATAAGTGTGGATCGCTGCCTGTGCACATGGGTGGTGGTGTGGTCCCAGAACCACAGGACCGTCCGGAAAGCTCAGCTCATATGTGCTGGCATCTGGCTGGCTTCTCTGGCCTGCAGCATACCTTATGGACATTCTAGATGTATTTACGTCCGAATGCAGTTCACTGTTTGTGCACTGTCCCAGACGGCCAATAAACTTGCCCTCACTCACTTCCAATTCGTCATGGGCTTCCTCATCCCCATGCTGGCCATAACTGGGTCTAATGTCGCCATAGGTGTGCGAATGAGGCGCTTCAACCGAGCTAAGAGTAGGAAATCTCTACGCATTATTATTGCCATTATCCTTGCATTTGTAGTATGCTGGGTTCCCTACCACGTGCATAAGTATATAGAAGCATATGGCTCCAAGGACAAAATTGTCACAATTCGAAGATTTTTGGGACCATTATCATCAAACCTGATCACGGTAAACAGCTGCCTGAATCCCCTGCTCTACGTCTTCATGTGTGATGAATTTATAAAGAAGCTCAAACAATCTCTGTTTCATGTCCTAGAGACTGCATTGGCAGAATAATTCCCGGTCTAATATCTCACACCTTTTTAGGAGGTCTGAATCTGGTTCAGCTAACAGGACGAAAGAAACGTCTGCAACTATAGCAGAAACCTTCACCCAAGTTCCTACTGGTGAGGAATAAACAATCCAAAACAGACCAGCCCCTAGCTTGAATTCATGTGAATCCATTGAGTAAACATTTACAACAGTGACGCTACCAGGGCCCTGTACCACGAAGCTCGCTTAGAGGGTTAGCGAGGTATGTTGAGCTCCAAGCCTGGGTTAGTTGTACCACGAAAGTCGATCTCTTTTAGCGTCGCTGTATCACCATGGTGACTTATGCTCGCAACCAAACCTGGTCGGGAGCAGTTTTTCGGCTTAGTCTAGCCGGAGATCGGCTACTTAAATTGGCGTGCGCAGCTTCCTAGCCCCTCCTCTGACAATGGCGTCACCATTTCTGGGTGTTCCCGTGGACCTCTGCGCACTTCTCGTACAGGCGTCTCTCCGGAGACAGAGGGTTTTACGGGACAGAACCGATCCCCTGGCATTGTCTGACGATATTCAGATTTGAGACTTTATTGTCATTGTGCAAACAACGAAATTGGGGTTCTTCATGAGAGATACAGATTCTCATAAGAGGGTGTTCGTTATTTGATCGTCCTTTTGGACCTTATGTAGACAATGCTTACTGTTGCGCATTGTGTCTCCGTGACAGAGTGCTAGAGTGGAGGTAGCGCGTCAGTCTTGAATATCTGCGCGGGGGGTTCAACTCCCAAGTGTCGCGAATTTATGTGAAGCTTAAAAAGTCCCAATTATCATGCATATGGAATGCTTATTCACTAAAGCTTATGGAATTATATTTTTGTGCTTATGTCGAACTTGAACCCATATTTTAAAGGCCGTGCTGGCACCACATCTATGGGGGAAAATGCATGATGATAGACCGGCGAATTTGAACCCCGGTCGCTGGCGTTCGGGTCGGTGCGGCCACACCAGACGCGTATCTCGCGTACTTTTTACGCGAGATACGCGAGTAAAATGTTGCTTGACCATTTTGTGTCAAAAATGGTCGCATACGCGCAATACGCGCTATACGTCACTCGCCTAGATGAGTCCATGTCCATGCAAGTGAACGGAGCGTTCCCTCTTCGTCATAACTATCAAACCAAACATCCTTCACATTCACCGAGCGAACATTACGAAAGTAAAATGCACATTTCTCGCTAAAAATGTTTCCATAAACGCATTTAATGGCGTAACTATGTTACTATTTCCACCCAGAATAAAGAAAGTTGTCGGCCGTGGCTGCGCTGGAGTCCGAGGTAGGAAACCCCAACGCCGCCGTGTTTGGGTGATAGAGTTTAGATCGGGTTAGATTAAATAATCTCGGATATAAATAACAATAATCGGGTTAAATAACTTCACATGGTGTGTCTGATGTGTTTCCCAGCAGAGAAATAGTCCGCCAAGACGTTGAGGTTGCTTAGTAACCAGAGACTCTGTCCATGCAAGTGAACGGAGCGTTCCCTCTTCGTCATAACTATCAAACCAAACATCCTTCACATTCACCGAGTGAACATTATGAAAGTAAAATGCACATTTCTCGCTAGAAATGTTTCCATAAAAGCATTTAATGGCGTAACTATGTTACTATTTCCACACAGAAAAAAGAAAGATGTCGGCCGTATGCTTCTGTCCAAGCTCACTACTCTCTGCCAGTGACGTCGGGTCAAGCTCAACGCTGATTGGGCAATGCGTGTCTCGTCAGACGCGTATCTCGCGTACTTCGCGTAAAAAGTTAAATTTTTTGAACTCTTTTGAAATGTACGCGATATACGCGATATACGCGCGTATAGCGCGTATAGCGCGTATTGCGCGTAAATATACGCGCCACATACGCGCTATACGCGCGTAAAATGTTGCTTAATACGCGAAATACGCGTAATACGCGTAATACGCGCGTAAACCAATGGTTCCCTATGGAGAAAATGGCGATTTCATACGCGAAGTACGCGAGATACGCGTCTGGTGTGGCCGCACTACGGCCACACCAAAAGCGTTACCCGCGTATCACGCGTATAAAATCGGCAATTTTTCCATAGGGAACCATTGGTTTACGCGCGTATGTGACGCGTACACGCGTTACACGCGTATAAGCAACATTTTACTCGCGTTAGGCGCGTATGAGGCGCGTATATATACGCGCGTATATATACGCGCGTACATATACGCGCGTACGAGGAGTTCAAAAAATTGAACTTTTTACGCTCATACGCGCCGCAATAGCCAATCAGCGTTGAGCTTGACCTGACGTCACTGGCAGAGAGTAGTGAGCTTGGACAGAAGCATACGGCCGACATCTTTCTTTATTCTGTGTGGAAATAGTAACATAGTTACGCCATTAAATGCTTTTATGGAAACATTTTTAGCGAGAAATGTGCATTTTACTTTCATAAGGTTCGCTCGGTGAATGTGAAGGATGTTTGGTTTGATAGTTATGACGAAGAGGGAACGCTCCGTTCACTTGCATGGACAGAGTCTCTGGTTACTAAGCAACCTCAACGTCTTGGCGGACTATATATCTGCTGATCAACACTACGAATGCTGGAAACACACCAGACACACTATGTGAAGTTATTTAAGCCGATTATTGTTATTTATATCCGAGATTATTTAATCTAACCCGATCTAAGCTCTATCACCCAAACACGGCGGCGTTTGGGTTTCCTACCTCGGACTCCAGCGCAGCCATGTCCATGGCAGCCACGGCCGGCAACTTTCTTTATTCTGGGTGGAAATAGTAACATAGTTACGCCATTAAATGCGTTTATGGAAACATTTCTAGCGAGAAATGTGCATTTTACTTTCATAAGGTTCGCTCGGTGAATGTGAAGGATGTTTGGTTTGATAGTTATGACGAAGAGTGAACGCTCCGTTCACTTGCATGGACAGAGTCTCTGATTGCTAAGCAACCTCAACGTCTTGGCGGACAATTTCTCTGCTGATCAACACTACGAATGCTGGAAACACACCAGACACACCATGTGAAGTTATTTAACCCGATTATTGTTATTTATATCCGAGATTATTTAATCTAACCCGATCCAAACTCTATCATCCACCCAAACACGGCGGCGTTTGGGTTTCCTTCCTCGGACTCCTAAATCCAGCGCAGCCACAGGCTGGGGGGGGGGGGGGGGGGTTTGGGCGGTCTCATCTACGCGCGTATCTGACCATTTTTGACACAAAATGGTCAAGCAACATTTTAGCTGCGTTACGCGCGTACATGGTACGCGAGGTACGCGCTTGGTGTGTTCGCGGCTTTACTAATCCACTACGCTACAGCCGCTACCTTTCGGCGGTTGAAAACATGCTATACATTTCTTACATAGTGTGTTTAAAGTGAATTCCCTGAATGATAGAATAAGGCAGGATGGACGTTGCTTATGCATTTTTAAATCATCATCATTCTATTTGGATTAATGGCGAACAATTCTGCATTTGGCATAGTTATTATACAGACAATATGCAGAATATTTTCACTTATACGCATATAGACTGTTTGATCTATCGTAAAGGTGAGAAAAATGACGCAAAAAACGCCCCTTTCACGTGAACGCGCACTGAACCTAAAGCGGAAAACCTGTTTCAACTGATTGAATCTAAAGTGAGCTTCGTGGTACCATTTAACTCTGATTGCGAGTTGCGGCTCTGTCGAGCCAGGTTTTCCCAAGAAAGCCTGGGTATGTTCAGCGAGCTTCGTGGTATAGGGCACAGGAAGGCCTATGAAGTATAGCGTCCTGTATAAAGCATTTATATATAGCACTTGAAGCTTTTGTGTTTATTATTTGCACAATCCACTGAATGGTTTGTATTGTATTTGTTTCTAAATGTTCTACCTGTAACATCTTTGTTAAATGCTGTTTGACAGTCGACCGCCATTATAAAGACTGCGGTCAACGATGGAAAACAAAATGTTCATCATGTGATGTTCCATCATATTATTTGTCTTGATATCAAATTGATGAATTGACTTGATTGGTGGTCATGGCCTTCATGCGGCAAAATTGTGTATAAAGGGGGCGCTGAAGGCATGAGGCGGTCCGCAAAAGGTCCTGATGACCATTTAGTGTCACAAGGGAAGTCAATGGTTGCGAGCCACTGATTTGGGGAACACATTAGGTAGCCTACACTGTAATTAACGGTAAACTTAATAGTAACTGGGTATGTCATTTTTCATGCATCAATTTTTTTTTTTAGAAAGAACGAAATGTCGAAATTGTCCCTCCATGCTAGTGTGGTGAGACGCAGGGGCAGAGCCCTTTGTAATGATCAGGGCCGTCACAGCCAATGGCTTGCGTCTCCATCCTATTTATTCTGAGGTAGCTTTTTGTGTCGGGAGGTGCCACAATTTGTCTCCTCGTTACTTCCTCCTACGCCCCTCCAGGCAACTTGCTACCGCGCTTGTGCCTGTTGCTTGCTGGTCCCTGCTGGTGCCCTGCCTTGGTTGGTGATGCGTGCAGGCTTGTTGATCGCGTAACAGTCTCGGTGTGGATTCCAACCGAACGGTAACATTCAGCGGTGCGCTGTGAGCCAGCTGGCTTAAGTAGGAAGTTGCCAACTTCCTGGTACTGCCAATTGTGTCGTTGCCGACTGCTGTTTTTGCCACCCGTTGTTTACCACCAAAGCTGCCCAACTGTGGCTAGCCTGGAGGATGGGGGCGAAGACGCTAACGACCACTCCTTTTGAACGTGATCCGGCTGTCTGTTGACTTGTCCTTGTGTGTTTCCACCTGTCCGTGGCCCTGTACCACGAAGCTCGCTTAGAGGGTTAGCGAGGTATGTTGAGCTCCAAGCCTGGGTTAGTTGTACCACGAAAGTCGATCTCTTTTAGTGTCGCTGTATCACCATGGCGTCACCATTTGTGGGTGTTCCAGTGGACCCCGGCGCACTTCTCGTACAGGCGTCTCTCCGGAGACAGGGTTTTACGGGACAGAACCGATCCCTTGGCATTGTCTGACGATATTCAGATTTCAGACTTTATTGTCATTGTGCAACCAACGAAATTGGGGTTCTTCATGAGAGATACAGATTCTCATCAGAGGGCGTTCGTTATTTGAGCGTCCTTTTGGACCATATGTAGACAATGATTACTGTTGCGCATTGTGTCTCCGTGACAGTGTGCTGGAGTGGAGGTAGCGCGTCAGTCTTGAATTTCTGTGCGGGGGGTTCGACTCCCAAGTGATGCAAATTTATGTGAAGCTTAAAAAGTCCTAATTCTCAAGCATATGGAATACTTATTCACTAAAGCTTATGGAATTATATTTTTGTGCTTATTTCGAACCTGAACCCATATTTTCAAGGCCGTGCTGGCACCACATCTATGGGGGTAAAATGCATGATGATAGACCGGCGAAATTGAACCCCGGTCGCTGGCGTTCGGGTCTTAGACCAATCCATTACGCTAGAGCCGCTACCTGTCAGGGGTCGAAAACATGCAATACATTTCTTAAATAGGGTGTATTTAAAGTGAATTTCCTAAATGATAGAGTAAGGCAGGATGGACGTTGCTTATGCATTTTTAATTCATCATCATTCTATTTGGATTAATGGCGAACAATTCTGCATTTGGCATAGTTATTTTACAGACAATATGCAGAATATTTTCACTTATACGCATATAGACTGCTTGATCTATCGTAAAGGTGAGAAAAATGACGCAAAAAACGCCCCTTTCACGTGAACGCGCACTGAACCTAAAGCGGAAAACCTGGTTCAACTAATTTAATCTAAAGTGAGCTTCGTGGTACCATTTAACTCTGATTGCGAGTTGCGGCTCTGTCGAGCCAGGTTTTCCCAAGAAAGCCTGGGTATGTTCAGCGAGCTTCGTGGTATAGGGCACGTGTCGCAACTAGTGTGTGTCGGTGTGTGTGTGTGTGTGTGTGTGTGTAGAGTGTTTGCGCGTGCGTGCGTGTTTGTCCTGTGCCCTATACCACGAAGCTCGCTGAACATACCCAGGCTTTCTTGGGAAAACCTGGCTCGACAGAGCCGCAACTCGCAATCAGAGTTAAATGGTACCACGAAGCTCACTTTAGATTCAATTAGTAGAACCAGGTTTTCCGCTTTAGGTTCAGTGCGCGTTCACGTGAAAGGGGCGTTTTTTGCGTCATTTTTCTCACCTTTACGATAGATGAAGCAGTCTATATGAGTATAAGTGAAAAGATTCTGCATATTGTCTGTAAAATAACTATGCCAAATGCAGAATTGTTCGCCATTAATCCAAATAGAATGATGATGATTTATAAATGCATAAGCAACGTCCATCCTGCCTTATTCTATCATTTAGGGAATTCACTTTAAATACACCCTAAGAAATGTATCGCATGTTTTCGACCGCTGAGAGGTAGCGGCTGTAGCGTAGTGGATTAGTATAAGACCCGAACGCCAGCGACCGGGGTTCAAATTCGCCGGTCTATCATCATGCATTTTACCCCCATAGATGTGGTGCCAGCACGGCCTTGAAAATATGGGTTCAAGTTCGAAATAAGCACAACAATATAATTCCATAAGCTTTAGTGAATAAGTATTCCATATGCATGAGAATTAGGACTTTTTAAGCTTGACATAAATTCACGTCACTTGGGAGTCGAACCCCCCGCGCAGAAATTCAAGACTGACGCGCTACCTCCACTCTAGCATCTGTCACTGAGACACAATGCGCAACAGTAATCATTGTCTACATAAGGTCCAAAAGGACGATCAAATAACGAACACCCTCTGATGAGAATCTGTATCTCTCATGTAGAACCCCAATTTCGTTGTTTGCACAATGACAATAAAGTCTGAAATCTGAATATCGTCAGACAATGCCAAGGGATCGGTTTTGTCCCGTAAAACCCTTGTCTCCGGAGAGACGCCTGTACGAGAAGTGCACCGGGGTCCACGGGAACACCCACAAATGGTGACGCCATTGTCAGAGGAGGGGCTAGGAAGCTGCGCACGCCGATTTAAGTAACCGATCTCCGGCTAGACAAGCCGAAAAACTGCTCCCGACCAGGTTTGGTTGCGACTCGCGAGCATAAAGGTGCGAACACACCAAGCGCGTACCTCGCGTATAGACGCGTATAAAATCGGCAATTTTTCCATAGGGAACCATTGGTTTACGCGCGTATGAGGTGCGTACACGCGTATCATGCGTACCAAGCAACATTTTACTCGCGTATGAGCTCAACATACCTCGCTAACCCTCTAAGCGAGCTTCGTGGTACAGGGCTCTGGTGAAGTGTTTGGTTTAATTTGGGGGATTCTGTTTATGTATTGAGGTAGATTTGTGTCTTTATTATGCAATCAAAAATAATAGGTTTGAGAGCAAAACTTTCCACACTGCAATCAAAAAATAGGTTTGAGAGCAAAACTTTCCACACTGCAATCAAAAAATAGATTTGAGAGCAAAACTATCGACACTGCAATCAAAAAATGTTTTATTGCAAGATAAATTAATGTGATAAAAAATATTAATGGGAATCCAAAAGTTTTGTTTGCAAATCCAAAAGTTTTGTTTGCGAATCCAAAAGTTTTGTTTGCGAATCAAAAAGCTTTGCTTGCGAATCCTAAAGTTTTGCTTGCGAATCCAAAAGCTTTGCTTGCTGTTGAGCTGATGGTGCGTTCGAGTATTCTCTGCGAGCCGACTCGGATCTCGGATCGGACGCCACGCCCACACTAAAATCGTTTTATTATGTTATGAGCGTAGGTCGTCGGAGAAAAACATGGACGCCACCCGGAAAGCTATTGTTGCGGTAGCATTGGCCGACTACTACTACTATTTTCATTTATATTATTTCAGGACTACGAAATAATATAAATGAAACGGTGCGTTTTCACCGTACGAAAACGCAGCCATTTGAACTTCTAAAATTTTCACTTCATTTCATGTTTCAATGTATCTAGTGATTAGTGATTGAAATTGCGATTTAAACCACCAAAGCGGTCCAAACACAATGAAAACAGTTCACTACATGTCACACTGGGCGCATCCATCTTCAATTCTATCTCGGAAGCCTCGCTCGGTCACCGCTGAGTTCAAACGAGATGGCGAGATCGACTTCCGAGGAAAAGGGGCGTGTTTGTGCGTGTCGCTAGGCAACGTCCTCGGAGCTCCGAGACGGATGGATATTAAAACGCACCATGAATCTCGTGGGCGGGACCTACGCCAAAAGATGTAAGACACGTCTCTATTGGCCAGTCTCGATCGGAGTGACTGCTTGGCAACATCCACAGTTATTAACGAGAGAGGGAGTTCTATTTCATGTAGGCTACGCCGTCTAGGCTTCGCCTTATGGGCTTGTCCCGTGCGCGCGCTTGCGTGCCCTGAAAATCCCGTAGGCCTCCCTGTCAGCCGACAAGGAGACCATGGCAGAGGAGAGCAGGGCGATGTTGTTGACCGCCGCCGCGGATTGAGAGGCACAAACGAACAGGCCGACAATCTGCTTCTGGAGGCGGTCGGGGGGCAGCGGCTTTTCGGATGTTGCCAAGCTGTCACTCCGATCGAGACTGGCCAATAGAGACGTGTCTTACATCTTTCGGCGTAGGTCCCGCCCACGAGATTCAGCTCAACAGCAAGCAAAGCTTTTGGATTCGCAAGCAAAACTTTAGGATTCCTAAACAAAGCTTTTTGATTCGCAAACAAAACTTTTGGATTTGCAAACAAAACTTTTGGATTTGCAAACAAAACTTTTGGGTTTGCAAACAAAACTTTTGGATTCCCATTATTTTTTTTATCACATTAATATATCTTGCAATAAAACATTTTTTGATTGCAGTGTCGATAGTTTTGCTCTCAAATCTATTTTTTGATTGCAGTGTGGAAAGTTTTGCTCTCAAACCTATTATTTTTGATTGCATAATAAAGACACAAATCTACCTCCATATTTATGGTTTGTTTTGAGCCCTGCTTCTGAGGCCTGTTTCAGGTAGCTGGGCCCTGTACCACGAAGCTCGCTTAGAGGGTTAGCGGGGTATGTTGAGCTCCAAGCCTGGGTTAGTTGTACCACGAAAGTCGATCTCTTTTAGCGTCGCTGTATCACCATGGTGACTTATGCTCGCAACCAAACGTGGTCGGGAGCAGTTTTTCGGCTTAGTCTAGCCGGAGATCGGCTACTTAAATCGGCGTGCGCAGCTTCCTAGCCCCTCCTCTGACAATGGCGTCACCATTTGTGGGTGTTCCCGTGGACCCCGGCGCACTTCTCGTACAGGCGTCTCTCCGGAGACAGAGGGTTTTACGGGACAGAACCGATCCCTTGGCATTGTCTGACGATATTCAGATTTCAGACTTTATTGTCATTGTGCAAACAACGAAATTGGGGTTCTTCATGAGAGATACAGATTCTCATCAGAGGGCGTTCGTTATTTGATCGTCCTTTTGGACCATATGTAGAGAATGATTACTGTTGCGCATTGTGTCTCCGTGACAGTGTGCTGGAGTGGAGGTAGCGCGTCAGTCTTGAATATCTGTGCGGGGGGTTCGACTCCCAAGTGATGCAAATTTAAGTGAAGCTTAAAAAGTCCTAATTCTCAAGCATATGCAATACTTATTCACTAAAGCTTATGGAATTATATTTTTGTGCTTATTTCGAACTTGAACCCATATTTTCAAGGCCGTGCTGGCACCACATCTATGGAGGTAAAATGCATGATGATAGACCAGCGAAATTGAACCCCGGTCGCTGGCGTTCGGGTCTTACACCAATCCATTACGCTAGAGCCGCTACCTCTCAGGGGTCGAAAACATGCAATACATTTCTTAAATAGGGTGTATTTAAAGTGAATTCCCTAAATGATAGAATAAGGCAGGATGGACGTTGCTTATGCATTTTTAAATCATCATCATTCTATTTGTATTAATGGCGAACAATTCTGCATTTGGCATAGTTATTTTACAGACAATATGCAGAATATTTTCACTTATACGCATATAGACCGCTTGATCTATCGTAAAGGTGAGAAAAATGACGCAAAAAACGCCCCTTTCACGTGAACGCGCACTGAACTAAAGCGGAAAACCTGGTTCAACTAATTGAATCTAAAGTGAGCTTCGTGGTACCATTTAACTCTGATTGCGAGTTGCGGCTCTGTCGAGCCAGGTTTTCCCAAGAAAGCCTGGGTATGTTCAGCGAGCTTCGTGGTATAGGGCACTGGTTTAACATACTCTGAGTTAAATCCTGCGCTCTGAGTTGGTTGACTCAGAGTTCAGGGTTGAAAAGCAACTCTGGGTTTTCGGTTTCAGAACAGGTGATCAGAGTTGGGTTAATCAACTCTGAGTATGTTCACTCTGGGTTGAGGGCGTGCCTGTTGACTATGAAGAGCCATCATCAATGGATCTCTTATAACATGATCAAACATGGACCAAAAGCGTAGATCCACTTACTTTTCCCCCACGGAATTGGAAATTCTAATGAACGTGTATGCCGAGCAGTTACCCATTTAAAAAAAAAAAAGCAATACCGCCGCGGCAGCGAGAGCGCGAGAGAGAGCTTGGCAGGAAATAGCTGAACAAGTCAATGCGTGAGTCAAATAAATTAGTAAAATAAAATTAGAGGAAAGTTTAATATCTTCCACTTATTCAATATGTAAATTGTGTGTGTGTGTGTGTGTGTGTGTGTGTGTGTGTGTGTGTGTGTGTGTGTGTGTGTGTGTGTGTGTGTGTGTGTGTGTGTGTGTCAATTTACGCAACCCCGAGTTGCCACACGAGGACTTGGCAGCAAATGAAGTACAAAAATATAGTTTAAACAGGTAAACTAATGTTTAATTGAAATCAAATCAATTGTGCTGTTTTGCCTGCTCTACCTAATTTAACAGCTATGTTCAACATGTATTATATATTTGTATACTATATTTAAGCAGTAAATGTAAGTGGTACATTTCCCAGCCACCCCAACACTGCCAATATTTAATAGGATTTAGATATATTAGAAGGCTACACCTAGGCAAAATGCATTATAAATATATATGTGTCTTCAAAATAGCGCTTACTGAATATTAGGGTAACATTTTCCTCCATGTTAGCAAATCGAAAAAATGCAGAGGCCCGGCAGACTGGAGGGGGTCCACCACCTGCAGCCCTCACAGAGGCTGAGGAGATGGCCCTAAGCCAACAGAGTATGCGTCCTGTGGCTGAGGGCATCCCTGGGGGGAGCTCCTCTGATCCCCCCCCACCAGGATAGAAGTGCCTTTACAGTATAAGAGGTTGGTTATTCAAAATAATTAAATATGTACACGCAACCCAGCGCGTTGCAAATTAGATGGGGCAATATTCTGGCTCAAGTAATAATTGCACTGTCTAATCATCTTCTTCCAGTTACTGATGGCGTCATCGCCCTACTTGAACCAGATGCCCTCACCAACCTCCAGGCAATTGTAACAATTCAAAAGATGCAAAAGGATGCTTTGGAGATCCACATTTTGGAACATAAGTTATAGGTGGGTGAGGTGCAAACTGGGATACTGTTCCCTGCTCTAAAAACATACCCAATATAAATGACTTTTTTTTTTTTGTGCTTTTAGCAAATAAAAAATCCTCATAATAAGTAGATTTCTCTTTATTAGAACACGGGCTGTGGTGGGACAAGTTATTTTGTTGAACAGTTTACTCAAAGGGTTTTACTTCAGTGAACAATGCAGACGATTATGCTGAGCATGTGCATGTAGAGAAGAACAGCATCTGGTTAAAAGCAGTACCAGGGTCTTTTGCCTTGCATTCTTAAAATGAGTTTCTTGACTTGCAGCAGTTATAGGTCCGTGGTTAGTCAGCTACTCTGAACATGGGAAAGCCACAACGTTGAAGAGACTGTAGAGAGCGGGTGGGATGCACGGGGCGGATCATTCTGCACATGCGTTAATTGCGATAAAAAATTAAAAAATAAACTTAAAGCATGCCCCCGGTGCGTTTGACAGTTAACATGGGGGCTGAGAAGGTGGTCTAAATAAATGATAGATTGCGCTGAAAAACGATAGCGCTCGTGAAGAAAATTATCAGGAAAATAAAGTATATCCAACCGGGGTCTTAATAATCGTTCCTCACGGAGATTCCTTCTGAGGATCGCAGCCTCTACGTCCACAGGCTCTCGTAGAAAATGACATGCCATTTCTGACACTTCCTTCTGTCGGAGAGCTGCCTTCAGCCTTATAGACAACAAACTCAGAGTAGGTCTAACCACCTCCCGAGCAGGTTAGACCCACGGCGTATGTTGCCGCAGCAACAAACTCGGGGTTGCCTCAAAACCAGCTACCTGAAACAGGGCTCTGGTAAGCCTCAGCCCTAACCATCCTGTCTATCCCCTACATACCAATTGATTTCCTTTATCATGTTTGTTACATGTGGAACCCACATGTTTTAGTTAATAAAAACAACTTTTTTTTGGAACCTCGTCTCTGGTGCCGTCAGTCAACGAACGTGTGTGCTAGATAATTGTTTTGATTTAATCGATTAGTATATCCCTGGGTGCAATTCCTAGGGTGGCGTTTTCGGCTAGCTTGTTTTTCCCGTAATGCCACACTAGCCTAGAAATCTAGACGCCCCTAGCGGCAGCAAATTCAATTTGCAGCCAGGGAGGTCTAGCCTTCTGTCGTCGTTTTTCGCTGCTGGAAACAGAAAACGTGAAAGGCCAATCAGATCGTGAGGGGCGGAATCGAGCCGAATGACGACAGAGCTGCGACGGTTCCGTGTTAGTGGTAAACAATAATGGCTGCTGCTGCTGCCGGACAGCTGTCTTTCGACTAGGCTTTGGCCGTGACTCTTCCATTTTTGAAGTTATCATTTTCTTTGAGAAATGAACAAAGATGAATGTACAAGCACGCCCGTAATTCTCAGGTTATTCTGGCAAAAACAGCAACAGTCGTTGGTCTCCATTATCTCAATCAACCATTCGCAACACTTCCCCATGGAGATTTCCGTCGCTCTGACTACGTCACCTTCTTCGTTGCTCTTATTGGTTGTAGCGCTATCCTATTGCATGCAGAGGGAACTTGAAAGACAACCGTTTATCCCGCCCACACTGCCACCGTACGAGACCAGACCCAATATCTTTCCGATATGGGTCTGGCTTGCCAGGCTACCTCCATGCATTAAAACCCACAAATCCAAGGTGACGTAGGGCTACAACGATTTAAAAAAACTAAATTTGACTTAAAGGGGATCTATTATGCTTTTTCGACTTTTATGACCAATAAACGTTGTTATAATGAATGATAGTCATGTTTAACCATACTAAAGTGTCAAATAATGACGTACATGCATTTCGACGTAGGCCTATTCCCTGCTGACAGTCTGGGGTGGCTGTGCAGAGCGCTAAACACTCGGGACAACGTTTGCGATTCACTTGTTCACATTTCCGGGAAATCATCTACGTAGAGGCACTCCTGCCGCGCCCCCATATGGCTGGTCAAATCTGCATGGAAGGTAACCAATCACAACGGAGTTGGGTTGGCAGGAGGGGGGCGGAGATGGACGAAACAGAGCGTTGACAGAGAATGCTAAAAGCGCCCATATGAGAGGAAGAGTTTCCCGAAAATCTACATAGTTTTTTGTGCATGGTTAAACATGACTATCAATCATTATAACAACGTTTATAGGTCATAAAAGTCGAAAAGCATAATAGGTCCCCTTTAAATGTAGAAATTGACTCCACGGATGTAGTCAAAAGTACTGTGCTACCATCTAGTGGCCACCATAATTTCCTAAGAAATAAAAATAGACCAACGCATTCAGCTAAACATTGCAATACCAGTTCTACCACGGCCAGGACTCTTTTCATTCGGATGAATGGAAACTGTGAACTTTTAGGGTTCACTTGGGACATGATATACGCTATGACCCCATCTGCCATTTATACTCCAGTGTGCCCTTTCCAGTGTGCCCTTTTAACTCACCTCTTAAAGGTGAGTGCGATTAGCCGTTACAAGCCATGTTGGAAATCGGCCTCTTCTGACATCACAAGTGGGCGCGTCCACCTAGATGTATGCTGGATAGATCAGTCTACCAGCCTAACCAGTGGACTGTAGCAAACGTTGCTCATATATCCGTCATACATCTAGGGAGACACGCACACTTGTGATGTCAGAAGAGGCAGATTTTAAAAAAAATGCTTGTAACAGCTAATCGCACTCAAACCTGGTGGTTTAATTTGTCACCTTTAAATACAAGAACCTACTAAAGCCTAGTCTGGGCTCTGAACCCAGTCTACTATAGGATGGGCTCTGAAGCCAGGAAGCACACACACACACACACACACACACACACACGCACACGCACAAAAACACACACACACACATTAATCAGCAAAGCTTCCTTCTCCTGCTCCTCACTCTAATCTAATCAATGAGATGTCTTTTGTTCGTGATTACCGAGGAAACAAAGACCTCAAAGATCAAACACCTTGTGTTGCCTTAAAACCGAAGGCGCTTCGATCGTCTCTCATTCAGACCGCTGTGAGCCAGGAGCAACAGCGTCCTCTGGTAAGTCTCCTGACCCCAACCTCGTCTTGAGGAAACCGTGCCTTTCCTGCAGTATATGCCTTGAGTTATCTTTTCCAAGTCTTGTTACAAATTTGTAGCATATCTGTTTCATGTCATACAACTGAAGGAAGTATATACAAAAAAATAGTATTCACCATCCTGTGGTAGGGTCTGTATCGGGAGATATAGACCTTAATATACCTCAATATATATACCTTAATACGATCCATTCATTAAAGATTGTGGAACTTCCTGGTATGCTAAATTTTAAAAATACCCCAGTTTTTAAACTGTGCGTCTTTCTTCCCTTCTCCCTGTCCTCCTTTATAAACAAACCAAGTTAGCTTCACTCTATCTTGCTGTCTATCTTGACTTCCACTCCAGGTCCTATTCAACAGGTATAGATACATATCTTTATCCATGTATATAACTGAATATATTTGTGTGCATGTTTCCAGTCATGGGCAGCTCCACGTCTAGCCTCCTCCTCTCTCCGAAGTCCCGAATGGCGACCTCCCTCGGCCAGGGAGAAGACACCGTGAAGCTGGAGGACTTCCTGTCCCAACAGGAGGAGGATCTCTGGAGGCCGAGGGGCAAGCTGAGGCTCTCTGTGGGGAAGATCCACCTGGTGCGCAGCGTACGCTATGAACAGCTGCAGGCGCCGGAGCCCGGTGGCCCGCGGCACACCAAGGGGGCGCTGGTGAACCAGGCCTTCGTGCAGGCGGATCAGAGCTTGTGATGAGCCGCTCTCCTGGTGAGCCGCTCTCCACTGTGCTCATCAGCAGACTCTCTCGGTGCTGGGCGCGGCTCGTGGAGGCATGGAAGTCACTGAAATCTGAGCTGGTTTCCCCTGCCTTTGGGGAAGGAAGATTCATGGGGCAAATACGAAGGGAATGTTACCCAAGAAGGCTCGAAGCCTTTATAACCCTTAATGTATTAGGATGATGCATGTATGTAAAAAGTTAAATCTATGTAAAAAGTGAAATAAAGAATTTTCTTATACATTTTGTTATCATTTATGTAGTCTGCAAGAGGCACGTCATAAATGATATTTTAGACATTCACTGCCTCTGTGGGAAAATTAAACATTAAGGTATAGGTTTGTCTTAAAATTGTGTTGACTGAAATTGACACTCAGGACATTTACCAGGCGCTTTATCCAAAGCGCCTTGCAACATTTCATACGGACATTCCCCCACGACGGGCGACGGCGGCGTCAGACACACACGGCGGCAGCCAGCTCGTCGGGAGCAGTCAGGGTGAGGTGCCTTGCTCAGGGACACCTCGACACGCAGCTATAGGAGGAGCAGGGCAGGGGATCGAACTAGCGACCTTCCGGTTACAAGTCAACCCGCTGAGCCTGACCCCTGTGTGTTTTAAGGACAAAGGTCTGACACTGATGACATCAGGTCTCCCGTTGATCTGTACTTCCTCCAGAAGATCCCAGGACATCTCCGTTCCTTCTCTGGGGAAACGACAGCCCTCCCTCCCTCCTGGGAAACCATTAGGGTACTCAGCTCTTGATCTGTCCTCCCCATTCAATGAACGATGAACCTTAATTCATTCATTAGTAGATTAGTTCATTTGTCATTTAGGACCCTTCTGAGGGCCCACAGAAGGCCCAGGAGAAGCAGTTATGATGAATGATCCGCTGTGAGTCCCACAGTGGGGGGCAGCCTGTCGATTGGTTCAGAGGTCAGCAGGCTTTACCCCAAACACCACCTATACACTTGCTTGCATTAAACGACCTTCCTAGGGTTTTTCAATGCGTGCATTACATTTTCAATCCATCCAGGCAATGTTTTCTCTTTATATAAGTGTATTCTGGTCCATGTTGGCCCAAATATACCCAACAAAAGGTATAATCGTCTACATTTGATTATGTTTCTATTGGAACCTGCCAGTACACCCACAGTTTAAGTCGAACAGAATGAATCCTGAAACTGGGTGTTGGTATATAACTGGTTGGGAGTTAACGATGGTGAAATACAAGAGTTTATTATTTGGTATTACTTATACTTCCTTCAGTTGTATGAGATTAAACAGATTGGAGAGCCACAGCGGAGATTCAAGGAACAAAATTAACGTTGGCTGGCGCAACATAACTTGAATCATCTCTCTGAAATTAACAATACTATTACTAATTTTGAAAATCAGAGCTGCAATTGAATAGGACACCCACGCCACCCCTGGAGAGAGGGGGTACTGCAGGGAGACGCGTTGGAAGGAATAATTGAATGCATTGTAGTAAGAGGGGAAAAGCTCAGGGTTCGAGTTAGGTGGGAGGCAGCCAGTGGAGTTCTGGCTCCCATGAAAGCAGCAAACTCAAATCTGTGGGGGTCGCTGAAAATACAGCAGCATAATATTGTAATAAATAAAGCTATTTTCCCTTCCACATACAGAGTAATATTGGCGTTAAGTAAGGGATAATATAGAACGCCGGTGATTATCGTGAAAATAACCCCAGACAGGGCAAACCGGACACCGACGAGAAACGTAGGCGTCTTGCTTCGACCTGAAGGGGCTTATTTTCGATAATGAGCGGCTACTTGCCAAACAAAAAAAATATTTCACAAGGTGTCTTTTTACCTACGGCTTTGAACGTGTTAGGATACTTCAAATGATCATACAACTAATTTGGGTACTGTTTGCAGGACTGCATTGTGCAAAGTTACAGGTGAAAGGTGCGTCAGCGCTGAAGATATGTTCAAGAACTGCAGCCGGAAACGTGGTCATGCTCGCTGACGTTCGGTTTGCACCCCACTGTGATGACGGTCCCTTTGCTTTCGATGTCATTATCTTCATGAGAAAGTAAAATACATAACACATAACACATATCATATCAGAATTATATCTTTTTTTCCCAGAAGTTGCTCATTTTGAATATGAGTAAGCAGAAGCCTTTAAAAATACTCTGGGACAGATGCATATAGAATGGAACACAGGAACGGAAGCAGGACTTCCCCTTAGCGAGGCTCTTATGTTCTCTTGGTTCTCGGTCACTTCTCCGCTACACATGGACGCGAACACCATGCACCCTTTAGCGCTGCTAGGCATCATCTGCCTCTGTCTGAGAGGTAGAGTAAAGCTCCTTTTTGGATGATAATATTATTTTATACAGAGGTAGGCCTTCCTACACAAATTTTGCCTGTAAATATTATATTAGAGGTAGGCCAATCGGAACACATTTTGTACGTCAATTTATTATTCATGTGCATAACAGGTACCGTCACTCAGAGTGTGTGTTAATATTATTCATATGCATATTAGAGGTAGGCCCTACCTACACCCATTGTGTGGGTTAATATTATTCATATAAAAATTAGCGGTAAATATAACAAATATTACTCATGTAGGCACTTATTGTAGGCTATGTTGTACGTCCTGCCACCCCCCAAAAAATACTATAATAAATAAATAATAGTTAAAATAGTACTGAGTTGTGTAGCATCTTATCCTGGCTATCTTTGTTGTATAAGGAGAGGCGGTTAACCTAACAAATGTTAGTGTTTGGCACTTGGTTCTATGAACATCCTTAGGCCTAAAAAAAAAAAAAGTTTGGTTCCTGTTGGTTGTCAGTTGAGGTCATGGGTAGGTAGGGAATTTATTTTATTTTTTTATTTTATTTTTTCCAGCGGCAGCGAATGATAGGTAGGTTGTTTTCATTTAAAAACGAGAAAATTCGCTCATCCTTGTACAGAATGAAGAGGTGCTGTACCCAAACGTAATTATAGAGGTGCTGTACCAAAACGTAATTACATAAAAAAAAAAAATAAAAAAAATTATAAAACTCATAAAATAATTTGGGTCGCACATAAATTGACAGGGTCGGTCGGAAACCGGAACCAAACAAAATTTTTTTTTAGGCCTTACTCAACCGACAGCAATATATTGTTGTTTCTCTTTCTTCTGACATATGTACTTATTTTAAGTCACTTTGGATAAAAGCGTCTGCTAAATGTAAATTATAAATGTCATCCAACTTTTAACTTTTTATGTTTCCCCTTGATCCGGGTGTCTATTCCTATCTTGACATTCTTCTTTATTTCAGCTACTGGAGGCCATAGCTCATCCTGGACCGCCGACATTCCCAGTTCCATCACTGCTTTGATCGGATCCTGTGTTGTTATTCCCTGTTCCTTTGACTACCCCAACTTTGTCCCGAAGCCGAGCACTGAATTCGTCAGGGTTTGGTCCGACCAGAACGACCACATCATCTACCATCCTGAGAGCAGTATGATGGTGGAGTCGTACCGGGGTCGTGTGTCCTACCTGGGAGACATCAATGGGAAGAACTGTACCGTGATGATTGATCCCGTCAAAGAAAGCGACAAAGGATCTTACTATTTCAGGATTGAAATCTCAGATTTTAATAATTATTCTTACAGGGAAAAAAAAGTCTCTGTTACGGTGAAAAGTAAGTATGAGATCTTGAGGTTTGATATGACTCACCACTGAGAGAAACCCTGAGAGAACCACTGATCACTGAGAACCTCTGATCACTGAGAGAACCAAAACGATTCATTAGCCACAGAGAGAACCACTAATCACTGAGAGATCCAACATTTATCACTAACCACTGATCCACCAATATTAACAAATAACTAATCACTAAAACCAGTAATCACTGAGAGAACCAACGCTATTACCTGAGAGTACCACTAATCACTGAGAACCACTTCTAAGTAATCACTATACCACTAATCACTGGGAGAACCAATCAAAAGTGTTTCATTGCCATGGATACAGGTGCCCCTGAACCCATCACCTTTGAAGTCGACCAGGACCTCAAAGAGGGCGAGAGCGTGATGGCCTCCTGCTCCGTCACTCACACCTGTCCTACGGCTCCGCCCACCTTCACCTGGACTCACTCCGCACTCCTCAGCTCCGAGCTCCTCCCACAGAAGGATGGTCAATGGCAGAGCAGATCCGGGCTGAGTTTCCGCCTGACCCGAGACCTCCACAACAAGTCTTTAACGTGCCGAGTGAAGTTCAGGGGAGGGCAGATGTCCAACAGCTCCACGGTACTCCTGGTGAAACGTGAGTCACCGCTGGGTTCCTTCCTGTGTGTGTAAGGGTGTGTGTGTGTGTGTGTGTGTGTGTGTGTGTGTGTGTGTGTGTGTGTGTGTGTGTGTGTGTGTGTGTGTGTGTGTGTGTGTGTGTGTGTGTGTGTGTGTGTGTGTGTGTGAGTGTACGTGTGGGTGTTAGTGTGAGTGTGCACGGGTATGTGTAAATGCTTGTGTGTGCGTGTGCTTGCTTGTGTGTGAGTGTATGTGGATGCTTTTGCGTGTGTACGTGAGTGTGAACGTGCATGCTCAGGTACGTGCGAGCGAGTGTGTGCACGTGCACGTGAGTGTGAGTATGCATATGCACGTGTTTATGTGTGCTTGCTTGTGTGTGGCTATGCGTTAGCGAGTGTGTGTGTTTGTGCCTGTTTGTGTGTGAGTCTGTGTGTGTGTGTGTGTGTGTGTGTGTGTGTGTGTGTGTGTGTGTGTGTGTGTGTGTGTGTGTGTGTGTGTGTGTGTGTGTGTGTGTGTGTGTGTGAGTCAGCATCAGCCAGTGACAGGAATGCACATCTTATATTCATAATGTATTTATCTGAGCAACAAAAGCCTGCTCTGGTCACATTTCTCAGTATATTTGTTGAGTACTTTAGTAGTTTTACTGTTCTGAGGTAATACTCCAGATGTAATGCCACTTTGTCTCTGTAGATTCACAAAGTAAATCTTATGACCTCATACTTTAACACCAAGTTGGGGGGGAAATATCATACATTGAATGTAGTTGAAAAGATCTGTCCTAAGATTTAAGTCAGAGGAAGTGACTATCACATTTCATTCAAAATCGAATATATATATATATAATAGTTATTTACAGATATATGAATCAGAGAAAGTGACCACCACATCATAACAGTTATATTGTATATTGTGTCTTTATATTGTATCTAACCCTTAACTTGAAGGTCATATTCATTTCCCTTAAACTAAACTAGACTAAACTAAACTGCACTACGGTAAACTAAACTGCACTCAACTCAAATCCACTTCACTACACTACACTTAAAGTCAACTCAATTACCCTCAACTCAAGTCAACCCAACTCAACTACACTTCACTATACTACACTACACTACACTCAACTTAATTCTAATCAACTCTGCTCAACTCAACTCAACTACACTACAATACACTACAACACTCTCCAGTTAATTAAACTAAACTCAACTCAAGTAAACTCAAGTAAAGTAAACTGTACTAAGCTAAAACCTTTATCACCTCGACCAAGTTTCACTTCTGAAAATTATATCAGATTATAGCAGATAGCATATTAGAAAACGTGATGTGAAAGTGGTGGAAACTTGTATGTATGTTTCCACCTTTAGCATGAATGTGAAAAAAACGAGAAAGGACAAAAGCATTGTTCCCCTCTGAGACATCTAAAGACATCTAAGACGTCTAAACAGGAGGAACAGTTGGAGGACCGCTGTTGTCGGAGGCCCCCCAGGCCAGGTGGTGCACAACACACGTCCTGCGGGTGCAGTAGCGGCCTCCACCCGCCCCCCTTAGCGTAACGCTCTCTTCCCCCCCCCCCCCTCCCCCCTGCAGACACCCCTCTGAACGTGACGGTGCAGCAGCCCTGGGCGGTGCCGGAGGGCGGGGCCACGAAGCTGCGTTGCCTTAGCGACGGCTACCCCCCGCCGAGCCGCTACTGGTGGACCAGCGAGGGGGAGGAGCTGCTGCACGTGGGGCCGCACTACCTGTGGCCCAACGTCTCCCGCCACTCGGGTCGCCTCTACTGCAGCGTCCACCACACCCTGGGCAGCATCCAGTCCGGCCTGTTCCAGCTCAACGTCACCTGTAAGCAGAGGGGCGGAGGGGAGGGGGGGATGAATGATGTACCGTGCAGGGGATAGGCCTCTCTGGGTTAGGGTCCAAAGGTCCCTACCTGCTCCTTAATGACCCGTCTCTGTACTGTGTGGAGAGAATTGCCGGTCTCTGTACTGTCCAGCCCCTACCTCCACCTTAATAACCGGTCTCTGTACTGTCTATCCCCTGCCTGCTCCTTAATGACCAATCTCTGTATTCACTGTCTAACCCCTACCTGCTCTTTAATGACCCGTGTCTGTACTGTCTAACCCCTACCTCCCCCTTGATGACCCATCGCTCTACTGTCTAACCCCTCCCTCCCCCTTAATGACCCGTCTCTGTACTGTCTAACCCCTCCCTCCCCCTTAATGACCCGTCTCTGTACTGTCTAACCCCTCCCTCCCCCTTAATGACCCGTCCCTGTACTGTCTAACCCCTCCCTCCCCCTTAATATCTGGCGGAGATGAAGAGGAGAACGTTGACAGAGCTCAGCTGTTAACCGCGGTGTGGGCGTCCCCAGACCCCCCGGAGGTGACCGCGGCCTCCGCCTGCTCCACCTCCCCCCTGAGGGTGAGCTGTGAGTGTGTGGTGGAGGCCAACCCCCCGGCCGCGGTGCAACTGTCCCGGCCCGTCGGCGTACCGCTGAGCACCGGCTCGGAGACGCAGGGCTCCGTCACCGTGGCGACGCTGGCCGGCGACGAGGCTGCCCTGTGGTCCTCGGATCCCATCTACTGCCACGCCTTCAACAGCCTGGGGAACACCACACACACACTGCAGGTGCCCCCCAATGGTACGAGGTAACACCTCTACATTATGGCGTTGACACCTCTACATTATGGCTTTGACATAATGTAGTGTGTGTGTGTGTGTGTGTGTGTGTGTGTGTGTGTGTGTGTGTGTGTGTGTGTGTGTGTGTGTGTGTGTGTGTGTGTGTGTGTGTGTGTGTGTGTGTGTGTGTGTGTGTGTGCGTGTGTGTCTGTGTGTATGCACGTGTGTCTGTGTGTGTGCATGCTTGTATCCATACTTTACAGGTATAGTGCTAACCATAACTGGCATAGCTACGGGTGTGCTGCTGCTTCTAGTCATGGTGCCTTTAGGAATTAAATGGTAAGTTGACACATTCATTCATTCGCAATTAAATAAAACAGTGTGGAAAATTATGTTATTGTTTTGTGCCTTTGTGTATTGATAGAAGTAGTTATTATTAGCACTATTGAACACGTCTTATTTTTTGTAATCATTGCTTAATAAGTACTTTTTTTTCAGGAAGAGGAAACAAATCGAAAATAACACAACATTTGCTGATGCTCACATAAATATGTCAACCCGTTGTAACAAAGAGGTATGTACAGTTTTATCATGTTATCATATTTAATGAGATGTTATTTGACCTTAAGCCTTGTCCTTTACAGAATCTTTATAAAAACGATGATGCACTCTATGCCAACATGTGAAACTAGCATCAAGACTGCAGTCTGTCCTGGGCCGCCTCTACGATGAAAATCGTGTGTAGCAATGTTTTAGTATCAAGTCCAAATCCTTTTTTTAATTTTAATTTATAAAAAATAGTGCCTTATGTGGTTTTTCTATTCTTATCATATTAACAAAATAAAATCTCCTGTTAGGGTTATACAGTTGTATAACAGTATGAGTGACTTATGTACATATTACTAATAAAATGGGAATAAATATGTATAGTTTTGTATTATTTTTGTAACATATTGCCTGAAGATAAAAGAATTGTAAATTTTTAGGAAATTCACAATGTTACATCTACATAATAATAATAATGATACAAAAACATATTTTTACTTTGACAAAACTCTGTATAATTATTTAGAAATACATGATGTGCTTTTGTGTAAGAAACAAATGAAAAGCTCTTCTTCCGCAAGTTTCAACTTGTATTATGGTTTGAGGAGAACGTCCAACTGAGCACAGCTTGTCCTTCACAGACAAAGAGTCTTACGTCTGTTAAGATACCCGAATCAGGGTCAAATAAATACTAAATAGGCCTACCAAACACGTCTTCACCCATACTCCCTGGTTGTGACAAGTAAGAACGACAGAAGTGGCCGTATCGCAGACTTATTATGATTATCATCCACCATATGGACGATGATCATCTTCACAATGTTATGAGTAGGTCCACAATAAGGAAACAATGAATTGAATTGCAGTAACTGCTCCTTCTGTTCTCGGAACAACACATTTGGCTAATATTAGTTCCCCAAAAACCCCCATCTGAGGGTTTCACTTCCTGAACTAAAAATTCAGAATGACAAGAATCTGAACTCTAACGTTCTGATCAAGAGAAGAAAGTCAGATCACTTCTTAGTGTTCTCTGTTTAACTTTTGGCCATATGGCATTAGAGTCTGCCTGCTTGATCAGTGGTTCTCAAACTTTTCTAAGATACTTTTTCAGCTGAGTTCCCTACGGAAGAGGATTAGGGCCACACATGAACAAATAAATTAATTCTGACTTTATTCTCAGAATGTGTGAAAAAAGTCTGAATTCTGACTTTAATCTCAGAATTCTGAGATTAATGTCAGAATTCTGACTTTAATCTCAGAATTCTGACTTTAAATTCAGAATTCTGATATTAATCTCAGAATTCTGAGAAAAAGGCAGAATTCTGACTTTAAAGTCAGAACTACTGGTACCTGTAAGGACCAACCTCTGTGGGAGAGACACTTTGCTTTATGCAGTAGGAGGAAGAGGAAGAAGCCAGTTCGTTAATGAAAGACCTAAAGGTGAGTGAAATTTGCACCAAAACAACACATGTTCCAGTTTCACTCACCTGTTGGTCTTCCATTAACGAAATGGCTTCTTTTTCTTCCTCCTACTGCATAAAGCAAAGTGTCTCTCCCACAGAGTTTGACAGAATTCTGAGATTAAAGTCAGAATTCTGAGATTAATGGCAGAATTCTGAGTTTAAAGTAAGACAAGTGGGTTGAGACAGAAATCAGAATACTGACATTAATCTCAGAATTCTGACTTTAAAGTTAGAATTCTGACTTTAAAATCTACGGGTACCTGTAAGGACCAACCTCTGAGAGTTCTGACTTTAAAGTCAGAACTATTTTTTTTTCTTATGTGTGGCCCTAATCCTCTTCCGTAGTTCCCCCTTCACCGGCACAAAAACATTTGGGAGCCCTCTATTTTGCAGTGTAAACATGAACATTAAGGTTTGAGAGCAAAACTTTTCACACTGCAATCAAAAAATAGATTTGAGAGCAAAACTATCGACACTGCAATCAAAAAAAAATGTATTGCAAGTAAAATAAATGTGATAAGTTTTGGATTTGCAAGCAAAACTTTTGGATTCGCAAACAAAACTTTTGGATTAGCAAATAAAACTTTTTGATTTGCAAAAAAAACGTTGGAGATTTGCAAACAAAACTTTTGGATTCCCATTAATAATTTGTTTAACTATGGAGGTAGATTTGTGTCTTTATTATGCAATCAAACAAAATAGGTTTGCGAGCAAAACTTTCCACACTGCAATCAAAAAATAGATTTCAGAGCAAAACTATGGACATTGCAATCAAAAAAAGTTTTATTGCAAGTAAAATATATGTGATAAAAAATGTATTAATGGGAATCCAAAAGTTTTGCTTGCGAATCCAAAAGTTTTGCTTGCGAATCCAAAAGCTTTGCTTGCTGTTCTCGTGGGCGGGACCTACGCCGAAAGATGTAAGACACGTCTCTATTGGCCAGTCTCGATCGGAGTGACAGCTTGGCAACATCCACAGTTAGTAACGAGAGAGGGAGTTTTGAAGTCCATGGTGAGACAGAGCGGGACTCGGGAGCTGAGAGGACAGAAAGTCAATGCGCAGGTATGTTTTCCGTCATAGTAATAGCAAGAATGTTATGTTTGAATTGGTGCATGTATTGCTTTCGTTTAACGATCTGTGGATGTTGTAATGGGTTAAAAAATACACATTATTTTGTCAGCCTGTAGCTGCTAGCTTAGCTCAATTACCTAGTCATAGGTTCGTTACGTGCCCAGGCTGCCTATTAGCTTGCATGACGTTGTGCATGTAGCTACTAGTTAACAGGACTATTTGTGTTCAACGATCTCTCGTTACTAACTGTGGATGTTGCCAAGCTGCACTCCGATCGAGACTGGCCAATAGAGACGTGTCTTACATCTTTCGTTGTAGGTCCCGCCCACGACATTCAGCTCAACAGCAAGCAAAGCTTTTGGATTCGGAAGCAAAACTTTTGGATTCGCACGCAAAACTTTTGGAATCGCAAACAAAGCTTTTGGATTTGCAAACAAAACTTTTGGATTCCCGTTAATATTTTTTTGATCACATTTATTTTACTTGCAATAAAACATTTTTTGATTGCAGTGTCGATAGTTTTGCTCTCAAATCTATTTTTTGATTGCAGTGTGGAAAGTTATGCTCCCAAACCTATTCTGTTTGATTGCATAATAAAGACACAAATCTACCTCCACTAAATGTTCAAAATTGACAGACCTATTTGGTGCCGGCCTGCCGGGGTCAACAACCCAGCAGGTGCTGCTGCGCCGGGAGACGAGCGAGTGGAGGCAGGCATATATGCTAAGTAACGTTAGCCTGGGGTTAGCTAGGCTACATTTTGAGACATGTCCTAAACAAAGTAGAAAACCTTTAGATTGAATGTGATGTGACCTAATTAACTGCACATTTGTGACAACATATTAGCCCAGAGTTGAAGGGCTGTGACTGCTAGTTGTGAGCTGTAAATAGAGATGCAGAATCAAGCTGTATTGTAAATACAGATGAGATACTTTGAATTTTAGCACAAAATACAAGTAAACCTATAAGAAATAATTCGTTTAATTTGCAATATTTGCCATTGAAATTATTGTAATCTTTCAATTCATTCATTGTTTACTGAGGTGATGACTATTTTGTGTGGTGAGAGGAATGCAATATGTGTATGTTTAAAGGTTTATGTGAAGAAACATACTATGTGATAAAATGACAATTGGTAATTCATAAATGTCTCTTTATATATTTAGGGCATATATTTACGGCAATGTATATATTGCCCTAAATATAAACATAGATAGAGAATTGAAAAAAATATATCTTTAGCTGTGTGAACATGTCTAAGACATGAATTACAGGTCTGAATAGATGCATTCTCACATACGTGTATGTGCACATGTATACATACATGTGCAAGTCACCGTTAAAACGAATGAGTTTCAGCTCTAATGCTGCTACTGTCTGTAATACGTTTCTATTTCGATTATTTGTCAGGATATTTTGTTATTATTGTCCGAGTCTGGTTGTAACTAATGCTGGGCTTACAACAAAATATTTTCACACACAGGAGGTAGCCTATGTTAACTTCCTGTTCGGGTTTCACACCTTTCTTGTCAGCAGCACCAGAGACACAATCTTGAAAAACAAAAACAAAAAAAAGCAACAACTGTAAGTTACAGTGTAGTAGCCTACTATTATTTTGATGCATGTACTTGATTCAATTGTTTTAATCAAGTACATACAGGGTTCTTCCCGTTTGTCTCGTCCCACCCCTAGTGCTGATAATGTAGTGGACTGTTCTGGACAGAAAATGCCAGGGCTGAATTTTTGTCCCAGTCCACCCTTGTCTGTGCCCAGTGGCGTAACAAGGCAACGACGGGCCCGTATGCAGGATGTTCAAGGCGGGCCCCCCCCCGTTACGATTGTTGACGGGGGGGGGGGGGGGGGGGGTCGGAGCGATTGTTGACGGGGGGGGGCCCTTTTTTTTGGGGGCCCTTGGGGCCCCTTGATTGGCCCGGGCCCGTACGCACCCGCATACCCTGCTTACCGATAGTTACGCCACTGCCCTCTATTTTGCAGTGTAAACATGAACATTAAAAGGTTGCACTTACTCACAATTGAGTGAGAAACATGGATCTGTGCGTCAATCAACTGTTGGCTAATTTCCCCTCAAAACACGATGCAAAACTGCAGTGGAGGGAAAGAGCATAGAGGGGAATCCCAATAAAATATATTCTTCCTCAAACTGATGACATTTGGTGTTTCTGGATGCGCTTCTTATTCACAGATTCTCCCTTCCCCTTGTTTTCAGATTTACAATTCAACCTATCTTTTCTTTTTCTTTTTTTCTACCCCCTGAACTACCCCAAAGTACCCCTTGGGGTAAGCATACCCTAATTAATCATCATGTAGACAAGATGATTAACAAGATTAACACGCTGTAACGTTATATGCTTCGAAATTCGACTTTGGATGTTTTTGTTTTCGACTTGCTTCTCATGTATGAGTCGACGATAATGTGGAGATATTAACCAAGCAGACCATCTAAAGGCAGAAGATAGATATACAGATATCATTAAGCACATAAAGGTTCAGAACCAAATATTAAAAATATCTGGCAAGAGAATTGGGACTGTGGTGGAACAGGCATCTATATAGAACAAATGTTGGCAACGAGAGGAATAGGGTCTCAGGAATCATATTGATTGAATCAACATAGGACATACAGGGCTCAATCCCAGTCTGGGATCTGTCTACTGGTTTAATTGAGAAAATCTAGATTGATATAACGATCTGCACTCCAGACCAGGTAGTGGCAGTGCTTGTTCCGCATCCAACTACTAGATGGAGCCAGATGCCAAGAAATCATCAGAAAAGTAAAAACTTTAACCAAAGTTGGAATGTAGCCCCCCCCCTCTACCGACGTCATGTCATATGACTTCACATTATTGTAAACAGTTCCAGGTCGGATGACTGAACCCTCAGGCCGTAGGGTTAAACAACAACCACTATATGTGTATTTTATGGAGACAGCGTAGAATGAGTCGCGAACTGCTTGCGTCCTGGCTGCGTTTCCTTCTCCCGCGGAGCTGGCAGTATGGATCCAAGGCATTCCGACCCACAGGTCCCCCTACCTGACCTAAAGCCCCCCCAACCTGGCCTACAGATCCTCTCACCTGCGCACAATGAAGAAAGCGACGAATTTACAGACTTGAGCTCTGAGGATACTTCGACTAGAGCTGAGTGCGGACTAACGGACTGCAGCCCAAGCGCCCCTTCGGAAGGCTCTGCACGGCGGGGTCTGGAGGCTGTCAGCCCGCCTGCTCCATCAACCTCTCCCCTCAGCCTGCCCGGTGTCATGGATGCTGAGGGCCGGGTCGACGAGTCAAGGCTGAGGAGTCACATCTTAAAAAATGGTAAATCCTTTTTTTTTCTTCCTCAAATAGTTGTTTAATTTCCTCCCTATAGATTGATAGGCCTCCCTCTTTGAAACTTTTGAATGCATGACAATTATAAAAAATATAAAGTCCCCCTTACATTTGAGTGGTGTATTATTCCAAAATGTAAATATCAGAGTTTAAAAGGCAAAGCTTAGTCTAATGACCTATATGTTTGGGTGTCAAAGCCCCTGAAGGAGGAATAACTCGTGTCAAAAGTCCTAAATTCGAGGAGACCCCGTGGTATATATAGCCCCAGGTCAGGAGCTCTGTACAGAGACACTATTATGAGGATCAGCCATTGACAAAGGGTATGATTTTATTCCTGAAGGGCTTCTGGGTCACGTTGTGTACAGTAGTTATACCACACACACACACACACACACACACACACACACACACACACACACACACACACACACACACACCCACGCACCCACGCACGCACGCACACACACACATACATACATACATACATACATACATACATACATACATACATACATACATACATACACACACACAGAAACACACACACACACAGCTGTTCCCTGCGGTATGCCCTATTAAATACATTATTAAATACAGTTAGTATCGAATACAGTTTGGATTAATACAGTTTGTGAATAATACAGTAATAAATACAAATAGTCTTAAATACAGTTAGTAATAAATTCAGTTTGTGCAATATAGTATTGAATACAGTATTTATTACAGTTATTATTGAATTCCCTTGAAATAACTCCACATGTGGACTTAATGTACATCTGGAATGTATCACAATAATTCATTAGGCCGTCTCTGTTGGCACAGATGTTATGCACCAAAACAACACAGGCTATGATTCTGTCCAACAATAACCTGGGCCAGTATCCAGTTCCTCCTAGCTAGTCCACCAAATCATTCTGATACGAGAGCCTTTTATATCATCCTTATTATATTCAAAGAAGCCCCAAAGGCCCCAGCTGACAGCAAGCTCCGACCCCAGCATCACATTGGCTCCATCCCCTGTGGTCATTGAGACGGGAACAAAGACCTTCTCCCTTTCTTTGCCCCTCAATCCCAGGCCCACATTCTTCCACCGCAGCCAGCTTAAGCTCCAACAGCATGTAGGGAACCATCTTTTACCGCGCAGTGCAAAGTTCCCCGTCATGAGAGGCAATTGATTACTCCCCACAGTGGCATGTGATACCTCAAGGATCACTAAGTAACAAAGTATCATAACAGCCCTTGTGTATGCGATAGGGGTTGGAATCATAGGGTAACAATACTGATAATATTGCGATTCTGTGATAAACAATATATTGTTAAACAATCCTATGACGAAACCTCAAGATACATGTCAAACGATGAATGCAATATAAATGTGAAAAGGGAAGTGCTGGATTTCGGTCTTTATTCATGGTCTAAACTTCCTTAGAAGTTCCCAATTTATTAAAAATATCGAATCTTTTTTTTTTTTTTTTTACATTCCAACAAATGAATAGATATATTAAATCCATATTTGGGACCAGTGTATCGATCCTAGTATCATATGAAGGAGGCTGACGATATATCACCCTATCGATACTTTGTCCCACCCCTAGGTGGAACCATCGTTTAAGAACGTGGCTCTGCATCGTGGATCCCAACAGCGTGTGTTCCTCTCTCTGCCTGCAGGGGGCGTCTCTCCCGCGGAGCGCGGCCTGGTGTGGCGCTTCCTGTTCGGCATGTACCCGTGCAGCTCCACGGCGGCCGAGCGCCCCCTCCTGGTGCAGCAGATGGCGGTGCGCTACCAGGTGATGAAGAGCAAGTGGCGGCAGTCGGTTCCTGAGGCGGTGCGCCTGCGACTCAACGGCACCGACGGTAAAGCGCAGTGTGTGTTTGGAGGCTCCCCTCAGAGCTGGTGTCCCCCCACCCCAAGCCAGCTCAAAACAAAACACCCGAAATGAGGGTTGTGCTTTGTACTTTCGTACTGTTTTGTACTGTTTAATACTATACTGTACACAAACTGTATTTAATACTAACTGAATTGAATGCTGCATTTAATACTAACTTTAATTATTACTGTATTATACACAAACTGTACTTAATAATGTATTTAATACTGAATTAAACACTCACTGTATTCAATACTAACTCTATTTAATAATGTATTGAATACCAAATTAAACACTAACAGTATTTAATACTAACTCTATTTAATATTGTATTTCATACTGAATTGAACACTCACTGTATTCAATACTAACTGTACTTAATATTGTATTTCATACTGAATTAAACACTCACTGTATTCAATACTAACTCTATTTAATATTGTATTTCATACTGAATTAAACACTCACTGTATTCAATACTAACTCTATTTAATAATGTGTTTAATACTGAATTAAACTCAAACAGCTGAGTTGGAGGAGGCGGTGCGGTACCACGAGCGCCGGCAGGCCCTGCTGCAGGCCCAGGAGCAGCGGGGGGAGGTCAGCGATAGGGTGGCGTTCCTGCAGCTCCAAGCCCAGGTCAATACCATGTCTGTTGTTGATGTTTTCACCGTGCTTTGGCACTCTGGGATGTGTCTGACTCGTTGGTCTGGGAGAACGTCTACACATGTCATTTCCCTTAAGTACATTATGTTCGTTGAGGGTATTCGTAGAACAGAACAGTGCAGGCATTTTAACTCGTTTTGCCGACCTAACTAGCTAACTACTTATTACATGAGCCTCCCACACCATTGCTATCAAACATTAGGTCAATGAATCCAGTTTATGCAACGTATCCAGAGGGCTTCTTCTCTGACGGCAGGTGTTGTTTGAGCGGACGACCTTTGACCTGAATGAACTGCAGGAGGCCATCAGGATCATTGATAAGGACGTGCCGCGAACCGACCGGGACCTCGACTACTTCCTGTAAGTCCCAGCCTGTCCTCAGTGATGCGTGCACACCCGTGTATGTATATGTTTATTTATATACGTTTCTATGTGCCTCATTGCTTCTTATGTGAGAGTTTTTTCCGTGTTGACTCTGCAATCGGTTTCTAGGGGAGAAGGTTCTGGAAATCTCCTGGTGTTGAGAGATATTCTAATCACCTATGCTGCTTTTCATCCAGGTGAGATAAAACAATAACATTCAATTTCTCGTGGCCGAGGCTGGGTCTTGCTTCTGCTATTTTCCACAGCTGCTGTAGAAATATTGCAACTACTCAGCAACACTACCGTTAGATTGTGAAATCGTTGTATTGCTCAATGCAGTTGCATCTGCACGCTGCAGCAGTTTGGCATCTATTCAAACTCTGGTAGATGGTGGCCCGATTGTGATATGCCACCGCATTATGTGTTGTGTTGTGTTCACCTGTGGTTTGGGCGGGGTTCAGAGGTCAGCTACGCCCAGGGGATGAATGACCTGTGCAGCCGCTTCCTGGAGGTCCTGGACTCGGAGGTTGACACCTTCTGGAGCTTCTCCTGCTGCATGGAGAAGTTCTCCAAGGACTTCAGAGCAGATGGCCTCCATAGAAAAATAGGTGTGGTGACACATTGAATATATCCACACATGCTCAAGGGAAAAGGCAGAAATTACAATAACAACAGCTGGTGAACGATATTGCAGGATGCATATTAGTAAGCTTTATTTTTTCCGTATGACTTTATGGTATAGACAATTCAGAAGCTTATTCTGAGTAGAACTCAGAGGTGAATGAGTTCTTCCTGTGTGTTCTGGATGTGTTCTGGACAGGGGCGTTGCTAGACCTAGAGTTTTACTGGGGCACAGGCCCCCAACTGCCAACATTTTTTTTTTTACGTGTGCACAATATGAAATAGATGAATACAGAAGGTTATGTACGAGCTTCAAAACCATTGTCACTGTCATACTGTAGGCTATATTAAAGCACTGGTAAAGGTAAAGACGCAAAGATGGATTCATGAGTACCGTACAATTATATTTATTTAAACACATACACATCTCAAAGATTTACAAATAAGGTAACTGACAAATAAACAAAAAGTCTCTTTATGACCTTCACCTCTTTATCAGGAGAAGTCTACACATCTATATTTATTTAGAAGCTGTGTGGAAACAGCATAATTTTGCCAGAACGACATGTACTAAAAAGGCAAGAAACAGGGTTTAAAACTAATAGAATTTCTGACTTAAGGTGAGGTGGCTCATTGCCACCAATCAACCTGGAAAATGTTATAGAACCATCAAAGCTCTTAAATTAAACTAAATAAGGCCATACACTACTGCATAGAGCCTTTTTAAATGCTAATTTTTTCACTATTAAGCTGTATCGCCGCGCCTTCATGGTGGCAAAGCGGTCAATAACGTGGCTTTGACTCACATGCATAGTTGCTCCTTTTCAATGGACAAAAGAGAAAGTTGGTGAAGCCTTCCTTGCCCCATGGTTGACCTAAGCCAGGTGTGGAGCCTTCTCGACACACTGAAAGAGCGCTCACAACTACAACTGTTTACAGGAATTGTGAGTGCAATGATCTGAATTATCTGTGTCAGTGTTGGGAACATTGTTGGATCCAGTATGTTAAAAACACCCTGTATATCCATAATTTCCTTTTTTGTGTTAAGGAAGTTTTTGTCCACTAAAACTTCAAGTTTTGAATACAGACAATTTTTCATTCATTATTCATTTTCCGCGTGTGTGCGTGCACGCATGGTGTGTGTGTGTGTGTGCGTGTGTGTGTGTGTGTGTGTGTGTGTGTGTGTGTGTGTGTGTGTGTGTGTGTGTGTGTGTGTGTGTGTGTGTGTGTGTGTGTGTGTGTGTGTGCGTGTGTGTGTGTGTGCTATAAAACTACAGGCTACAGACACTCAGTATTGAAAAACTGGTGCTAATTATATGGGCAACATTCTTTAACAGCAATCAAGTTGTCATTGTTTGTGTCAAACAAGTTGTGAATTTGTTGTAACGTTAAAAAAGGAGATGACTTACTCTGGGCTGTTTCCAGCTCCCGTGGTTTCCAACGAAACATGATCAACAAAAAAACAAGGAATTGAAAGCTACTTACAATATGCCTAGGTTTCATTAATTTCCCCTGATAGCAATGTTCCACTTTCAGCTGGAATTCACGGTACATCAAAACCACACGTCTTCTTTAGATTTCAGTTCCCTTTATTTATTCACACAGTTCAGCAGCGGCATTTATTCAGAATCAGAGCCCAAATTAAAGCTGCATTTAGGGCGACTATCACTACCCAGCCGAAAAATAGATGCACTATAAATGGTTTTGTATAGCAGTCACGAACATGAGCATAGTTGTGGAAATGCTGGTGTTAGAAAACAAAGTTGACGGGAATTAAAGTGCTGCACATCGACCGTACAAATCTAGATTATTCATCACAAGAATTTTAATTCAGAAATCGAATAGGCTAATTAACTCTGAATTGTGAGATAAAATTCAGCATTCTGATAATAAAGTCAGAATACTTGGATAAAATCCGAATTCTGATAATTAAATCCAGCATTAAAGGTTCATTTAAGAAGGTTCTCCCCAGTCATTTGTCGCCTGGTCGCAGTGTCGAGTTTTTTTTTTAAAGTAGTTCACTAGTCGTAGCGTGCAAATAAATTGCAGTGTCAGAATTCTGAGAATTTTGTCAGCATTCAGATTTCTCAGAATTCTCTTACGCTGCAAATTAAAGCGCTACTACTAGCAAACTAGTTTCAGCGTGACTGGAGAGAACTTCCTTAAATTAAGCGGAAGTGGGAGATTCCTTATTTTTTTTACCATTATTGTTTTATTAACAAATTTCTCCTACAGGGGATTGATAAAGTTCTATCTAGACTATTGAACAGAAAGAAACACTTGGTCATACTTTACACACTTTACCACTGAAACATTCAGAAGAGTCACGTTGACGAATCCGTAAATAACTGATTTTTTTCATTGGTTGTTGCGTTAAATCTTACCCAGATACAGTAGGGGTATTTTCTGATTGGCTTTTATGTAGCCCCTTTCGTTTTTTGATTGGCTGGTAAGAGGCAGGCTCGACTGAAGACTCCAGAGGCAGCAGGAGATGCACTTGATGAATCCTGCCGATTCCATAGCGAGAGCGGCGCTTCTGCAGATGAATTTAATAATGATCAATGGAATTTTACTGGGGCACTGGAGACTTTTACTGGGGCACGTGCCCCAGTAAAAAGGGGCTGACGACGCCTCTGGTTCTGGAGCAGTGAAAGAGTTCTTCCTGTGTGTTCTGGATGTGTTCTGGAGCAGTGAAAGAGTTCTTCCTGTGTGTTCGGGCTGACCGATAAATCGTATTTTCATCGTCATCGCGATATGAACATGCGCGGTTAACACATCGGAAAAGATGCCTGAAACGCGATGAATAAAAATCATTTTATTTACACACGCCATGTATTCACACCCAGCATGCGAACATTTGACCTATCAGATGGAGCCCTGGATACATGCGCCATGCATTCACACCATTTGGCCAATCAGATGAAGCAACAGCTAGCCGTCGGCGCCGGCAGCGTCCCCGGGTCCTATGTGTTCCGGAGCCACCCTCAAATTAATTGGTGTTAATTTTGTGGCGACTGCGAGGCTATGTAACACGATGGCGGAGAAAGGAGAGAATAGCGAGGAAAATGTGGTTGACGAAGACCTTGTGGTGAAAAAGAACTGCACTTCTGCAATTTGGAGTTATTTTGGATTCCGTAGCGACGACGTGTTACAAACACAGGTACTGTGTAAAACATGCCGAACAGCTGTGGCAACTTCCAGAGGAAACACAACAAACCTCCATCACCACCTGCAACACAACCATAAAGAACTACACGAACAATTCAAAGCTAGCCAAACTACAAAACCAAAAACGTTGAGTAGCAGCAAATCTAAAACCTTGCAACAGTCCATTTCTCAGAGTTTTGCGTGCGTGACTCCTTACGAGAAAACATCCAAACGCCACGGAGAAATAACAGAGGCCATAACTCGTTATTTGGCTAAGCCAAGGACATGATGCCTATAAACACAGTGACCAAAGATGGTTTTGTGAGTCTGATAAGGAAACTGGACCGAAGATACAGCATTCCATCACGCAATTATTTTTCCCAAGTCGCCATTCCAAAAATGTACGACACATGCAGGAAGACAGTGGAATCGGAACTGGGTCAAATTGAACACTACGCCTGTACCACAGATCTTTGGTCCAGTCGAACGACAGAGCCCTACATCAGCCTCACTGTACACTTCCTGGATCAAGACTTTGAACTGAAAACGCGATGTCTACAGACAGCCTACTTCCCCGGAGAACACACTGGGGAAAACATTGCGTGTGGACTACGTGAGGCTTTGACCAGCTGGAATTTGCGGGAAGAGCAGCTAGCTTGCATCACCACCGACAACGGGTCAAACGTTGTGAAGGCCACCGAACTCAACCACTGGGTCAGACTTCAGTGTTTTGGCCACAGGCTGCATCTTGCCATCGGTAAGTGTAAATTAATAGTACATTTGCTTTACGTGGCATTATTGTTATCTATTGCCGTCTTATTTTGTAATATTATTGTTTTATTATTTTTTTTGTTATTTATTGTTATTATTTTATATTGTTTTTTGTTTTTTGAGAACCTCTGTGTCTATTGTTTTGTAACCTATTGATTTTGAGCTCATGCCTACAAGTTAAACTACTACTACATGCCACATAATGGTAGTCTGTCTAGTCCCTGAATCATTACTTTGTAATTACTGTAGTTAACTAGTATGTAGTCCCTGAATTATTACTTTGTAATAATTGTAGTTAATTATGCAGTCTCTGAATTATTTCTTTGTAATTATTACAAAATTGTTAGATTTTGCAGTTAGGCTAAAATGATTACTGGTAGGTTTTAATATTTTTTTCATGTGTTTTCCTGTCTTTCCAGAAAATGCTGTTAAAGATGACAGCCGCATTGCCCGTGCTGCTGGGCTTTGTAAAAAATTGGTGGAACATTTCTCCCACAGCTGGAAGCAGAAGATGGCACTGAAAGAAGCACAACAGGAGCACAACCTCCCAGAGGACTCACTCATCACAGAATGCCCAACTAGGTGGGGCTCGAGGCAAAAGATGATGGAGAGGATCTTGGAGCAGCGGCAAGCCATATCTAATGTCCTCTCGGCAGACCGAAAAACACGGCATCTGGTTCCCTCCTGGCAGGACCTGGATGTACTGGAGTCTGTAAACCTGGCATTACACCCTTTGCAAGTATTTACTGATGCTCTTTCCGGGGAAAGCTATGTGAGTGTTTCATATGTGAAACCAGTCCTTCATCTCTTGAATACATCAGTTCTTGCAGAAAAGGAAGATGACACCAATTTAACCAAGACCATTAAAGTGAAAATCCTGGATTACATGAATACAAAGTATGATGACCCAGCAACACAAGAACTTCTGGACACTGCATCCTTCATGGACCCCAGGTTCAAGGTCAGCTACATCAGCAGCGAAAAAGTCCAAGACATCAAGACCAGGGTGATGTCAGAAATGAAAGAAACAGCACGGAAGGTAATTGGGTTATACATTTGACATGAGCACTGGTGGGATACAAGATGTCACATACTGTAATCAGATGGTGCATTATCTGAATGTGAATGGAACATGTGTATTTTTCTATGTATTCTTAATTGTCTCTCTGTTTTAGGAGGGAACACCTTCTGACAACACTGAGGCCCAAAGCATGGATCCACCCAGCAACAAGAAGGCAAAGCGATCATTGGGCAGTTTGCTCAAAACAAGTCCAGGCCCCACCACTCCCACCGCATCTTCCATGCAGCTGGAGCAAGCTCTTGAAGCTGAACTTAACAGCTACTTGCTGTCCCCCACCATTGACAGTGAGGCAGACCCTTTGGCTTGGTGGAAACTCCACCAGGTCACCTACTCAAAGCTGAGCAAACTAGCTCGGAGGTATCTTTGTATACCTGCCACTAGTTCACCCTCTGAGAGGCTATTCAGCACATCAGGGAATGTGGTAACATGTCAACGTGCATGTTTGAAACCCAGCAAAGTCAACATGCTGGTTTTCTTGGCCAAGAACTTGCCCTAAAGAATAACTTGCCATAAGGGGTAGATTTTTTTTTTCCTGATTGTATCTTGATTTAGTTATTTCAATTTTCCCCCGCATACTATAGATCTCTGCACCTTGTTGGGCGGAGTCGAGGGCCTTGATGATTGTAATGGGAGACATTAGTTATTTTAAATTGCCATGCCCATGTTTAATTTATATTTATTTAATTATTTAAGTTGTTTTCCCCCAGATATTTTTTTATTTCAAGAGTTCAATGTTTTTGTTCAGTTTAGAAGAAAATATTTTAAATAGAGCAGGGGAAATTAAACTTTGTTGGGTGTTCATGTTGTGCACTTTGTTCAATAAAAGTTAAATAAAATAATTTATTTCATTTCTTTATTCAGTGGGCATAGGCTATTCAATGTTTGGGGTCTATGTTAGCAGTGTACCTATTATAGCAGAAAGACAGGAACTGTATAGCTAATATGCACACTTCAATATTTGTTTATTTATCGCAAGTCATATCTCATCGCAATATTGAACAATGGTATCGCACATCGCAGATTTTCCTCATATCGTGCAGGCCTAGTTCTGGATGTGTTCTGGAGCAGTGAAAGAGTTCTTCCTGTGTGTTCTGGATGTGTTCTGGAGCAGTGAAAGAGTTCTTCCTGTGTGTTCTGGATGTGTTCTAGAGCAGTGAAAGAGTTCTTCCTGTGTGTTCTGGATGTGTTCTGGAGCAGTGAAAGAGTTCTTCCTGTGTGTTCTGGAGCAGTGAAAGAGTTATTCCTGTGGGTTCTGGACGTGTTCTAGAGCAGTGAAAGAGTTCTTCCTGTGTGTTCTGGAGCAGTGAAAGAGTTCTTCCTGTGTGTTCTGGATGTGTTCTAGAGCAGTGAAAGAGTTCTTCCTGTGTGTTCTGGACGTGTTCTAGAGCAGTGAAAGAGTTCTTCCTGTGTGTTCTGGATGTGTTCTAGAGCAGTGAAAGAGTTCTTCCTGTTTGTTCTGGAGCAGTGAAAGAGTTCTTCCTGTGTGTTCTGGATGTGTTCTAGAGCAGTGAAAGAGTTCTTCCTTTGTGTTCTGGATGTGTTCTGGAGCAGTGAAAGAGTTCTTCCTGTGTGTTCTGGATGTGTTCTAGAGCTGGCAGCAGCTCTCCTGAGGGAACTGGACCCTCAGCTCCATGACCACTTGGTCACAGAAGGCAAGGAGAGCTTTACATTCTGTCACAGGTATTGTTCACTCACAGCCTTGAACCCCAAATCCTAACCACTACCCCTAACTCCTTACCCCTGACCCTAACCCAATTGCAATTAGAATTAGGGCATTTGGCATTTTGACGCTTTTATCCTAAGCGACTTACATCGGTCAATACACACATTTTCACAATGACGGCAGAGTCAACCATGCAAGGCGACAGCCAGCTCGTCAGGAGCAGTTAGGGTTAAGTGTCTTGCTCAGGGACACATCGACACTCAGCTAGGAGGAGCTGGGGATTGAACTAGCAACCTTTCGGTCAACCCTGTGTGTGTGCGTGCGTGCGTGCGTGTGTCCTTCTCTCAGATGGCTGCTGCTGGGCTTTCAGAGGGAGTTTGAGCACGGGGATGCCCTGCGTCTGTTTGAGGTCCTGAGCTGCGACCACCTGGAGCTCATCTCGCAGCAGGTGGACCGCGCCCGCCACCGGGAGCGGCTGGCCCAGAAACACAGCCCAGGTGCAGCTCACGACTCTAGACCCGGTTAACCTCCGCCGGGTCCCTCTTCAGTCCTCCTCATCCTCGCCCCTCAAGTGTTGTAACGTTTACCCCAAATGTGAACTTTAATGTATTAAATCAATGAATAACATGGTCACGTAGGAAATCACGGGAGAACACAAGAGGGGCTGTGTTCGAGCTGCACTGGCGACTGGCGGTCTGTAGAGAGGATTGACCGCACTCTCCGCCTCTTTGATTTGTGTGTCCCCATTGTCTCGTATAATACCGTCTATTGAGTCGCTTAGCGGACACTCTGATCCGGAGCGACTTCCAGGGCTCTCCCCCACATATTGTCATGGAGCTGGGACTCCGCCCCCTAGTGCTAGGACCAGGAGCCGATTGCCCGGGCGCCGCCTCACCGTGTGTCTCTCCCCCCCCCCCCCCCTTGCAGAGGACACCGCCCCGGCACCGGCGCCCAGAGCCGTCAACGCGGCCTTCACCTTTGAGCTCTTCATCTGCGCCACCATCCTTATCGACCACCGTGACGCTCTGCTCCGTTGCCGTGACGACGGGCAGCTCATCCAGTTCACCACACGGTCCGTCCCTGTGTGTGTGTGTGTGTGTGTGTGTGTGTGTGTGTGTGTGTGTGTGAGTGTGTGTGTGTGTGTGTGAGCGCAGCCTCATTCAATTCAATTCGTGTTGACTGGTAAACGGAGGGTTGCTAGTTCGATCACCGGCTCCTCCTCGCCGTGGAGCCCTAACCCTAACCCTAAACTATTATACATAAATATAACTCCAAGACAAACCCTAACCCTAACCCTCCTGGAGCTGTATTTGTGATGCCCTTATTCCCAGGTACAGTCTCAAAGGGTTTAACAGGCCATTTATGTAGGACACCCCCCGGCCCTAGTCCCATAGAGGGCAAGAGAAACTTCCCTTAATTAGCAAAGGGACGGTTATTAAAACGAAATCACAATGAAGATCCACAATGAAATCGTGTTGTGAAAACCCACAAACATGAGTGTGGAAAGTGCAAGTTTTTGCACTTTCCACACCCGTCTTGGTTTGAACATCCTCTCATGAGAATCCAGCAGTATTTATCTATGTTGTCATCTGAGCCTTACTGCTGTTGTGAGATGTTTCAAAACTAATCGTAAAGCAACCGACTAGATATTGATATTGCAAAGTGAATGATCCTGTTTGAAATAAGGCCATTGATATTGCATGAATGGTTGTAAGTCGCTTTGGATAAAAGTGTCAGCAAAGTCCCCTAAACTGTAAATGTAATTAAACTCAATTTTATTTTGAAAGCCCTTATTCACAGGTAGTCTCAAAGGGCATAACATAACCATGGCAACCGGTCAAATAAATGTTCTCATTCTGCGCGCGCATCCGCCGTGTTGATAAACAAATACCCCCCCAATTGAACGAAGTTAAACCGTGGGGGCATGCCGTTCACAGACACCAGAATGAACGAGTCCACAGTAACGTTCATTAGGCAGTAATACAGTACGTTCAGTTCACGTTCGCCGAAAATACGAACGAGTTCATGAACTATCGTTCAATGAACGCATTCAGGCACAACACTGATAACAGGCCACTTATTTATGACACCGCCCTGTACCTAGCTTACCCAGGGGGCAAGAGAAACTTCCCTTAATTAGCAAGGAAGGAACCTTGAGAAGGAACGCAGAGTGAGGGATCCCTCCTTCCAGGGATCCTAATTTGCGTGGAGCGTCGGTGAGTTTGCAGGAATAGCACTTTAAGGTGGCCTTCCTGTGTTGCAGCCTCCAGGGAACGCTGGACCTGGACAGCATCCTGAGGAAGGCCGAGGAACACTTCTACAACTACTGTAAGCGCTGTGCGTGGGACTTTATGAATGGCGGCTGCCCGCCCAGCGGGAACAAGGAAGACTTCTTCTATCAGCTTCGCAGTTTATTCTTTTGATTTGATTATGGATAGTATAACTATATATCAAGTGAAGTCTGACTTGGTGCACAGTGTTAATGGACTGAAGAGGGATGTAAATTTGGGATTTGGGTATGGTAAATATGATAACAGGTTCTGTCGTAGGAGTTTGATCATCTTAGTTTAGCTCAGTGATTGGTTCATTATGCCTTGAAAATAGCTGCAATATTATATAATCAATATAATCTATTATATATCACAAAAATAATTGAAATATTTTTATACTTTGTGTATGGATCTTGTATATAAATATATATATGGTACTTGTATATGGATAAGTATAACTCCTAATGAATATATATTAGTACAACTTCTAGACTAATATATAAAATCCTAAACGAATATATATTAGTATAACTTCTAGACTAATATATATTAGTACAACTTCTAGACTGCAGAGCGCTACTTCCTAGTACCTGAGTCCTAGCCTACAGTACTTATATTCTATGTAGCTCTAGCGGCTAGAACACAGAGTGTGATGTGCTACACCAGCTGCTGACTCGCTGGGGTCAAATGTAGTTTGCCGACGTAAGATATGCAATGCTGCCGGCCACAGGAACCAGAAAGGACTTCCAGTGGGGAGCACGAGCGGACCATAGGATTGTTTCACAATGCACAAAGCGATTGAAATAAAGGTCACTTTTTGATAGTTGTTTAACTTTTCTGGATGGAAATGTGGTGTGTATGTGGGTCACAGCGATAAAGGCTTTTGAAGCGATGTAAGCATTCAGACGGGAACTGGGGTCGGTTATTAACACGAAATTGCAAAGTTCTCAGAAAGGATGTTTAAAAGAAGTGAAAGCGGTTGCAGTTTGTGGTGTTTTCAACCACTGTTGCAAATCCATTAACAACAACAGGACGTGCTGGTTTGAACATCCTCTCCTGTTCTTCTAACCAGCTCGTGACAATCCTGCAGTATTTATATGTAATATATCTATGTTTTCACATATATTTCACACGGTTACTTTCCCTGAATATTCTGATGGTTCCAAGTTGTAGTCATCAAAAATCATGTTTGTAGGTACAATGTATACTGCTTCTTTTTTAAAATGCATTGGTCATTCTAGTTGGACAGAGGTTGCTCCAAAATATATTTCACTGTTTGCACAATATAGCGTCATGTCGGTTACACTAACTTTCAACATTCAACCAAAACATAATCGGCAGAGATACTTCTCTAAAACCTTCTGAATGTCCTGGTCGACTGTCGTCCTGACACCCTGGCCGGTCTGGGGAATCCCCCGTCTCCTGGATTGGGTCATGACGGTCCTGCCGGGCCGGGTCACCTCACTGAGCCGATGCTCTCGGGAGGGGAAGGACCGGAGCGGCCAGTGAGATCAGAAGCAACTGGAAACAATAATCATAAATAACATCTCCTGAAAGACCGAGGTTACTGCCTGTTTCATTCTGGATTTAGAACCTGGTGTGGCTCCCTGCTTTAACAAGTCTGCATTTAAGCAAGTTGGGGCTTGCATGCTGCAAACCTTTCTTTATCAACCAGGACAAGGTTCATTTTGTCCCCTATGTTGGTCCACTGGATGTTCTATAAAGATACTGTGTTACAGTTTTGTTTTTTTGTTGTAATATAGGCCCTATTTATATTTTAACAATATTTTTATTTTCGTTTTCGAATATCGTGTGTTGCTGCTCGTGGTGTTGCGGTGGGTGAAGTGATCTCGCTTGCGATAGAGAAGTTGCAATTCCCAGTTTCACGGATTTTGATGCAATTGTGTTGTAGCTCCTTGCAACACGATAAGAGGAACTATCAGGAAATGGTTGAGAAATCGCCGGTGCGGTTAATGTGAAAAAAGTGCATTCTGCAGTCAGCGTGAAAAAATCTGATATAGCCTATTGGTCTCTATGTAATTTCTCAATGACATAGAGAGACCAATATATCCAAATATATGATATATATAAAATCACACATATATTTAAAGTATTAATCAGATTGACATTGAACGTGTCGTTTTGGAATGTTGAACGTAAGCCTATAACATAATAAAATTGCACAAATGACTGGTCTATTTATCTTGAATTGATGTCGTGCTTGGAAGGAATCCTACTACTCCATGTAGTCCACAGAGTTACCATGGTGATATGTGGTGGCTCAAGTCTCACGCATTCGCAATTCAACCCATGCACACGCTCACACGCCGCACTTCGTATTTCTCACGCAGAGAAATTACCAGGATAGCGCCCACCAACTTGCGCCGCTATTTAACAGAGGAACAGACAGGAATCAAATGGTTCCCGTACGTAGGGTAGGCCTACCCAGACATCCTCTTTTGCACGGACATGCCCTATTTTTGAGACACTTTAGAAAAAAATGTGTGGCGGAATTTCAAAATCGTCCGGGATTTTATTAAAGCCTCTGCAATGTTCTTCTTGGAAAGAGGGGTCGAATCCAAAGGAATAGCTTTAAAGAGACTTTATTTGTATAAAGTATTTTCGGTATGGTAAACTGATGCTCTGAAGTAAAGAGTGATTGGAGATGTGCCTTAGCACGTGCGAGAGTGTTCTCCTAGCTGATCCTAGCCACAAACCCACGTATGTCTAATCGCTGCCGAGAGAGCTCTAATGTTTTCGTGGCCAGGTGGGCTTCTTTATGGACTCAGCGAGGACTGGAACACTTGGAGAGGAACCGGTGTGACGTAATCCTCAGTTTTCCTCGCCTGGTCTGTGATGCTGCCCTCTGTGACTAAAGTATCTATTGCAGCCTTCAGTAATGTCCTGCTTTCCCTTGTGGCTATGTGTAGTATTTACGGCTTATATATTTGGTCCTACCCCCTATTGGTTAAGTGAGGGAAATACAGCTTGTGTTCCTAAAATACGTAACACCTCATACATGTTCACATTGAATTTGCGTTGCGTTTCTTTTGGTTGTTCACAAACTAGGCTACTTAGGCTACGCCCTCACCCACTCAGTTCGGTTCGCTTTGCATTGGTGGAAGTGAGCAGAGTGTTTAAGTAGAGCCTTCAGATTGGACGGTTTGACATACTGTCATGTTTTGTATTTATATTTTTACCATTATTGTTTTATAGGGACAAACATTAACAAATTTCTCCTACAGGGGATTGATAAAGTTCTATCTATTGAACAGAAAGAAACACTTGGTCATACTTTACACACTTTACCGCATTGGCCTACTGGATGCCACAGATAGGCTATATTTTAAGCATTGGACTGAATGCCACATAAATATATAATTATGTTTTTGCACGTTTGCAACGTTTAAAAGTTCAGGGGAAAGTATAGGCCTATGCCTCTGCTTAAGCAAATAGCCTTTGGAGGCAGTGTTGTTTCTGAATATTAGTGTTAAGGGACAATAATGCTTACTATCATACATTAGTACTTCCAGCGCTTGGCTTGCATGAGAGCGAGGTTTGCTGGGTTGTGGTTGCTGGGGGTGGTTTTTTTTTTTCTTCCGCTACAATCAGGGTGACGTGGAAGGCAGGCTGTTTTAGCAGCTCCATTAGCCGCAACACCTAACTCCCCCCTTGCGCACTGGTGGAAACCATGGGCATTATTTATTAAATTGAACTTATTATTTTAGTAGTTAATCCCCCTGTCTATTTTAACCATCCTGGTTCTCTAATATTAATGTTCATAACACAAGTGTCTAGTGCACTCTTGTCATGATACACAAAACACACAAAAACAGACAGACGGGCCCAACAATCTAGAAAAACAATTAAAATGATGAGTGTTAAGCGTCCTTCACTGCTCATATTGCCACTTCCTGAAGAGAAAAGAGAATACATTTAGAAAAAAAAATGCAAACTTTTACAGATTGTTAAAACAATTAATGTTGGTGAATCAAAAACACAGTAATTATAATTTATCCAAAATACATGTGTGTTCTGCAGATTTCAACTAGAGAATGGCTTCCCTTATGCACACACACAGTCACTAAAACACACAAACAAACACAAAAACAGACATCTAGTCCTAACACAAACTATGCCTCTAAAGACGTTTATGTGGATTCAACTACGTCTTGTTCTGGACAGTATTAATTACCACACACCCACAGAGTCCTTTTTGGGCGGTTTCTCACATCCTCAGTTTGGCATGTGAATTTCCTGAAGTCAACAGAGTTCCCGGTGTTGGTCGACCCCTGGGGCCGGTTGCACCAACTGGGCGTAAGCCTGGTCGTAACTACTGCCGCGTTTCCACTGCAGGGTGCGGAACGGATCGGATCGCAAAGGGGCGGTAGGGAGGGGGCGGTATAGCCCAGCTCAGTTCCGAGGTCGCGTTTCCACCGCCGACAGTACCCTTTGTGGTAGGCCGGATGTCGATCGCCGCGGCAGCTACGTAAACATCGTAAACAACGTCTTCCTCCGCAAGAATGCAGACGAACGTCTCCACCTCCTTGTTCGCCCAAGCCAGCTTTTTACGCGACATGTTAATTGTAAAGAATAATACCTCGAGGCTACTGTTTGTTTGTTTTTATCCCCGCGTCACCCGGAAGTGACGATTCTGTCGACCAATCTATTCCAGGGTACCCTTTCAGGCGTCTGGTCTCGTTTTGGGTACCGCAACGGAGGAGTCCCTAAAATGGGGTCGGAACGGGTACGGCAAAGTCCGGGTCACGCCCACTTTTGGCGGTGGAAACGCGACCCGACCCGCACCTTTGCGATCCGATCCGTTCCGCAGCCTGCAGTGGAAATGCGCCATACGCCTGGTCGTAACTTGGCGTTCTAAGTCCAACCTAACCTGGACTTCTGTGGACGAGTGGTAGGACTGTGACTGAACAAAGGGAGTGTGAGGGTACAGACTAGGTGTTAAAAGGTGGAAGGAAGAGCGGGGCAGGGAGAACAATAAGAAAAAAAACTTAAACATGACCGACAATAGTTGCGTGCAAATTGAGCGGGGAGGGAGGTGGGGAAGAGAGTGAGGTGTGAAAAGGTGGGGGGAGGGTTGTGGATACAGAGCGGGAAAAAGTACAATGGATGCAAATGAAAACCCCCAAAAATAAAAACACATATTTTACAAAATGAAACAGACAATCTCTGAGGTTACAATGGTAATTTGTGGTATTTCGGTGCACCTTCTATTTTTGCTTTAAAGCTTCAGCTATTTTGCTGCATAATCATAAATGCAGTCGACAGGTCTTTGTCTGTACGAACAAGTAATCCTAAAGGACGGTTAGTGCTCCTATATTAGTTTATGGAGCAGACTAACTGGGATACACCAGTGGACCGTTATGGTGCGCCTAGGCTCAATGACCCTTGCTCCAATGAACGCTGGCCCAGCGGGTTCGCGCTCCTCCCGCCGGGTTGGGATGTCGAGTGAACAGGCTTTTATTGGCGGTATTATGCTCCCTTTATCCTTATTGAACGAGTAAACCTAGAGAATCTGTAGTTAGTTATTTTGAATCAGTTCGAAGGTGGCTCTTTATGCTAACTAACGAGTAATCCTGAAGGATCCGGGAGTTGGTTCAAATTAGTTTGTAGGTGGCCCTTTAGTCTAACGAACGAGTAATCCTAAAGGATCAGTGAGTTCTCCTATATTAGTTCGTAGATCGTTTAGTTTCTACAGAATCCGTGAGTTAAGTTAGTTCGAAGGTGGCTTTTTATTCTGACAAACGAGTAATCCTAAAGGATTATTAGTGCTCCTATATTAGTTTGTAGTTAGTTTCTTTATCACCTAGACTAAATTGCTTTAATCTTGTTTACCGTTCAATCATCACTCGAACGCCCGAGGGCTTACACCCTCCTATAAACAACCGTCTTGGACTTTATCACTCCGTCACACGATAATAATAATAATACATTTAATTTAGAGGCGCCTTTCAAGACACCCAAGGTCACCTTACAGAGCATATAGTCATCATACATTTTTTAAAAATAACTAGTATTATACAACGGGGCACCTAAATCCAGCGATCTGATTGGTTCCCAACTGTTGTATAATGAGCGTATACATAACTGCTATGACGCCCGATCATTTTGTGAAAGTTTGCATACCACTCCGCGCCTGGAAGTAGAAACAGTTACAAAGTAAAACATATGCTGGATGATGGAGAGCGTGTAAATGTTGTTACTCCGGGAGTGAGCAAGGCGATGGAGAGACTAACGAAAGCTTAGGCACACGGCGAGTTAACTGCTCCATAGGATAAATTGCCGGCGAACCGCTCTATCGGAGCCTTCTCTCGGAGGGTTCGCTAAAGTGTGTTGCATAGCGACCGTCGATGCATAGCGGCAGCCAGGAGGGACTACTTTTTTGTATTCTTTAATTAAACGGCTATTTTGACTTTCTTGGTTTCTTTTTAAATGTAGTGTGTCTATGACTTTCGTTTCGCCATAATAGTAACCGTTGTATAAAAGCAATAGATCACTTCAGTCAGTGGCATGTGCTCATTATACCACTGTGAAGGGGGTCGCCTGCCCTCCGCTGCGCGTCGGGGCCGGACAACACAACTTAACAGTGGTATAATGAGCACATACCACAGCCTGGCGTGATCTATTGCTTAATTATACCACACGCCAGGTTCTTTTAGGAGAAAATGGATCCCAACAAACAAACCTGGCTAACCGTGCATAAGTCAATCAACACGACAACTGATTTTTTCAAAGGCTCTGCTTACCTGTGTTGACTGAGAATACAACGCTCGCCGAGTTGAGTTGTCTGGAACGCGATCCTCCTGGCTTGCTCGCCAATTGATGTGGAATAAACTAATAATAAACTAATTAGATCCTTTGTGGTGTGGTGGTCTTGTGCTGTATGGTATGACTTGGAGAGTGGTACATTTTCAACAACGTGGCTTATCTAACAGAGACACAAGGTAAACGGGCTTGCGTTCTGGAGGTTTTTCATGAGGCATCTCACGAACACAGGTAAACAAACAGTTATATTGGGAGTGGGCGGAACGGTAAATTGGCCACACCTACATGTTCTAATATACCCAGGTAATCCTTTGGTCAGTCTTGGCTTAAACGGAAATTGCAAACTGTCCATGTTTGTACTCTTTAACTTATCTATAAAGCCTTATATGGTGTTATCCATTATGTGGTGATTAAACCTTTCATTACTGTGGTTAGCTTGAAACATGTTGAAACATCAGAAATAGCATGGACTAAAATAATTTACATCATAGCCTACATTGGTCATAATAAGTGAAACAATTTATTGCTGTCGGTACAGTAAAGATGTTCATAGAACCAAGTGCACGTAACAATCACTAGGCTAACCCATTCTCTGTATACAGCAGTAATAGCAGCTACTGCAGATACTACACAATGAGTGTACAATAAGTGCGTACATTAAGTGCCAGGACGTACAACATACAATGGTGGGCACAGAGTCTGGTGAACGCTGAACAAGTGAGTTTTAAGTCTTTTGCAGAGGCTGGTGAGTGACTCTGCGATCCTGACATCGCGGGGCTCGTTCCACCACTGAGGTCCCAAAACAGAGAAGAGTTGTGACTTCGCTGATCGACCTTTGCATGCTCTTAGCGATGGCGGTACCAGACGTCCAGCTGAGGTAGTTGAGCGGACGGATCGTGCTGGGTTGTGTGGCTTGACCAACGCTTGGAGGTAGGCAGGGGCAGTTGACCCTGCCTACCTCCAGTTGACTTAACATTAACAATAACTCAAACTATTCAAAACATTCCAAAACCATTATGTGAATAGCTTGAAAATGTTTTTATGATCATTACCACCGACTTACCAATCAAACGGTCACATACTCAAAGCTCGTGACCCAGAGCAAGCTTCTGTTTGTTGTTATCCTGCGGTAGCTACTGGAGCTAGCTAACTAGCTAATCCACATTAGGACCTAGCACTAGAAGACAACCCTAAACTCCAACCTAGCTAGCCTGGCTCGCTCTCGTGCATCTGTGTTTGTGCTCGTGCATGATTGCGCGTCCATGTACTTGGAATGGGTGGAGTCAGAGTCAACGTTGAAGGAGAGGGGGTAGGACCATTTGAGTTGTGTATTTTCAAAATCTGCTGGCGTATCGCAAATCCCATACCCAACCTTTAATCTAACTTTAAAAAAGTAATTTTGAGTCATCTGTCTCAAGTCTAAGTCAAGTCTCAAGTTATGAAGACCAAGTCAAAGTCAAGTCGAGTTTTTTATCAGTGTTAGTCAAGCACGTCTCAAGTCCTCAAATTTGCGACTCGAGTCTGATTTGAGTCAAGTCATGTGACTCGAGTCCCCCATGTCTGGTTTATGGACAAGCTTCTGGTTTTCCTAGTCGTCGTTTAATATGTCGAGAACCTTGACATGAGGCATGGCATCTTGACAGGCATTTAGAAAATCAGAGACGTTTCTGAGTCCCTCGGCATCTTTAGGTTGTATCCTAGGCCAATTGGTAAGTTTCTCTCTGAATGCTCTCTGAATGGCAAAAGGCTGGCCGAAGCGACGAGTGAACTTGTTCCAGGCATCCTGGTAGGCTTCATCATCGTTTCGGAAAAAGGTGCCATCCAGCACATCCAGCACTGGGCCGCCAACATACTTCTTCAGATAATAGAGTTTTTCAGCTGGAGTGATAGCTCTTTGGTCAATGAGCGAGGAAAACTATGCTTTCCAGTCAGTGAATCGTATTGGATCACCATTGAAGACGAATGGCTCTGGAACAGGGAGCCTATTCAAGGCTATGCTGTCTTGAAAGACCTGAGCCAGTGAGGAAATGTCTTTATGAGAGGGTGTTGCAACATGGGATGGCGAAGCGGCAGTTACAGGCATGTTCTTTGTGTCCTTATCCTTTTCAATGTTGATGCAGTCAGCAGCTTTATGTTGTCTCCTTATTATACACATTCAGCTTGGCCTTAGCTGCTCGCACTTCCTTCTCGGCCTGCAATCGCTCCAACTCATACCTTTGTGCCTCTAGAGCTATCCTCTGTTGTTCTTCTAACTCTCGAATCACTTCCCTTTGTCTCTCTTCGGCTACCATCATCTCATAATTGGTTTCCTTCACTGCTAGTTCTCCTGCTGCATCCGCACGTGTGGCCGCCATAGACGAAGTCATGGAGTGATGGTCAGACTTGCTGTGACTTGTCAAGGACGCGGCGGATCCATAGACAGACTTTGTATAGTCACGGTGGAGGAGTTCATGAAGGCGATGTCTTTCTTGCTCCTCATTAAACTCAACTTCATCGTCTATTGCTCTGTTGTGGGCAATGATAATGATTTCTGTGGTGACTGATTCACATGTATCGACTCGTCGTCTTACATCAGTGGAAGGTGTGGCAAGATCTTGCATTTGTTAGTACTTGTTAATTATGTCTTCCTTACTTTTCCTAAGTTCTTCCACGAGAGGCCAGAGGTCACCATCTGGCATGTAGGACTTCAGTTGATCTCTTGCTTTGCGTATTTTGAGTTTCCATTGCTCGTACATAGAGAGCAGCCTTTTCTCCATTTTCTTGGCCTCCTCCACTTGTAGTACACGCATCTTCTCTGTAGGGTTCCGTGCACGTTCGGAGCGTCTGGAACCTTCAGGTGGGTCATCCAGTTTACCTTGGAGATGACTCTGACCTTCTTCCTCCACTTCAGTCGTTTCCTTCAGGCATGGTGCGTCTGCCACTGAGTGGAGCTCCCTCTGCAAATCTTGAACTTCATGCTAAGAACCAGCTATCTGCTCCTCTGTGTCACTAACGTGACCTGACTTTCACATTATCAACTCCAAACTCAGAATTATTAAGCCAGATGAAAACCCCTAAGCAGATACGATCAAACTCTTAAGCAGTTTAAAGATAGAATATCAGAACCCCAGCACAAAAATAACTAGCACAGTTACATTAATGTGCAGACACTCAAATAACTGTAAATGTTCAGGTAAATACCATGATAAGCACAATTTTCAGATAGCATGAAATGCAGTTCCTTTTTTTTTTTAAATGTCCTTGATTATAAAGTGTCCACATGAATGTGTCCGTCTGTATAAAGTTTGTATCAACAGTTCCTTCGTTGTAGATGAGCAGGTGAGTATTAAATGTTCCCTGGTTCAATTTAAGAAGCTGTTAATGTGTTGCTCACCCTATTGGCAGTACCGTAGACCATATAATATGGGGTAATACTCAGTTCTGCGTCAATGAATGCGACTGTACTTGACCAATGCACCGAATCCACGAGACCGCTCCCTGGATGGCCGTAGTGGATCATGCGGTGACATGCAGGAACATGTGCTGCTCGATGACTCCATGTGAACAGCATGGGGCGATGTAGCAGTATCAGCAGCAGGCATTAGTGGTGGATTTAATGATTTGTTTCCGTGACCCAGTTCGCATGATTCGTTCGCGAATCGTTTGTTCGTTGGTTCGTTCAGTCGAGTTTCCGGTAGCACTAACTCCACTGATTCTGACTAACTCAGCTGAGGACCGTAGCGGTGAATCGCATCATGGAATGCACGCCATTGCACGGTTCTCAGCTGAGTCAGTCAGACTCAGGGCTACCGGAAACTCGACTGAACTGGGAGGAGTCATTCGCAAATCGTTTGTTCGTTCAGCCTGGTTTCCGGTAGCGGTAAATCGCATCATGGAATGCACGCCATTGCACGCCATTGCACGGTTCTCAGCATCAAAATAAATGCATGGAGGAAGTGGTTATTTTAACAGACCTTCATAAGAATCATTTACAGTCTCCGCACCGCCTGCGAGCGAGCCGAGCGCACCCTCTCCAGCAGCACCCAGGGCAGCATTGTGGTCGATTCCCAGCACGAGGGCGTCGACCTCTCCCCCTCCATCACCAGAGATCGCTGCGAGGAGCTCAATGCAGACTTTTCCGGGGTACCCTGCCGCCCGTGGAGAAGGCCCTAAGGGACAAGGCCCGGGTTCAGGTCATCGTACCGGTTGGGCTGCTCCACACCCGCGTCCTCAAGATCCAGAAGCTGCTTCTGGACGGTCCCAACTTCAAAAAGAGCATCAACCCTGATGAGGCAAGGGGCCTATGGAGCAGCTGGGTGCATCCAGTCCCTGCTGTACTGTACTATCCTATAATTATCATGTTTAACCCTTTTTTTATATATTCTGTAGTCTCATATTATCAGTTTAACACAATATGTATTATATTCTATAGTATAATATCATTATGTTTAATCCAATATGTATATATCATATATCATATAATTATTATGTTCAACCCTGTTTATATGTTCTGTTTTATAAAATCATTATCATGTTTCACTCAACATGTACATATTGTATATTATCACGTCATAAACATGTTTAGGCAATATGCGTGTGTTCTGTATTATCATATCCGTATCATGTTTAACCCAAACTCATTTCTCCCAGTCACAATCTCTCTGTCAATGGTTATGTCATCGCACAGCTGTGCAGGCAGCCCTTTTGTCCGGCGATAAGTCTGAATGTACAGGACCTGCTTCTGCTGGACGTCACCCCCCTCTCCCTGGGAATTGAAACCGCTGGAGGGCTCAAGTCTATGAAGGGGAGAGAGCCATGAACAAGGACAATACGATTCTGGACAGATTTGAGATGACAGGTATCCCGTTACTGGTACTCCCTTCCCCAAGAGGAGACCTTTGACATTGATGCAGATGGCAACCTGAATGTATCTGCTGTGGACAAGAGCACCGGCAAGGAAAACAAGAACACCTTTACCAATGATAAAGGATTGTACCCCAATATATGCAGGAACCCGATGTATGCTCTACCCTGGTATGCTGTAGCCAGTACCCATGAATCTAGAAACTACATTATGCAAACAAAACTAGGCGGAATTAATGGTGGAATTAAATAAGTTCTTGAATATGTTTGGAACATGAGTGACCTACTTATGGAACATGAGTGAACTATATATAGAACGAGTAAACTAGGTATGGACCATGTGGGAACTATGTATGAATTACGCATGGAACATAAGTGAACTACATATTAACTAAGTATGGAGCATGAGGGAACTACTTATGAATTACGTATGGAACATGAGTGAACTACGTATTAACTACGTATGGAGCATGAGGGTACTATGTATGGAACATGATGGAACTACGCATGAATAACGTATGGAACCTGAGTGAACTAGAACATTAGTTAACTACGTATTGAATGAATGCAGAGCAGTATGAACCTCACAGGGTGTCTGTCTATCATCACATTGAGCGCATGGACCAGGAGGAATTTAAGGAAGGAATGAAGTTGTTATCTATATATCTAGGAGGTGGGCCAGGACAGGCTGAGGACGAAGCCCAGGTCACCTCTAATAACTCTCCAGAATCTCTGGCCTTTCAACATGCAGGGCAGAGATGGCCTTCAACATCCGTAGAGGAAGAGAAGCTCCAGGACATACTCGGCCCGGAGGACCACAAGGCCATTGTGGACAAGTGCAACCACATCCTCTCCTTGCTGGACAGGAGCCAGGTGAAACCCAGTGTCATCATTATTGATGGATTCAATGATTGTTTTCCTTGATTCAGTTCGCGTCGATCAGTTCGCCAAGAGGAAATCGTTCAGAACCGTCCGTGTGACATTCGTTCAGTCAAGTTTCCGGTAGCTCCCTCGTTCTCATTCTCAAACGATCGGGGAAGTCGGTCATCAATCAACACAACATTACAACTTTATGTTGTGTTGAGGGGGGTTGTAGTTGAATATTGGATGTTTAACATATCAGCAAGATAATAGACTTGATTAAGCAATGATGGTGGGGGTCCCGGGTGGAGAAAGAACCATTAAAGAATAGACTGATTGACGAGACATACAAATATTTTATTAATCTGGCATGAAACAGAAAGTCAAAAGACAGCATGCCGTTACCATTTCCCTGATTTTGAATCGTATTATTGTACGTTCGCTCACTAAGCCTCTTCCCCGCTCACAGTCAGTGAACTAACAGCGAGTCAGCGACTAGTGGGTCTAGGAGGTGTCAAGTCTGAGAACGAACGAGACGAATGAGAGAGAAGAATCAGTTGGGTTCGGTCTTGTTAAAGATTCATTCATTTGAACTGATTCGGTCGCGAACGACCCATCACTAGTCATCATGTGTTCTCTCTTCCCTGCCTGTCACATCACAGAGCCGGCTGCCATCTTCCATCTTCCATTGATAAGAATGCATTGGGATTTGAATGTTGTGTATGATTCCTATAATGCTGAGGCTATACTGGTGAGTCTCTTTATATAGAGTCGGCTATTCAAGGACATGCTGATGAGTTTGTCAATTGTTTTTTTCTTCAGCTTAACATCTCAAAGACAAAAAATATGGCCATTGATTTTAGAAGAAAGCATCTTGTTCTCCTCCACCTACTTACATATATGGAAACTGCATAGAGATGGTTGACCAGTATACATTTCTGGGAACAATGATAGACAATAAACTCAAATTTGACGTTAATACTGATACTATTTGCAAGAAGGGGCAACAACGATGGTACCTCCTTCGGACACTTAATTCTTTCAATGTCGATAAGGTTATGTTGTCTTTATTTTATACATCTTTAATTGAGTCTGTTCTCACTTTTTCTTGTATTGCCTGATATGGGGGCATCAGCCTTAGGGACAGAAACAAACTCAGCCATATTGTGAAGGTGGTTGCGAAGTTGATTGGCTGTCCACAAGTATCCACAAGTAGGTTACTCAGAAAACAATGTCTATATTGGACTGTAAAAATCACCCCCTCATTGTTCATTTGGGGCCCTTCCCTCAGGCCAGAGACTAAAAGTCCCTCTTTCTAAGTCCAATAGGACATAAAACTATTTTATTCCTAGCGCAATACTCAATTTGCACAATTCTTTGCACATACCTGTAAATGTATTTTAATCTGATGACTAGATAAGTATGACCGTTTTTTAACTTATATTATCCTGTGTCTATCTCTTTGTCGTGTGTCCTTGTGTATATTGTGTTTTTCATGTGTACCTGACTGCAAGACAAGTTTCCCTTTTGGCACATTAAAGTTATACTAAACATGCTTTGCATGAGTAACAGCAGCAGAAAAGAAATCACAAATATTTCACATAAGGAATCATACATAATACATAATGCTCTAATACTTAATACATAATACCTAATAAAGCTTGATATACATTAAATTCAGACGAAATGGTCATCCATGTACACAGAGGACATCATTCAGCTCTCCATATCATAACTGTTCATCCAAGTACATTGTAAAGAGCACACAGCTTAGTTTTACATATCTTATTTTCTGACCACAAATGCTCCAATTCCTGTGGAGTTATTGTGCAATGTTCTTCTGTTTTGCGGGCCTTGAACGACACCCCAGCTGTGTACCGCTAGACCTTACACAGCGCTTTCCCATCGCTATCTCTGAGGTAACATGTGGACTGCTGCACATATCACCCAGGGAGGGTTTGTGGGCAGCTATAAAAGAAGGGCTCCAACGGGGGGTTAATCACAAACGTGGAATACAGTCTACTGTAGTAATGTTTTTGATGCTCAGTTGTTTCGCTCTGGTGGCCTCTGGCCTTGGTGAGTGCTAGAGTCTTCCATCAATTCTCACAATGTTAGCTTCGTGTTAACATGTTGCAAGTATGGAGAGTTACGGCGTATGCTATGATGTGTGTGTGTCATACGCATTGAAGGCGACGTGGTGACCATGTATTGTATTGATCATGTATTGACCACGTATGGGTGCATTCAGGGTGGGTGGGGGCGTCTGTGTTGACCATGTATTTATATATTCAGGGTGTGTGGGGGTGTCTGTGTTGACCATGTATTTATATATTCAGGGTGTGTGGGGGTGTCTGTGTTGACCACGTATTGTTGTATTCAGGGTGTGGGGGGGCGTCTGTGTTGACCACGTATTGTTGTATTCAGGGTGTGGGATGCCATCCATCAGGCCCCAGGTGAGAGAAGAAGACAACAAGATTGTGAACGGACAGAACGCCGTGTCCGGGTCCTGGCCCTGGCAGGTGTCCCTCCAGGTACAAACACGCGCACACACACACACACACACACACACACACACACACACACACACACACACACACACACACACACACACACACACACACACACACACACACACACACACACACACAAACACAGGTTTAAATTATTTTATTTGGATCTACAAGCAAAACAAAGTTTTCTCTTTTTTTTTTGATCCAAACATTAATTAGAAGGTTTCAATCTGAAAACTAACCAGACACTGAATGTGCAAAATGCTTAAGCACGCAGAGGAGTAGAGATGAAATGATGATGGTTTAGCTGAGGTTAAAGCATTGCATATGACAATATGGCATTCAGGGATAGACAACACAACGTCTTTTCCAGATGTGGAGGCTGCCTATGGTCGCTGAGACTGAGCAGAATTTTAGAACTCTTTTCGCATCAGCCTTTTGCAGTCCACCTATCTGCAAACCTCGGAGCACACGTTTGTGTACATGCCCCAGACTTCCGAACACAAGTATGATCAATTGGCAGTTATATCCTAGAGCTGTGATACATTCTACCAATGGTATTTCATGAACTTGGATGTGAAGCAAGTGTCCAAATACAGATCAAACGCACAGCCTATTTCAAAGATGGTAAGTGATTTTCTGGCTTGGTTAATGAAAACAATGTCTGGGGTGTTTGGGATGTTACACAGTAGGTTGTTATCAGTACAATTATGATCAAACCAGTTCAATTTCACAGTGCTGTGCTTATACATGTGTGTTGTTCTGTCCTGTACTTGTCTGAGTTCTTGTGAGACCAAGTCCACCAGACGGTCATGTCTGGCGATGTACAGTCCTTTGTAAAAGCTACAGCCGTTTAGGATGTGAGCCATTGTCTCTTTAGTGCAAGGGGTGGGATGTAGGATGCAGTGTGGGTTGTATTGTGACGGATACCAGATTGCCAGGTTGTATTTTGTTGTCAATACCTGTAAGCGGGCCTTAATGCAAAAGATAAGGACGTCCTCTCCAATGGTCGTGTTTGAGAGGATAGAGTGGGACACAGAGTGGTTTGCAAAGGGTAGCACTGCCAGTTTGCCCTGCAGGCTTAAGCTAGTCCAATGCTAGTCCAATGCACACACACACACACTCACACAAACACACACAGCTCCTTAATAAGATGAACCTGTATTTACTCTAGAGCATCTTTCGATAAAAGCATTTAAAAGAAAATGAATGCATACATCTAATAGTCATAATACAAATATACTAATTTTGACCAGTGACAGTCAGATGAAACTACTACGATCCATTCGTGTATTTTATGACCATGTGACTGATTCCTCTACTCAGGAAACCAGTGGATTCCACTTTTGTGGCGGCTCTCTGATCAACCAGAACTGGGTGGTCACCGCTGGTCACTGCCGCGTCACGTGAGTACAGCATCCATCTCTTTCCCAGCTCTCGCTCTGTCTTCCAGCTCTCTCTCTATCTCTCTCTTCCAGCTCTCTCTCTCTCTCTCTCTCTCTCTCTCTCTCTCTCTCCCTCTCTCTCTCTCTCTCTCTCTCTCTCTCTCTCTCTCTCTCTCTCTCTCTCTCTCTCTCTCTCTCTCTCTCTCTCTCAGCTCTCTCTCTCCCAGCTCTCTCTCTCTTCCAGCTCTCGCCTGCTGAACCCTCACGGTTCTTATTTTTTCCGTCTCTGTAGCCCGGGTCGCCATCGCGTCGTCCTGGGAGAGCACGACCGCCAGTCCAACGCCGAGCAGATCCAGGTCATCTCCATCGCCAGGGTAACAAGGCTTCTCTACCCATCTGACCGCCACAAAGATGCTCCTCAGTGACTCAAACCTGGGGCATAGCTCCTCTATGACACCCAAAGCGTCCATTCCGTCCCGGTAACCCTCTCTCTGTCTGCATCCTGTGGTATCCCCCCCCCCCCCCCCCCCCCCCTCTTTCATAGGCCATCACTCATCCCTACTACAACGCCCAGAACTTCAACAATGACGTCACCCTGCTGAGGCTGGCCTACCCAGCCAGGATGTCGTCCCGCGTTTCCCCCGTGTGTCTGGCAACCCCCGGCAGCGACCCCGCCGCTGGCACCCGCTGCGTCACCACCGGCTGGGGCAAGACCGGCCAGACCTGTGAGTCGAACCTTCATCTGAGATTGGCCTCCGTCTGAGAAAGACCTCCGTCTGAGATAGACCTCTGTCCGATAGGTCTCCGTCTGAGATATATCTCCGTCTGAGACAGGCCTCCGTCTGAGACAGGCCTCCGTCTGAGATAGACCTCCGTCTGAGATAGACCTCTGTCTGATAGGTCTCCGTCTGAGATATATCTCCGTCTGAGACAGGCCTCCGTCTGAGGCAGACCTCCGTCTGAGACAGGCCTCCGTCTGAGAAAGGCCTCCGTCTGAGATAGGCCTCTGTCTGAGATAGGCCTCCGTCTGACAAAGGTCTCCGCACACTCAGATCAGCGGATTCAGGAACCAAAAGAGCCACATTAGAAGGCAGTTTGAATCTCTGGAACTAGATTGCACTGATCCCAGGGTTCTGTGGGTTCTTCATGTGTTGTCTTATGTGATGAACAGGAAGGGAGGGGTTATGGGTAGAGAGGCAGCGAGCAAACCTCAATCTGTGTCACCCAGGGAGCTGAGAGCTCTTTGTAGTGAATGCAAATGCAATATTAACGGGACATCGCTGCCCACTCTCCATTACAGATCATCAAGTATTGGATAATCATTAGTCATCCTCTCCATCTAATCTCACTAACAGCCAGTCCTCATCCACTATACCTCATCCTATCCTCAGTCAGTCCTTATCCTAGGCATCTCACCTCACTAACAGCCAGTCCTCATCCCCTGCCTCTCATCCCGTCCTCAGCCAGCCCTCGCTATCTGCAGCAGACCTCCCTCCCCCTGCTCAGCAGCACTCAGTGCCGCCAGTACTGGGGTCAGAACAAGATTACCGACGCCATGATCTGCGCTGGAGCCTCTGGAGTATCCTCCTGCCAGGTAGTCATGGACACGTTATGATGACACATTGATACGGTTGCGGCCTGCTTCACTTCTGTGATGTAAACAAGCTGAAGGAGAAGCGAATGCAGCAGACGACTAAACAGTACCGTCTCCTCTCCAGGGCGACTCCGGCGGACCGCTGGTCTGTGAGAGGAGCGGCGTTTGGAGCCAGGTGGGCATCGTCTCCTGGGGAACCAGCAACTGCAACGTGCGCACCCCGGCCGTGTACGCACGCGTGTCGTACCTGCGCCGCTGGATCGACCAGACCGTGGCGTCCAACTGAAGACGGGAGTCCAACTGAAGCGTGTGTCCGAGGGAGTGAGCAGCGTGTGGACGTGACGAGGTGTAGGACCGACACCCATCCAGTCGGTGGTCGTTTAAATCGTTTGAGAGCCAAACGTTCACATGTGTTCATTGTGATATATGCTTGAATTTCATTGCAAGTAAAACTGTTGAAACCACCAAACAAGTGTTTTGTTTTTTACCTGGGTTGGCCAAGGTTAATTATATGAATAATAATTATAACGTCAATGATAATTCGTTTAAAACCAGGGAGACTCTACTCAATTCTTTGGATTTTTCTATTGATTAGACCAAGAAGATTGTAGCTTTGTTTTGAAGGCCAGTTGACAGCAGAAAGATGCACCCCTTGTGTGTATTGGCAACCAAGTGTCACAACACAATGAAGTGTATTGTGTTTCACAATAGGCTCTAAAGTTGTGACATATTTTCATTTTTTTGGCATCTTCTTTGCATACATGTGAAACCATGAGCTACATTTCTGCTCTGAACCCCAAATACTACTACTTATATGACCTATGACCATTATTTATTTTTTTGCAACATAAATGCATTTATCCTGTATTTGATACATGAACATGAGATGATTCATATGATTTCATATGAACACAATATTTTGAACAACCCATACTCCTGTGAAGAGCGGTAGTATGGGCGTAGCCCGAGACTTAGTAGGAGGGACGGTCGAGTCTCTTTGCTAAGTGGCTTGTTCAGTGGTGAGAGACTGTACTGTTGAGACAAGGGTTGGTGGATCGACAGAAACATGGAAACAGGTACTGTTTGTCTAAACCATCTTTTTTTATATTTATGTTTACCTAGAGTATTATGAAGTATCAATGTTTTTTAATGTCTTCCTTTAGTAACATGAAATAGAAATGTTTTTTTATTGTTAAGATGCTAACCTGAGGTATAACTGTTTTTTTTATGTTTACCTACAGTAACATTAAATATAACTGCTTTGAAACAAACAAAAAAATGTATCCATTAACTAACTCGGTGACTATAAACAAACCCAGATACTCAAAACATGATTTAGAAAAAATACACTCATGATAAGCATTCCTAAAGCGTCTCAAATGTGCATGTTGCAAGTGATATGATATGCTGTTAGAAGCCCTCCTTAAATAAAGGAAGGCTGCCACTATTCTAACCAGACCTTTCTTTGCTGGCAGATTCATCTTATAACCTCACTTCGACAGCAGCGCCAGTTGCCAATATTCAAAGGCCAACGAATACTCATAAATACATGAATACAATTTCGCTGATCATCCTTTGTCTGGTGTTCCTGTTTGGAACGGTGGGGAATGGCTTGGTGATCTATGTGACCGGTTTCAGAATGAAAAGAACAGTCAACTCAATCTGGTTCCTCAACTTGGCTTTGGCTGACTTCCTCTTCACCAGCTTTCTGATCTTCCTAATCATCTCCCTGGCCAAGGACTACCACTGGCCTTTCGGATGGTTTATGTGCAAACTCAGCTCCGTCATCGCCATCGGCAACATGTTTGCCAGCGTCTTCTTCCTGACGGCCATAAGTGTGGATCGCTGCCTGTGCACATGGGTGGTGGTGTGGTCCCAGAACCACAGGACCGTCCGGAAAGCTCAGCTCATATGTGTTTGCATCTGGCTGGCTTCTCTGGCCTGCAGCATACCCTATGGACATTCTAGATGTGTTTACAGCCGAAAAAATTTCACTGTTTGTGCACTATCCCTGAAGGCCAATAAACTGGCCCTCACTCACTTCCAATTCTTCATGGGCTTCCTCATCCCCATGCTGGCCATAACGGGGTCTTATGTGGCCATAGGTATGCGAATGAGGCGCTTCAACCGAGCTAAGAGTAGGAAATCTCTCCGCATTATTATTGCCATTATCCTTGCATTTGTAGTATGCTGGGTCCCCTACCACGTGCATAAGTATATAGAAGCATATGGCAACAAGGACAAAATTGTCACAATTCGAAGATTTTTGGGACCATTATCATCAAACCTGACCACGGTAAACAGCTGCCTGAACCCCCTGCTCTACGTCTTCATGTGTGATGAATTCATAAAGAAGCTCAAACAATCTCTGTTTCATGTCCTGGAGACTGCATTGGCTGAGGACTACCTGTCCTTTGCTACAAATAATTCCCGATCTAATATCTCACGCCTTTTTAGGAGGTCTGAGTCTGGTTCATCTAACAAGAAGAACGAAACATCTGCAACCATAGCAGAAACCTTCACCCAAGTTCCTACTGGTGAGGAATAAACAATCCACAACAGACCAACCCCTAGCTTGAATTTATGTGAATTAATTTAGTAAACATTTACAACAGTGACCGCTACCAGGAAGGCCTATGAAGCATAGCGTCCTGTATTAAGCATTTAAATATTGTGCTTGAAGCTCTTGAAGTGTTTATATTTGCACAATCCACTGAATGGTTTGTATTGTATTTGTTTCTAAATGTTCTACCTGTAACATCTTTGTTAAATGCTGTTTGACAGTCGACTGCCATTATAAAGACTGCGGTCAATGATGGAAAATAAAATGTTCATCATATTATTTGTCTTGATATCAAATTGATGACTTGACTTGATTGTTGGTCATGGCCTTCCTGCGGCATAATTGTGTATGAAGGGGGCGCTGAAGGCATGAGGCGGTCCGCGAAAGGTCCTGATGACCATTTAGTGTCACACGGGAAGTCAATTGTTGGGAGCCACTGATTTTGGGAACACATTAGGTACATACACTGTAATTAACGGTAAAGTATATAGTAACGTGGTATTTCATTTGGCATGCATAAAAAAAAACTGCATAAATTACGAAATGTCGAAATTGTCCCTCCATGCATTAAAACACTCAAATCCAAGGTGATGTAGGGCTACGACGATTTAAAAAAAACTAAATTTGACTTAAATGTAGAAATTGACTCCACGTATGTAGTCAAAAGTACTGTGCTACCATCTAGTGGCCACCATCATTTCCAAAGAAATAAAAGTAGACCAACGCATTCATTGCCAGTTCTACCATGGCCAGGAGTCCAGGACTGTTCTCATTCGGATGAATGGAAACGGTGGACTTTTAGGGTTCTTTTGGTACATGATATACGCTACGACTCCATCTGCCATTTATACAGAGCCGGTTCAGACCTCCATGGGGCCCTAGGCAAAATTCTGCCAAGGGGCCCTCCTAACTGAACCCCCAAAATGTTCAACCGTCGCACCTGACACCCAGTGCTTCCACGCATCCATTTTATTTAGCAGATCCATATTGTCCGTTTTCTGTTGAAGTGGTTGCTAGGCAAACAAATTGAGTCGTGAGAAGGCTTGAGCTTAACAAAACGACATGTTTTCGATTTACAATGAACGTGTCTTTATAAAATGAAAGGAGAGTAAAATGCCATAATAAACAACGTACTAACCTCGAAACATCAAACCAATACTTCAAGCAACAGTTTGATATTTCTCGGTATGATCTCACTCTATTAATAAGTGTTTATTATTTAGCACCATTGTCATAATATTTCACGAGTTTTGTTTATTCACCAAGAATAAATCGTATCTGCGTCTATATTTGCCTGTGGGCTATCCAAGCAAACAAACTTCAATCTTAGTCAATATGTATCCATTACTTTCCATTTTGTTAAGTGCAGTTGTAACTATACAAGGCTACAACTAAAATTATAGAAGCTAGCAAGACGCACACAGAGACCGGGGATCCCCAAGGGCTCACCGCCCTGTAGGTCTAACACGGACTGTCCCTCCCTCTCTCCCACCAGGAGAGGAGAGTTAAAGGCTTTACCTGACTGCTGCTCCCGCAGTTCATTTTCAAGTTCCTTCCTCTTCCTTTTTTCATTCCTTCATTTCCTTGTTCCAATTCCTGTGGAGTTATTGTGCAATGTTCTTCTGTTTTGCGGGCCTTGAACGACACCCCAGCTGTGTACCGCTAGACCTTACACAGCGCTTTCCCATCGCTATCTCTGAGGTAACATGTGGACTGCTGCACACATCACCCAGGGAGGGTTTGTGGGCAGCTATATAAGAAGGGCTCCAACGGGGGGTTAATCACAAACGTGGAATACAGTCTACTGCAGTCATGTTTTTGATGCTCAGTTGTTTCGCTCTGGTGGCCTCTGGCCTTGGTGAGTGCTAGAGTCTTCCATCAATGCTCACAATGTTAGCTTCGTGTTAACATGTTGCAAGTATGGAGAGTTACGGCGTATGCTATGATGTGTGTGTGTCATACGCATTGAATGCGACGTGGTGACCATGTATTGTATTGATCATGTATTGACCACGTATGGGTGCATTCAGGGTGGGTGGGGGCGTCTGTGTTGACCAATATTTATATATTCAGCGTGTGTGGGGGTGTCTGTGTTGACCATGTATTTATATATTCAGGGTGTGGGGGGGCGTCTGTGTTGACCACGTATTGTTGTATGCAGGGTGTGGGATGCCATCCATCAGGCCCCAGGTGAGAGAAGAAGGCAACAAGATTGTGAACGGACAGAACGCCGTGTCCGGGTCCTGGCCCTGGCAGGTGTCCCTCCAGGTACAAACACGCGCACACACACACACACACACACACACACACACACACACACACACACACACACACACACACACACACACACACACACACACACACACACACACACACACACACAAACACACACACACACAGGTTTAAATTATTTTATTTGGATCTACAAGCAAAACAACGTTTTTTTATTTTTTTGATCCAAACATTAATCAGAAGGTTTCAATCTGAAAACTAACCAGACACTGAATGTGCAAAATGCTTAAGCACCCAGAGGAGTAGAGATGAAATGATGATGGTTTAGCTGAGGTTAAAGCATTGCATGTGACAATATGGCATTCAGGGATAGACAACACAACGTCTCTTCCAGATGTGGAGGCTGCCTATGGTCGCTGAGACTGAGCAGAATTTTAGAACTCTTTTCGCATCAGCCTTTTGCAGTCCACCTATCTGCAAACCTCGGAGCACAACTTTGTGTACATGCCCCAGACTTCCGAACACAAGTATATATTAATTGGCAGTTATATCCTAGAGCTGTGATACATTCTACCAATGGTATTTCATGAACTTGGATGTGAAGCAAGTGTCCATATACAGATCAATCACAGCCTATTTCAAAGATGGTAAGTGATTTTCTTGCTTGGTTAATGAAAACAATGTCTGGGGTGTTTGGGATGTTACACAGTATGTTGTTATCAGTACAATTATGATCAAACCAGTTCAATTTCACAGTGCTGTGCTTATACATGTGTGTTGTTCTGTCCTGTACTTGTCTGAGTTCTTGTGAGACCAAGTCCACCAGACGGTCATGTCTGGCGATGTACAGTCCTTTGTAAAAGCTACAGCCGTTTAGGATATGAGCCATTGTCTCTTTAGTGTCTGGGGTGGGATGTAGGATGCAGTGTGGGTTGTATTGTGACGGATACCAGATTGCCAGGTTGTATTTTGTTGTCAATACCTGTAAGCGGGCCTTAATGCAAAAGATAAGGACGTCCTCTCCAATGGTCGTGTTTGAGAGGATAGAGTGGGACACAGAGTGGTTTGCAAAGGGTAGCACTGCCAGGTTGCCCTGCAGGCTTAAGCTAGTCCAATGCTAGTCCAATGCACACACACACACTCACACAAACACACACAGCTCCTTGATAAGATGCACCTGTATTTACTCTAGAGCATCTTTCGATAAAAGCATTTAAAAGAAAATACATCTAACAGTCATAATACAAATATACTAATTTTGATCAGTGACAGTCAGATGAAACTACTACGATCCATTCGTGTATTTTATGACCATGTGACTGATTCCTCTACTCAGGAAACCAGTGGATTCCACTTTTGTGGCGGCTCTCTGATCAACCAGAACTGGGTGGTCACCGCTGGTCACTGCCGCGTCACGTGAGTACAGCATCCATCTCTTTCCCAGCTCTCGCTCTGTCTTCTCTCTCTCTCTATCTCTCTCTATCTCTCCCTCTCTCTCTCTCCCTCTCTCTCTCTCTCTCTCTCTCTCTCTCTCTCTCTCTCTCTCTCTCTCTCTCTCTCTCTCTCTCTCTCTCTCTCTCTCAGCTCTCTCTCTCCCAGCTTTCTCTCTCTTCCAGCTCTCGCCTGCTGAACCCTCACGGTTCTTATTTTTTCCGTCTCTGTAGCCCGGGTCGCCATCGCGTCGTCCTGGGAGAGCACGACCGCCAGTCCAACGCCGAGCAGATCCAGGTCATCTCCATCGCCAGGGTAACAAGGCTTCTCTACCCATCTGACCGCCACAAAGATGCTCCTCAGTGACTCAAACCTGGGGCATAGCTCCTCTATGACACCCAAAGCGTCCATTCCGTCCCGGTAACCCTCTCCCTGTCTGCATCCTGTGGTGTCCCCCCCCCCCCCCCCCCCCCCCACCTCCTTCGTAGGCCATCACTCATCCCTACTACAACGGCCAGAACTTCAACAATGACGTCACCCTGCTGAGGCTGGCCTCCCCAGCCAGGATGTCGTCCCGCGTTTCCCCCGTGTGTCTGGCAACCCCCGGCAGCGACCCCGCCGCTGGCACCCGCTGCTTCACCACCGGCTGGGGCAAGACCGGCCATCTCCGTGAGTCGAACCTTCGTCTGAGATTGGCCTCCGTCTGAGAAAGACCTCCGTCTGAGATAGACCTCTGTCCGATAGGTCTCCGTCTGAGACAGGCCTCCGTCTGAGACAGGCCTCCGTCTGAGATAGACCTCCGTCTGAGATAGACCTCTGTCCGATAGGTCTCCGTCTGAGATATATCTCCGTCTGAGACAGGCCTCCGTCTGAGATAGACCTCCGTCTGAGATAGACCTCTGTCCGATAGGTCTCCGTCTGAGATATATCTCCGTCTGAGACAGGCCTCCGTCTGAGACAGACCTTCGTCTGAGATAGGCCTCCGTCTGACAAAGGTCTCCGCACACTCAGATCAGCGGATTCAGGAACCAAAAGAGCCACATTAGAAGGCAGTTTGAATCTCTGGAACTAGATTGCACTGATCCCAGGGTTCTGTGGGTTCTTCATGTGTTGTCTTATGTGATGTACAGGAAGGGAGGGGTTATGGGTAGAGAGGCAGCGAGCAAACCTCAATCTGTGTCACCCAGGGAGCCGAGAGCTCTTTGTAGTGAATGCAAATGCAATATTAACGGGACATCGCTGCCCACTCTCCATTACAGATCATCAAGTATTGGATAATCATTAGTCATCCTCTCCATCTAATCTCACTAACAGCCGGTCCTCATCCACTATACCTCATCCTATCCTCAGTCAGTCCTTATCCTCTCCATCTCACCTCACTAACAGCCAGTCCTCATCCCCTGCCTCTCATCCCGTCCTCAGCCAGCGCTCGCTATCTGCAGCAGACCTCCCTCCCCCTGCTCAGCAGCACTCAGTGCCGCCAGTACTGGGGTCAGAACAGGATTACCGACGCCATGATCTGCGCTGGAGCCTCTGGAGTATCCTCCTGCCAGGTAGTCATGGACACGTTATGATGATACATCGATACGGTTGCGGCCTGCTTCACTTCTGTGATGTAAACAAGCTGAAGGAGAAGCGAATGCAGCAGACGACTAAACAGTACCGTCTCCTCTCCAGGGCGACTCCGGCGGACCGCTGGTCTGTGAGAGGAGCGGCGTTTGGAGCCAGGTGGGCATCGTCTCCTGGGGAACCAGCAACTGCAACGTGCGCACCCCGGCCGTGTACGCACGCGTGTCGTACCTGCGCCGCTGGATCGACCAGACCGTGGCGTCCAACTGAAGACGGGAGTCCAACTGAAGCGTGTGTCCGAGGGAGTGAGCAGCGTGTGGACGTGACGAGGTGTAGGACCGACACCCATCCGGTCGGTGGTCGTTTAAATCGTTTGAGAGCCAAACGTTCACATGTGTTCATTGTGATATATGCTTGAATTTCATTGCAAGTAAAACTGTTGAAACCACCAAACAAGTGTTTTGTTTTTTCCCTGGGTTGGCCAAGGTTAATTATATGAATAATAATTATAACGTCAATGATAATTCATTTAAAACCAGGGAGACTCTACTCAATTCTTTGGATTTTTCTATTGATTAGACCAAGAAGATTGTAGCTTTGTTTTGAAGGCCAGTTGACAGCAGAAAGATGCACCCCTTGTGTGTATTGGCAACCAAGTGTCACAACACAATGAAGTGTATTGTGTTTCACAATAGGCTCTAAAGTTGTGACATATTTTCATTTTTTTGGCATCTTCTTTGCATACATGTGAAACCATGAGCTACATTTCTGCTCTGAACCCCAAATACTACTACTTATATGACCTATGACCATTATTTCATTTTTTGCAACATAAATGCATTTATCCTGTATTTGATACATGAACATGAGATGATTCATATGATTTCATATGAACACAATATTTTGAACAACCCATACTCCTGTGAAGAGCGGTAGTATGGGCGTAGCCCGAGACTTAGTAGGAGGGACTGTCGAGTCTCTTTGCTAAGTGGCTTGTTCAGTGGTCAGAGACTGTACTGTTGAGACAAGGGTTGGTGGATCGACAGAAACATGGAAACAGGTACTGTTTGTCTAAACCATCTTTTTTTATATTTATGTTTACCTAGAGTATTATGAAGTATCAATGTTTTTTAATGTCTTCCTTTAGTAACATGAAATAGAAATGTTTTTTTATTGTTAAGATGCTAACCTGAGGTATAACTGTTTTTTTTATGTTTACCTACAGTAACATTAAATATAACTGCTTTGAAACAAACAAAAAAATGTATCCATTAACTAACTCGGTGACTATAAACAAACCCAGATACTCAAAACATGATTTAGAAAAAATACACTCATGATAAGCATTCCTAAAGCGTCTCAAATGTGCATGTTGCAAGTGATATGATATGCTGTTAGAAGCCCTCCTTAAATAAAGGAAGGCTGCCACTATTCTAACCAGACCTTTCTTTGCTGGCAGATTCATCCTATAACCTCACTTCGACAGCAGCGCCAGTTGCCAATAATCAAAGGCCAACGAATACTCATAAATACATGAATACAATTTCGCTGATCATCCTTTGTCTGGTGTTCCTGTTTGGAACGGTGGGGAATGGCTTGGTGATCTATGTGACCGGTTTCAGAATGAGAAGAACAGTCAACTCAATCTGGTTTCTCAACTTGGCTTTGGCTGACTTCCTCTTCACCAGCTTTCTGATCTTCCTAATCATCTCCCTGGCCAAGGACTACCACTGGCCTTTCGGATGGTTTATGTGCAAACTCAGCTCCGTCATCGCCATCGGCAACATGTTTGCCAGCGTCTTCTTCCTGACGGCCATAAGTGTGGATCGCTGCCTGTGCACATGGGTGGTGGTGTGGTCCCAGAACCACAGGACCGTCCGGAAAGCTCAGCTCATATGTGTTTGCATCTGGCTGGCTTCTCTGGCCTGCAGCATACCCTATGGACATTCTAGATGTGTTTACAGCCGAAAAAATTTCACTGTTTGTGCACTGTCCCTGACGGCCAATAAACTGGCCCTCACTCACTTCCAATTCTTCATGGGCTTCCTCATCCCCATGCTGGTCATAACGGGGTCTTATGTGGCCATAGGTATGCGAATGAGGCGCTTCAACCGAGCTAAGAGTAGGAAATCTCTCCGCATTATTATTGCCATTATCCTTGCATTTGTAGTATGCTGGGTCCCCTACCACGTGCATAAGTATATAGAAGCATATGGCGCCAAGGAAAAAATTGTCACAATTCGAAGATTTTTGGGACCATTATCATCAAACCTGACCACGGTAAACAGCTGCCTGAACCCCCTGCTCTACGTCTTCATGTGTGATGAATTCATAAAGAAGCTCAAACAATCTCTGTTTCATGTCCTGGAGACTGCATTGGCTGAGGACTACCTGTCCTTTGCTACAAATAATTCCCGATCTAATATCTCACGCCTTTTTAGGAGGTCTGAGTCTGGTTCATCTAACAGGAAGAACGAAACATCTGCAACCATAGCAGAAACCTTCACCCAAGTTCCTACTGGTGAGGAATAAACAATCCACAACAGACCAACCCCTAGCTTGAATTTATGTGAATTAATTTAGTAAACATTTACAACAGTGACCGCTACCAGGAAGGCCTATGAAGCATAGCGTCCTGTATTAAGCATTTAAATATTGTGCTTGAAGCTCTTGAAGTGTTTATATTTGCACAATCCACTGAATGGTTTGTATTGTATTTGTTTCTAAATGTTCTACCTGTAACATCTTTGTTAAATGCTGTTTGACAGTCGACTGCCATTATAAAGACTGCAGTCAATGATGGAAAATAAAATGTTCATCATATTATTTGTCTTGATATCAAATTGATGACTTGACTTGATTGTTGGTCATGGCCTTCCTGCGGCATAATTGTGTATGAAGGGGGCGCTGAAGGCATGAGGCGGTCCGCGAAAGGTCCTGATGACCACTTAGTGTCACACGGGAAGTCAATTGTTGGGAGCCACTGATTTGGGGAACACATTAGGTACATACACTGTAATTAACGGTAAAGTATATAGTAACGTGGTAGCTTATTTCATTTGGCATGCATAAAAAAAAACTGTATAAAGTACGAAATGTCGAAATTGTCCCTCCATGCATTAAAACACTCAAATCCAAGGTGATGTAGGGCTACAACGATTTAAAAAAAACTAAATTTGACTTAAATGTAGAAATTGACTCCACGTATGTAGTCAAAAGTACTGTGCTACCATCTAGTGGCCACCATAATTTCCAAAGAAATAAAAGTAGACCAACGCATTCAGCTAAACATTGCCAGTTCTACCATGGCCAGGAGTCCAGGACTGTTCTCATTCGGATGAATGGAAACGGTGGACTTTTAGGGTTCATTTGGGACATGATATACGCTACGACTCCATCTGCCATTTATTCAGACCTCCATGGGGCCCTAGGCAAAATTCTGCCAAGGGGCCCTCCTAACTGAACCCCCAAAATGTTCAACCGTCGCACCTGACACCCAGTGCTTCCACTCATCCATTTTATTTAGCAGATCCATATTGTCCGTTTTCTGTTGAAGTGGTTGCTAGGCAAACAAATTGAGTCGTGAGAAGACTTGAGCTTAACAAAACGACATGTTTTCGATTTACAATGAACGTGTCTTTATCAAATGAAAGGAGAGTAAAATGCCATAATAAACAACGTACTAACCTCGAAACATCAAACCAATACTTCAAGCAGCAGTTTGATATTTCTCGGTATGATCTCACTCTATTAATAAGTGTTTATTATTTAGCACCATTGTCATAATATTTCACGAGTTTTATTTATTCACCAAGAATAAATCGTATCTGCGTCTATATTTGCCTGTGGGCTATCCAAGCAAACAATCGTCAATCTTAGTCAATATGTATCCATTACTTTCCATTTTGTTAAGTGCAGTTGTAACTATACAAGGCTACAACTAAAATTATAGAAGCTAGCAAGACGCAAACAGAGACCGGGGATCCCCAAGGGCTCACCGCCCTGTAGGTCTAACACGGACTGTCCCTCCCTCTCTCCCACCAGGAGAGGAGAGTTAAAGGCTTTACCTGACTGCTGCTCCCGCAGTTCATTTTCAAGTTCCTTCCTCTTCCTTTTTTCATTCCTTCATTTCCTTGTTCCAATTCCTGTGGAGTTATTGTGCAATGTTCTTCTGTTTTGCGGGCCTTGAACGACACCCCAGCTGTGTACCGCTAGACCTTACACAGCGCTTTCCCATCGCTATCTCTGAGGTAACATGTGGACTGCTGCACACATCACCCAGGGAGGGTTTGTGGGCAGCTATATAAGAAGGGCTCCAACGGGGGGTTAATCACAAACGTGGAATACAGTCTACTGCAGTCATGTTTTTGATGCTCAGTTGTTTCGCTCTGGTGGCCTCTGGCCTTGGTGAGTGCTAGAGTCTTCCATCGATGCTCACAATGTTAGCTTCGTGTTAACATGTTGCAAGTATGGAGAGTTACGGCGTATGCTATGATGTGTGTGTGTCATACGCATTGAAGGCGACGTGGTGACCATGTATTGTATTGATCATGTATTGACCACGTATGGGTGCATTCAGGGTGTGTGGGGGTGTCTGTGTTGACCATGTATTTATATATTCAGGGTGTGGGGGGGCGTCTGTGTTCACCACGTATTGTTGTATTCAGGGTGTGGGATGCCATCCATCAGGCCCCAGGTGAGAGAAGAAGACAACAAGATTGTGAACGGACAGAACGCCGTGTCCGGGTCCTGGCCCTGGCAGGTGTCCCTCCAGGTACAAACACGCGCACACACACACACACACACACACACACACACACACACACACACACACACACACACACACACACACACACACACACACACACACACACACACACACACACACACACACACACACACACACACACACACAGGTTTAAATTATTTTATTTGGATCTACAAGCAAAACAACGTTTTTTTATTTTTTTGATCCAAACATTAATTAGAAGGTTTCAATCTGAAAACTAACCAGACACTGAATGTGCAAAATGCTTAAGCACGCAGAGGAGTAGAGATGAAATGATGATGGTTTAGCTGAGGTTAAAGCATTGCATGTGACAATATGGCATTCAGGGATAGACAACACAACGTCTCTTCCAGATGTGGAGGCTGCCTATGGTCGCTGAGACTGAGCAGAATTGTAGAACTCTTTTCGCATCAGCCTTTTGCAGTCCACCTATCTGCAAACCTCGGAGCACATGTTTGTGTACATGCCCCAGACTTCCGAACACAAATATGATTAATTGGCAGTTATATCCTAGAGCTGTGATACATTCTACCAATGGTATTTCATGAACTTGGATGTGAAGCAAGTGTCCGTCCAGATACAGATCAAACGCACAGCCTATTTCAAAGATGGTAAGGGATTTTCTGGCTTGGTTAATGAAAACAATGTCTGGGGTGTTTGGGATGTCAACAGTAGGTTGTTATCAGTACAATTATGATCAAACCAGTTCAATTTCACAGTGCTGTGCTTATACATGTGTGTTGTTCTGTCCTGTACTTGTCTGAGTTCTTGTGAGACCAAGTCCACCAGACGGTCATGTCTGGCGATGTACAGTCCTTTGTAAAAGCTACAGCCGTTTAGGATATGAGCCATTGTCTCTTTAGTGCCAGGGGTGGGATGTAGGATGCAGTGTGGGTTGTATTGTGACGGATACCAGATTGCCAGGTTGTATTTTGTTGTCAATACCTGTAAGCGGGCCTTAATGCAAAAGATAAGGACGTCCTCTCCAATGGTCGTGTTCGAGAGGATTGAGTGGGACACAGAGTGGTTTGCAAAGGGTAGCAGTGCCAGTTTGCCCTGCAGGCTTAAGCTAGTCCAATGCTAGTCCAATGCACACACACACACACACTCACACAAACACACACAGCTCCTTGATAAGATGCACCTGTATTTACTCTAGAGCATCTTTCGATAAAAAAAAATACATCTAACAGTCATAATACAAATATACTAATTTTGATCAGTGACAGTCAGATGAAACTACTACGATCCATTCGTGTATTTTATGAACATGTGACTGAATCCTCTACTCAGGAAAGTGGATTCCACTTTTGTGGCGGCTCTCTGATCAACCAGAACTGGGTGGTCACCGCTGGTCACTGCCGCGTCACGTGAGTACAGCATCCATCTCTTTCCCAGCTCTCGCTCTGTCTTCCAGCTCTCTCTCTATCTTTCGTTATCTCTCTCTTCCAGCTCTCTCTCTCTCTCTCTCTCTCTCTCTCCCTTCCAGTTCCCTCTCTCTTTCCCAGCCCTCTCTCTCTCTCTCTCTCTCTCTCTCTCTCTCTCTCTCTCTCTCTCTCTCTCTCTCTCTCTCTCTCTCTCTCTCTCTCTCTCTCTCTCTCTCTCTCTCTCTCTCTCTCTCTCTCTCAGCTCTCTCTCTCCCAGCTCTCTCTCTCTTCCAGCTCTCGCCTGCTGAACCCTCACGGTTCTTATTTTATCTGTCTCTGTAGCCCGGGTCGCCATCACGTCGTCCTGGGAGAGCACGACCACCAGTCTAACGCCGAGCAGATCCAGGTCATCTCCATCGCCCGGGTAACAAGGCTTCTCTACCCATCTGACCGCCACTAAGATGCTCCTCATTGACTCAAACCAGGGGCATAGCTCCTCTACGACACCCAAAGCGTCCATTCCGTCCCGGTAACCCTCTCCCTGTCTGCATCCTGTGGTTTCCCCACCCCCCCCCCCCCCCCCCCCCCCCCTCCTTCGTAGGCCATCACTCATCCCTACTACAACGGCCAGAACTGGGTGAACTTCAACAATGACGTCACCCTGCTGAGGCTGGCCTCCCCAGCCAGGATGTCGTCCCGCGTTTCCCCCGTGTGTCTGGCAACCCCCGGCAGCGACCCCGCCGCTGGCACCCGCTGCTTCACCACCGGCTGGGGCAAGACCGGCCAGACCTGTGAGTCGAACCTTCATCTGAGATTGGCCTCCGTCTGAGACAGACCTCCGTCTGAGACAGGCCTCCGTCTGAGACAGACCTCCGTCTGAGACAGGCCTCCGTCTGAGATAGGCCTCCGTCTGAGACAGGCCTCCATCTGACAAAGGTCTCCGCACACTCAGATCAGCGGATTCAGGAACCAAAAGAGCCGCATTAGAAGGCAGTTTGAATCTCTGGAACTAGATTGCACTGATCCCAGGGTTCTGTGGGTTCTTCATGTGTTGTCTTATGTGATGTACAGGAAGGGAGGGGTTATGGGTAGAGAGGCAGCGAGCAAACCTCAATCTGTGTCACCCAGGGAGCCGAGAGCTCTTTGTAGTGAATGCAAATGCAATATTAACGGGACATCGCTGCCCACTCTCCATTACAGATCATCAAGTATTGGATAATCATTAGTCATCCTCTCCATCTCACCTCACTAACAGCCAGTCCTCATCCCCTGCCTCTCATCCCGTCCTCAGCCAGCCCTCGCTATCTGCAGCAGACCTCCCTCCCCCTGCTCAGCAGCACTCAGTGCCGCCAGTACTGGGGTCAGAACAAGATTACCGACGCCATGATCTGCGCTGGAGCCTCTGGAGTATCCTCCTGCCGGGTAGTCATGGACACGTTATGATGACACATTGATACGGTTGCGGCCTGCTTCACTTCTGTGATGTAAACAAGCTGAAGGAGAAGCGAATGCAGCAGACGACTAAACAGTACCGTCTCCTCTCCAGGGCGACTCCGGCGGACCGCTGGTCTGTGAGAGGAGCGGCGTTTGGAGCCAGGTGGGCATCGTCTCCTGGGGAACCAGCAACTGCAACTGCGCACCCCGGCCGTGTACGCACGCGTGTCGTACTTGCGCCGCTGGATCGACCAGACCGTGGCGTCCAACTGAAGACGGGAGTCCAACTGAAGCGTGTGTCCGAGGGAGTGAGCAGCGTGTGGACATGACGAGGTGTAGGACCGACACCCATCCGGTCGGTGGTCGTTTAAATCGTTTGAGAGCCAAACGTTCACATGTGTTCATTGTGATATATGCTTGAATTTCATTGCAAGTAAAACTGTTGAAACCACCAAACAAGTGTTTTGTTTTTTACCTGGGTTGGCCAAGGTTAATTATATGAATAATAATTATAACGTCAATGATAATTCGTTTAAAACCAGGGAGACTCTACTCAATTCTTTGGATTTTTCTATTGATTAGACCAAGAAGATTGTAGCTTTGTTTTGAAGGCCAGTTGACAGCAGAAAGATGCACCCCCTGTGTGTATTGGCAACCAAGTGTCACAACACAATGAAGTGTATTGTGTTTCACAATAGGCTCTAAAGTTGTGACATATTTTCATTTTTTGGCATCTTCTTTGCATACATGTGAAACCATGAGCTACATTTCTGCTCTGAACCCCAAATACTACTTATATGACCTATGACCATTATTTCATTTTTTGCAACATAAATGCATTTATCCTCATATGATTTAATATGAACACAATATTTTGAACAACCCATACTCCTGTGAAGAGCGGTAATATGGGCGTAGCCCGAGACTTAGTAGGAGGGACTGTCGAGTCTCTTTGCTAAGTGGCTTGTTCAGTGGTGAGAGACTGTACTGTTGAGACAAGGGTTGGTGGATCGACAGAAACATGGAAACAGGTACTGTTTGTCTAAACCATATTTTTTTATATTTATGTTTACCTAGAGTATTATGAAGTATAAATGTGTTTTAATGTCTTCCTTTAGTAACATGAAATCGAAATGTTTTTTTATTGTTAAGATGCTAACCTTAAGTATAACTGTTTTTTTGATGTTTACCTACAGTAACATTGAATATAACTGCTTTGAAACAAAATGTATCCATTAACTAACTCGGTGACTATAAACAAACCCAGATACTCAAAACATGATTTAGAAAAAATACACTAATGATAAGCATTCCTAAAGCATCTCAAATGTGCATGTTGCAAGTGATATGATATGCTGTTAGAAGCCCTCCTTAAATAAAGGAAGGCTGCCACTATTCTAACCAGACCTTTCTTTGCTGGCAGATTCATCTGATAACCTCACTTCGACAGCAGCGCCAGTTGCCAATAATCAAAGGCCAACGAATACTCATAAATACATGAATACAATTTCGCTGATCATCCTTTGTCTGGTGTTCCTGTTTGGAACGGTGGGGAATGGCTTGGTGATCTATGTGACCGGTTTCAGAATGAGAAGAACAGTCAACTCAATCTGGTTTCTCAACTTGGCTTTGGCTGACTTCCTCTTCACCAGCTTTCTGATCTTCCTAATCATCTCCCTGGCCAAGGACTACCACTGGCCTTTCGGATGGTTTATGTGCAAACTCAGCTCCGTCATCGCCATCGGCAACATGTTTGCCAGCGTCTTCTTCCTGACGGCCATAAGTGTGGATCGCTGCCTGTGCACATGGGTGGTGGTGTGGTCCCAGAACCACAGGACCGTCCGGAAAGCTCAGCTCATATGTGTTTGCATCTGGCTGGCTTCTCTGGCCTGCAGCATACCCTATGGGCATTCTAGATGTGTTTACAGCCAAAACAATTTCACTGTTTGTGCACTGTCCCTGACGGCCAATAAACTGGCCCTCACTCACTTCCAATTCTTCATGGGCTTCCTCATCCCCATGCTGGCCATAATGGGGTCTTATGTGGCCATAGGTATGCGAATGAGGCGCCTCAACCGAGCTAAGAGTAGGAAATCTCTCCGCATTATTATTGCCATTATCCTTGCATTTGTAGTATGCTGGGTCCCCTACCACGTGCATAAGTATATAGAAGCATATGGCAACAAGGACAAAATTGTCACAATTCGAAGATTTTTGGGACCATTATCATCAAACCTGACCACGGTAAACAGCTGCCTGAACCCCCTGCTCTACGTCTTCATGTGTGATGAATTTATAAAGAAGCTCAAACAATCTCTGTTTCATGTCCTGGAGACTGCATTGGCTGAGGACTACCTGTCCTTTGCTACAAATAATTCCCGATCTAATATCTCACGCCTTTTTAGGAGGTCTGAGCCTGGTTCAGCTAACAGGAAGGACGAAACATCTGCAACCATAGCAGAAACCTTCACCCAAGTTCCTACTGGTGAGGAATAAACAATCCACAACAGACCAACCCCTAGCTTGAATTTATGTGAATTAATTTAGTAAACATTTACAACAGTGACCGCTACCAGGAAGGCCTATGAAGCATAGCGTCCTGTATTAAGCATTTAAATATTGTGCTTGAAGCTCTTGAAGTGTTTATATTTGCACAATCCACTGAATGGTTTGTATTGTATTTGTTTCTAAATGTTCTACCTGTAACATCTTTGTTAAATGCTGTTTGACAGTCGACTGCCATTATCAAGACTGCGGTCAATGATGGAAAGTAAAATGTTCATCATATTATTTGTCTTGATATCAAATTGATGACTTGACTTGATTGTTGGTCATGGCCTTCCTGCGGCATAATTGTGTATGAAGGGGGCGCTGAAGGCATGAGGCGGTCCGCGAAAGGTCCTGATGACCACTTAGTGTCACACGGGAAGTCAATTGTTGGGAGCCACTGTTTTGGGGAACACATTAGGTACATACACTGTAATTAACGGTAAAGTATATAGTAACGTGGTATTTCATTTGGCATGCATAAAAAAAACCTGCATAAAGTACGAAATGTCGAAATTGTCCCTCCATGCATTAAAACACTCAAATCCAAGGTGATGTAGGGCTACAACGATTTAAAAAAAACTAAATTTGACTTAAATGTAGAAATTGACTCCACGTATGTGGTCAAAAGTACTGTGCTACCATCTAGTGGCCACCATAATTTCCAAAGAAATAAAAGTAGACCAACGCATTCAGCTAAACATTGCCAGTTCTACCATGGCCAGGAGTCCAGGACTGTTCTCATTCGGATGAATGGAAACGGTGGACTTTTAGGGTTCATTTGGGACATGATATACGCTACGACTCCATCTGCCATTTATACTCCAGTGTGCCCTTTTAATTCAGCACTTGTCCTAATAAAGGTGAGTGCGATTAGCCGTTACAAGCCATTTTGGAAATCTGCCTATTCTGACATCACAAGTGGGCGTGTCCACCTAGATGTATGCTGGATAGATCAGTGTACCAGCCTAACCAGTGGACTGTAGCAAACGTTGCTCATATATCCGTCATACATCTAGGGAGACACGCACACTAGTGATGTCAGAAGAGGCAGATTTTCAAAAACTGCTTGTAACAGCTAATCACACTCAAACCTGATGGTATAATATTTCACCTTTAGATATATACCAACAAGAACCTACTAAAGCCAAGTCTACTAGGATGGGCTCTGTCTGAACCCAGTCTACTAGGATGGGCTCTGAAGCAGCTCTTCGGGGCTGAGTCAATGCGATCGGTCTCAGTGTAGAATACTGTATATTATAGAGTGGGAAATTATCTTGCAAATGATGCTAACTACATCTAGTGTTTCATTTCCGCCATATTTTAAGAACATCCTCCACTTGAAAGGCGTGGCAATGAACAGAATATTTGTAAACATTTATTTTTAATTCATGTAAAAATACAAAAAGCATCGAGCAGCAGCCCATACGTCGTTTTTCAGTTTAAATATACGTTAACGAGCACCACTAAAACATGCTATTCCTTGAATCTCACATGACCTCGGCATTAGTCCCCATTGCTAGTTTGCATGTTGTTTGTATATCAAGCCCATGATAGTTATTTTCTCATGGGAGTGGTTTAGCACCTGGATGTAGCAGGGGTGATCATCAATGTTTCTGGGGAAATATATTGAAATTAGTTGGATCTACTTGGTCACTTACCACAGCACATACTATCCAATATATCTTATACAGCAAAACAATCTCAGCTCAATGGGAACACCCATTTCTCCCAAGGGCCAAATCCAATATCAGCTCTTTAAGGCTGAAGGCTCGAAATATACTTGTAAATCTTCTAGAAGCCACGGCAGCTGCCTTGTGGCTGTGATTCATGGTGGACTAATATCCCATTACTCCGTCTCCGTCTGTTGTCGCCCCCTAGTGGTTGAGATGTACAATCACACTCATTGATCGTACATCTCCTTCATCTCCTTGAGGATCTTGATGCTCTCGCTGTATCTCATCTGGTTTCGGTTGGAGGATTCCTTCCACCTGCAAGACACCACGCCACAACATTGATCTCTCTTCGAAATAACAACGACATCATTCCCTAACCCCGAAAACACTGCTACATGCAAAACTAAACATCTGACTTACTTTTGTCGTATCTTTTTCCATCGTTCCATGTGGTCACAAAGGAGGGCGCCGGGAACAGGAAACTGATCCACAGCCAGCTGTCGGGCGGAGAACACATCCTGGGACTAAACACCACTGTTCCCTCACCTCGCTTCTACCACGTGAACCACGGAACCCGGCGTTACCTTGGATACGGTGGGCTTCTCCGTGGCCGGGACCCTGAGGTTCAGGGGTTGTCCCGACAGGCTGACGGGGCAGGGGGTGGGCGGAGGGAGGCTGTACACACCCTGGGGCTTCCCGTTCAGCATGTCGGTTATCTGGCGACCCCCATGGAGGACAGACACAGGGACGTCAGTTCACACATACAACACACACGCACTTGAATTTAAAATTACAATTGTAAAGTAAATAGTACTTTTGCTCTAACCTAAAATAGACCCATAGATCCTTTCCACTGTTCAAACAAGGTACTCCTGCGTTCTAGATACCCCTACATACTCCTTTGTCCTACATACTCCTTTGTCCTACATACTCCTTTGTCCTACATACTCCTTTGTCCTACATACTCCTTTGTCCTACATACTCCTTTGTCCCTACATACTCCTTTGTCCTACATACTCCTTTGTCCTACATACTCCTTTGTCCTACATACTCCTTCATATTGGTTCAAACTCCTTCGTACTCCATTCTCCTACGACCTTCCCACCATGAACATCCATTGCATCGGTCTCCTCGTTCAATAACCAATCAATCAGGCACATATCCCCCCCCCCCCCCCCCCCCCCCAAGGGCACCGCTGCTCCCAAGCCAGACCTCCTCCCCCCCCCCGGGGGGCTCCGGGGGGCCCGGGGACGCCGGCTGCTCAGGGGCGGCGGGGTTGTTCCTCATCCAGGCGCGGCAGATGGGGTAGAGCGGGCTGCTGGTGTTGAACTGGGCCAGGTCCACGCTGCGGTCAAACAGCTTGATGACGTACGTGTCTGAGGGGCAGAGGAACCACAGAGGACCGACGGTAACGGGGGGGGGGGGACTAGGAAATATCACTCGGAGACGATACCAAGCAGCCTTAATGCCTGGGATTTTACTTTTGAAGTGTGTTTGGTCAACAATAAAATAAAAATAGAAGAATAGAAAATATCAACTATTTACTTCAGACATTCAATTAGTCGGATGATTATTTGATCAATTCATTGATTGGACGACGTTGTTTACACAGAAAAATGCAAGGTTTATGCGTTGAAATGTCAAAGATGAATGAAACATGCAGTGCTCAGTTTAAACCCAAAATAAAGATTATGTACGGCAGTAAAGAGACTGAAAGATAACTATTTTCACTGATGGGGTTTGTATTGTTCACACATGAATGATTATGAGTCAGATATTACTAATTTACAAAGTGTTGACAATATGTATATGTATTGCCTCACTTCCTCAAGGCAATATTTCACACTTTCTGCCTATTTGGCTTAACGTCCAGCTCCCCTCAACGGATATTAACATCCAACCACCGCCAGCGACATGAGGAAAGGGGGATTCCAACATGCTAAGACCCTTTAATACATGTTTACCACCTGTTCACACGCAACGAGCCAGAGGCCATGATTTAAACGGCTAGTGATGCTCACTCTGTTTGAGCTGATTGCTCTCTGGTAGGCCATCCTCCATTTCCTTTCTCTTCTTCCGTCGATGCTGAGGGAACCGAGACGATGATCTGCAGTGGGGGAGTCCGGGAACATTAACTGCTGTCTACCCCTTATCTTTTCATGCTAAAATCATGTACATTTTTATAAAATGGTGGTCAGTGAGACCTCTAATGTTGATATTACAAGTTCCAGGTAAGCATTAAAAGAATATACAAACTTGTCTCGCTTTAATCACCAGTTATGCTAATACTGTAAAATCCTAAACAAATGTGTACTACCGTACCCTAGGCTAATGAAACGTTGATTTGCAACGTCTGACATGAGAAACGCTGTTGGAGATTCAAACAACAATGTCCCCATAATTACAAATCATGTCAAGATTAATAACCAAACAATGCCCCAGAAAACACTACTTCCAACATAATAACTATCATCCCCACACACCTAGGATACTAAAATGTTGGCAGTCATGACGATGTGATGATGAAATGCACGACCCTTATGGAGAGGGAAATTTGCACTAAACTAATTTAATTGCCGTCTACACACTCTTGCTCTCTCCTTCCAAGCTGTGGCGTTGATGCCAACAAAGTTATTATCCAAGTTGTCCATAAAAATTGGTTCCATAATAGTTTCCATAATAGAGAAATGTTATAAATTGTCAACATACATCTGCAACAGCTATCTGCTCTCATTAAAACCCTTACCGTTTTCCAGCAGACAAAGGAGACAAGTCCCTGGGAATGCAGCAAACAAAACCACACGTTGGTTAATGAATGTGAATTAGGTTATACATTGAATAAAAGTTGCATAAACGTCTGTTTAAAATCCTACTTGTTGAGAGAGTCTGCTGTCATCTTCCCAGCATCGTCTTCGTTCTGCTCACTAGGCAGAGTAAGGTCATGTTGGCTTCCAACTACTCCACATAAACAACTTTATTCATGTTGAAATGTGCAGATAGGTCGACCCACCTCTCAGTGTCATTCTTTTCAACCAGAACCTGCAAGACGGCATCCAAGCGACTGCGAGCAACACTCCCCTCTTGATCTGCACACATGTCAAGCCCTTTCTGTTAACATTACTACATCCGCAATAAATGGTAGCCAGGTAAAATTCAGCAAATATCATGGTATCTATCATAAACAGTCACTTAGAACTATACAAGCATATAAGTCTCATGCAAAACAATATTATTGCATCCCATCAGTCTAGTGAGAAAATACTGAATAGTGATTAGTGAATTTAGGGTAACAAGTCTCGTTAAATAATACAGAATAGTGAATTGAGGATGAGATTATACAGAATAGTGATTAGTGATTGTATGCCTAGAACTCAAGTAAGTCTAGGGAAATAATACAGAATAATGATTAGTGATTTTAGGATGCGATATTACGGAATAGTGATTAGTGATCATCGAGTTATAAGTAAGTCTAGTGAGATAATACAGAATATGGATTAGTGATTTTAGGATGCAATATTACAGAAAATAGTGATTAGTGATCTTAGGGTTTTAACTCAAGTCTAGAGGGACAATAAAGAAGAATTATAAGTGATCTAACTATGCGATCATACAGAATAGTGATGAGTGATCCTAGGGTAGAACTCAGGTCCAGTGGGACCATATAGAAGAGTGATTAGTATTCTTATTCTGTGATAATACAGATAAGTGGTTTTAGGGTTGTAACTCAAGTCTAGTGGGATAATACAGAAGAGTGACAAGGGATTTTAGCATACGATAATACAGAATAGTGATGGGTTATCCTAGGGTCAGGTCTAGTGGGATAACACAGACGTGATTGATGATCTGAGAGCTACAACCAGGTTACGTATCATATCTCACCAGGTCTCTCCGTCTTGATCTTGAGGTGGTGCATGGTGATCTACCAGATACGCAATAAGATACACAATAAGACACAAAACCGAGGCTTCACAGAACCACCAACCAACGACCGACAGCAGTGTACTGTACCTCATCAAAGCTGGGATATTTAACAACAAATCGAGATTATGTCAAGTTTCCTTTGCTGATGGCGAGGAAGCCAGCAATATTATCTATATGAATAAAGAATCGTGTATGGTTAAACCAGACATTAATAACCAATCGATGGCCTGACTAGCAATACATTTCTCACATAAATTACTATATTACCACAACTGTAACAGTAAATTATGTGATATATGTTTATAATTATATTACATTTTTATTTCCACGCTCGGAAGCAATCACGATTCAATAAAAGACAATCAGATAAATGGCTCATATGAAGCTTTCTTAGTCAGATATCGTTACCGTTGTAGAGCTAGCTGGGTTAGCCTACTAGCTTGTTTACGTTTTGAACATTTGGAGACTTTCCTCTTCCGCGCGCTGTCATCTTCCGCTACACTGATAGGTGCAAGTGTTGCGTGGCCCCGCCCTGCGTCCATGGTCCCGCCGCGTCATTCGTTGACCACTACGTCCATCAAAGCAAACCAAATGCCTATTGGTCCCACTTAATGGAGGGGTCATAACGTTCGTCCAACGCAACAGCCTCTGAACTAATACCAAGTCGTTTATATATCAAATAAATCAATCTCCACCACGGTATGTATTGTAAACCACAACTCGTAATGGTTGATGACTGATATTTCCAAACGAAGGAGACCTTTTGAAGGACCAGGTTATGTTCATGTATTTTGGTTAAATCCATGGTTACTTTGTTTGGTGAAGTAAGTGAACAGACGCGGAAGGCTGATGGGAAATGTGCGTTTAAACTGCTTCTGTAATCGTCTGACACCATGCTGAGCTCCATCTACAGCTGTTCTGCAGTATCTGTGTCGATATGAAGTCCAGGTAGGAACTATGGGGCGTCTTCATCTCAGCTATGTTACTGGTGGTGAGATGGATGGTGCCATTTGCCAGGTGTGATGGTTATGTTGTGTTTGTTCACAGCGTGGCTGTGTTTACAAGAGAGGATCCCTTGCCACCTCTTCCGAGCAGGAAGACTGGCTATCACCCATCCCGCAGACAGAACCTCACACAGAAAAAGAGCTCCAAAAAAGTATGTTTACAACTTTTATTTTGTATAGATCTGTATCCACATGTTCATGTATTCCTTTGGTAAATAGGCTACCACACTTTTTTTTGTCTCCTGTTACATAGTGAATTCGATTGATTAAACCTGGTTGTCAGCACCTGCAGACAATTAGGTTGAGACCATTTAGTCTCCTAACTAACCAATCTCATCTTCACAGCAGCAACACCGTAGTAGTTAGTTTCCTGGTTTTTCAGGTACTTTATGTTTACTGGTCAACAAACAACACTTAAGAACTTAAAACCTCCGTGTTGTGTCCCATATTATGTTCGGCCTCCGAGCCAGCCGTAACACTCCGTAGACAACAGATCCTGGACGGCCCGGCCAGCCGGCCAACCCTCTGAGCACAGCAGAGCAAAGACAATAACAAGGCCTGAGCAGTAAACCTGGTCCCACCTGTCGTCTCCAGACCCCTGCAGACGACCGACCGGCCTGGCCCTCAACGGACCAGGGATCTCCCTCCAGCGAGACGGCCTTCCCTTCCAACACGGATCCGCCTGGACCCTCTGCTGGGGGTTTCAACATGTCTCCCCCCCACCAACAGGATTCAGTTCTGGCAAGGTACAACTGGTTTTGGTGATGAAGCATAGCTTCAGGTCGTTCCCTAGAAACGTATAAATGTTGCAGTGCTGATACCTTTACCAATCAATTTCTCCTTAATTGAAATGACATGTTATACCTTAGTATATAATATGTTGACTATAAATCAAAAGCTTTCTTAATGTAATATGTTCTATGCCTCCGTGTCGCTATCTATGAACTAGTTATTTATTTCCCGGTGTAAAACTCCCACACCGCAAAACCCCGCCTCCTGTCAACGACGTCTCCTTGCGTTTCGAAGGTACGTCCAGCGTTTCCGCTACGGCGAGCCCAGGAGCCGGGCGGAGCGCCGACCGGTGTCCCCTGCTGCCGAGAGAGAGGAGGCACGACTCTTCTGGTGGATGAGTCCCTCGTCTCCTCCTTCTAGTCCTACACCCCGAGACTCAGGAGACATGGGTGGGCTCTCAACACCGAAGCCCCCCCCCCCCCCTCATAATGTCAACACTGATCCTCGTCAGCCGATGACAACACCGCTTTAACCGGAGCTATTTCTGACTTGTTTCGGAACAGATGAAACAGCTGCCCTGAAAGAAGACCAGGACCCTGGCAGAGGCGGGGAACTCGGAACCTCAAGACCGTACGGGGAACCACTTGATATCAGCTCGTTGGTAGGTCAGCCAACTGCTATATTAAGCTGCGTGAACGTGTAACTAAATATATTTGATTCACCGTCACTGTGAGATGGGACGCCCCAGAATACAATCGTGGACTCGACCACAAATCATAGCCTTATCTCTCTTGAGGACACAAGACAAATGTCAAGTGCTAAGTGTGTTCCGTCTATGGCCTGCTGCTGGATTGTCTGCCGGCACGTAAAGGGTGACATTTCTAGTGGGGATAAATATTTAAATTCCACGACCATGCCACATGTCCAGCTTGAAACTTTTAGAATGTCTAAATCAATCATTAGTATTCCTTGTTGAAGTTATACTGCAGGAGTTCATTTGAAGTTCATTCAAACTAAAACATGTTAAATGCAGGAAAGATGGAACAGTAAAGGCATGTACACTCATCATCGCATAATTTTGCTTTCATTTTTACTATGAAAAGCATTTGGATTTTTTATTGACGCTCGTATGCATTTATACAACATCAGTGTTGAATACTTGATTCTGATTGGCCAATAACATTCCAAGGGTGTGCATTTATTTTTCAATCATTTGACACCTCTTCCTTTAACCGTTAAAATCAATGTGCTACAAATTCAACCAAAACAACAAGGGTCAAATGCAACTTCCAGATGTTTCCTTGCTGGCACAAAAAATAAACATAAAACAAAACCCAAAGAGCAGCTCAAGACCCTTGAGACTGGGTGCTGGATCCTTGATGTAGTCATTGTTATTGTGTTATTGTGTTATTGTACAGCGCAGGAAATATGCTCAATGCATCGCGGAACACCCCATCACGGTTCATTCCTTACCTATATTGTGTGTATGTGGGTAGGTTACACACTTTACTTATGCTTGTACCGGGGTTTGTTAATCCTGTGTCCCTGCTCAGGACCTGTCCGACTCCTCTCTGGGGGACCGCTGGGACATTGAGGGCGTGCAGGAGAGGGCCAGCCGACTGCTACAGAGGAGGTGGGAACACTGTGTGGGTGTGTGGGTGTGTGGGCGGTACAATAAATTGCATATTAACCAAAGTCGCGATTTTTTTAAACCCTGGAATTAGCCAATCGTAAAAGGTCCCAAATAATGCATTTTTAAGATCCAAAGTATTATAAAAACATATTTGTTTGTACGCAGTTAACAACCAAGCAATTTATTTATTAAAATCCTTCTTTATATACATTAGCGACCACAAGATCATAGTAAATCGGTTAATCACTTGGAATAATCTCAATCAAATGATCATGCCCAATAATCATAATTTTTGTCAGATCACAGATCACAGCGGTAGAGTGTGGGGGGGCGTCTGATCCCTTAACAGTGTATCTTCTCTCGATTTCCCTCTCAGTGAGAGCTCCGTCAGCAGTGGCTCCCTGGTCGTCAGCTCTGAGGGCCTCGGGGGCTCTGGTTTATCCTCCCCCGTCAGCGCAAACGAGCCGTTCCGAAGACCCTTCTTTCCCTGTCCGATTGAACCGACCGCGTGTAAGCCACAACCGCAGCCTCAACCTAAGATGATTGTGTTCTGCACTATGTTATATTGTACTGTATGTGTTTGTGGAATGTGTGTGTGTGTGTGGGGGGGATGGCTGGTTTAAGCAGCCACCTGGGCAAAGTCCGGCTGATTGGACTCTTGGACTGGGTGTGGCTGCATTCCTGTTGTACATTGACCAATCGATGTGCACAGGTTAAACCAGCCATCCCCACACACACACAATGTCACACTGCATTATGTTATGGTGTATTATACATGTTATACTGTATTACTAAATGCAGTTTTGTTCATTAACCTACAGGTAACACAAGCTCATCTTCGGCCCCTGTGGGCCCCTCGCAGAACGGCTACACGCCATCTGCCTCCATTAGTCGCCAACGCCCGGAGGAAGACATCCTCTTCCAATGGCGGTTGAGGAGGAAAATGGAGCAGGCCAGCCACTGGCCCCCGGCCCCCTCACAACCGTTCCCTAGCCTCCACCAGCAACAACCACCTTCAGCCTGGCAGAACCCTACTCTCCACCAACCACCTTCAGCCTGGCAGAACCCTACTCTCCACCAACCACCTCCAGCTGGACAGACATCTAGTCTCCACCAGGCCTCAGTCAGTGGCTCCATGGAACATATGGTATAAACTCACACATATTTTGGACCCATGTACTGTCCTTCACAGCTCCTCATTCGCCTCGCCTTCCTCTTCCTCTTGAACAGCGGCCTCAGGACCAGGGACCCGAACCGTCGCAAAGAACGCCGCCATCCATCCTTCCCACGCCACAACACGGGAGAAAAGGCACGCACGGGCCGTGTCCCCCAGCCGCGGGCCCCCCCTCGACATCCACCCCCCGTCCTGCGTCCAGCCAAACGGCCTCCAGTCACCAGCCGGCGAGGGAGCCTCCTCTCTGGGATGGATTCCCTGGTCCGGTGCCATCGTCTTTTCCAACAACGCCACCCAAAGCGCTAGGCCGGCCCCCGACCGACATCGCCCCAAAACACTCTCGACGAACCGTGACTAACCCTTCCCCGGCGGCGGGCGGCCGGGAACCAGAGTCGTGTCCCCCCCCGCCCAGCTCCTCGGAGCCGACAAAGGACGAGCGGAACTCTGACATCAAGGAGCAGAAAACGGCCCACAGGAAGCAGAAGAGGTGCGACGCCGTGCCCACCCTGTGTCTCATAGGACCACGTGAGCCGTGGGATGAAGCCCCTCGCCGACTGCTCTGTTCTTTGTCCCGCAGGCGCCCTGCTGGAGACGGGCCGGGCCCTCAGATCGGGGGCGGCTCGCGGCCCCGCCCGGACAGCATGGCAGCGTCCGCGCCTCAAAGGTTGTCCCCCGACAAAGACACACGGCAGAGGAAGAGCCAAGCGCTCCACCAGGGGGTCTGTTCTGCTCAATGTGCCCCGCCGTCTCCCGTCCACCTGGCCTTACGACAGGTACGGTACTATTGACCTTATTCACACAGTGAATGTGACGGGTTGGCACGGACTATGTTTATTAAACTGCACTTTAGGAAGTAAACGTGTGTCATTCTAAACGTGGTGTAATTCTACCTGATGTAGTTCCATCTGGTGTAGTTCTACCGGGTGTAATTCTATGTGGTCTAATTCTACCTGGTGTAGTTCTGCTGGGTGTAATTCTATGTGGTGTAATTGTACCTGGTGTAGTTCTACCGGGTGTAATTCTACCTGGTGTAATTCTACCTGGTGTAGTTCTACCGGGTGTAACTCTACCTGGTGTAATTCTACCGGGTGTAGTTCTATGTGGTGTAATTCTACCCGGGGTTAACTCTCCATGATCTCTAAATGGCCGACGCTCTTAATTGGCTGCGGACAGGCGGTTTCCGAGGTGCTGTTCCCCACGCGGCGTGCCTCTTCCTCCTCCTCCGTCCCCCCGCGGGGCGCCCCAGCTGCTCCGCCGCGGCCCCAGGGTCCCGACGGCAGCGCCCAGCCCCCCGAGGAGGTCCTTTCACAGCTGCTCCGCGACGCCGAGGGTGAGACGCCAGCGGGGGGTAGCTCTAACCTTTAGCCCTTAGCGCTGACTGAGGAGGATATTTTGGATGCAGATACTCTCAGACATTCCAGAACCAGGGACCGGATTCTAGAAGCATGTTGCCAGTCTGTTGCCACCACGCTCCGGGCCTCCGTGCGTGCCGCACTATGCACACACATTCCACAGTGTTGGATTTGAATACAATGCATGCATTAATGTATCATCTGTGCATGTAGGCTGAATGGAAGTCGTGGCCGTACTGCCCTCAAATGGAAAAAGAATCGTTTCCGATCCTTATTATTTATCGTGTGTCTCTTGTTTAGATTCCGACGGAGCGGAGTTCGGAGACGATGGTTTACTGCAGGTGCTACGCAAGCAGAGGACGCGAGTGAAGGACCAAATAAGGTGATTTAACCGAAGCAGAGCCTATAAATGGACATACTGGTGTCGTTTATCATCGTCTCACTCCTGCCTGGATGGTCTAGGAATGAACCAGGTTTTGTGCGTGGGGAAATGTCATTTGAGGAATGTAACGGTTGATTTGCGTGCTGAATTTATGACGTTTTTCTGCTTCTCTTTCAGTCAAGTGGACTCCTTGTTGGAGGAATTCACACCAGTGGGGGAAGAAGCTTGAACCAGGGAACACTTGCAATAGTTTTGTTTTTTAATTTTATACATAAAGAGTGCATTTGTATCATGTATTTATAAAGATGCTGTGACAAATATAAATTAAAACATTAACTTTTGAAAGATCTCTTTTTTTTTCTCCATATTGTCTACAATATATTGCATAGATTGTCTCGGCAAAACCAATTTGTTGTTAGTTCTGAATACATTATATTTACAATGACTTTTTTTTATAACATTGACATAAATATCCGCTGGCTAGTATATACACATGTCAGAGAGTGGGAATATCTGAGCAGTGCCAGGAACATGCTGCTCTGTTCTGTGTACCGTGTTCTGGGTCATGGCAACCTAGGACTATTTGCGCGTGTGAAATCCAAACATATGCCATCACATTATTGAAAAACATAGCAAAAGGGATGTGTCTTGGTGCATAGCGTCAACACCCCTCTAGCTCTGTATGGGTTGTATCGGGAGCATCGGAGCGAAGATGATGAGGATGCCCTCAGGGGAAACGGCGGACTCCAGCGCCATGGTGTCCACTCCCTCTGGGATGCGGTAGCGGCGACTGAACTGTCGGGTCATGGTGCCTGATCCGTCCTTCTACACACGGGACAACATCAGAATCACTTAAATGACATCTAATTGTTAAAGTACACAAGTCACATTCTTATGGTTGGTTCCTCGACAGCCACATAGCAACGACAATACAAGATAAAGTAAATACAGATATGTAAAAATAAGTAGCAGATGTGTAAAGTGATCAAGTGGTAGTGGTACCAGCCACGGTTAATTCTAGTGCAAAAACACTTGACTGAAACATCAAGCAAACACACAAATGCCTGTTTTAGGCTTGCTTACTTTAGGCTTTACTTATTACTACTGTCTTAGTTTCTCTTAATATCCTTACTTTATTTTATTGTATTAATTATTATTATGATCTATACTGGTACGGGGTTAGGGTTGGGGGGGGGGGGGGGGGGGGGTTGCCAACAGAGGTAATCGCAGTGTTTTCAATACCTATCTAAGTGATAAAAAAAAAAACATGAGTCCCAAGTGCCCACCTTCTTCTCTTCGTGCTTCCCCTGGACCTCCACGAAGTCCCCGCGGACCTTGACCAGAAGGTCCTCCGGGCTGAAGAGCTTCACGTCCACGTGTACCGTGAAGCCGCTGGGGTCGCAGTTCACCTGCCCACACATGGACATTGTCATGGCTTCTGGACATAATGTTTATTTATTGAACCTTTATTTATTCAGGGAAGGCCATTTAGAGCAGGATCGCTTTTTAAATGACGCCCCGATTACAATATATATTACAATATATATTACAACCAAAAATACAAATAGATAAACAGTAGGTCAAACAACCAGAACAACATTCCAATACATATAAATGATACAATACAATTTATATTGATCTGTATAATGTGGTGGTCGTTTTAGTGGTAGTATAGTATTTAGTGGTAGTAAGTATTGTGTCAGACTGAAATATGTAATTTTAAAATCATAAACATAATCACGGTAACGTGTAGCCCATAGTCTGAACCAAACTACCACAATATATATTTTTACCTGTTCTTTTATTTTTACTGATATTTATTTGCTTTATCTTGTATTGATGCGGTTGTTGAGGAACCAAGCATACTCATTTTACTCGTGTGGACAATAGGATGTAATAAAAGTAATTCTGATTCTGATTCAGAATGAAGTGCTCCGACCTACCTGTGTGGAACTGGGTGACTGCCGGGCTTCTGGAAGACGGAGACCCAACTCCGATGCTTGTCCATAGATCCCGTTTAACTGCGGTATGAGAGGAGGCAGAAACTTCTCCCAGGAGATCCCAGTAGCGGGTAGAGTGGCGGGCAGAACGAAGTCCATCTCCAGATCTGTTGGACAAAATGAAGTGGTGGAAGTTGTTGCTGGGCAGACTTGTGGTCAGCAGTGCTAAGCTCCAGTACTTCCACTCGGGATCCTGTGTCCTGTGAACCTCTAACTTTTATGAGCGTCAACATCTCCACCCTTGCTATTTAATCTGCGCCCCGTCAGGACTCGTAAGACCCTCCCCCTCTCTTCCTAGGAAGTCAGCAGGTGGTGATGATGATGATGATGATGATGATAGTGGTCATGATCCTGGATGCAATAAATTGACACTTACCGTTAGGAAATACAAGCAGCGGCCAGCAATGTGTTGGCAGCCAGTGGGACCGTCACCGAGTCGTGCTGGCGCCGTCTGGAACCGTCTGGAACCGGCCCCCCTTTTGCACAGTGATGGGCGGCTTTTATTCTCGGGTTACATAATAAGTTGGGAATTCCGTGTGGGGCACCTTGATGCTCTTCTGGAGCAATTATGCGAATGCCCGCGGGTGTTTGGCCTGAGTCACGGGACGACAGCCCATTGTTTTGGCGGGTATGCAGCTGTCGCAGGGTAATGAGACAAATTAGCTAAAGAAAGCGGGCTTAGCTGTGAAATGTGGACCAATCAAATTAGAAATAGATGACCACATTACCGTTTGTATTTCGTGTGTGTGTGTGTGTGTGTGTGTGTGTGTGTGTGCGCGCGCGCTTGCGCGCCTGTTGGTGTGCGTGCGTGCGTGCGTGTGTGGGTGTGTGTGCATTTGTGCATGAATAAATTCATCCTGATGAGCCGACCAATAGCAGACCAACCAGACCAGGAGGGGGGCGCACGGCGCACATGCCGCAGCACAGGTCATTAAAGCGCTCTCGCTTTCTCCCCCCTCCGTCCAAATAGTTCAGAACTTGAATGAAACAGAAATGTTTGGAATAATACGAACGTCAGAGACTAATAATAAGTTGTAGTGACCTTGGTGTCACGCAATTCTATATTTGCTCATGCACAGGCCGGAATAATCCACCCATCGGTATATGGATAGACAGCACGTTAGATCAGTCTTTGTCATCATGCGGTGCTGGGGTATGAGACAGCGTATCACTTCATGACCATGTCTTCATCCTGATCCTACCTGTTGACATCTCTGACCTATTGTGTCCAATAGTGTAATGTTCCTCTGGGGAACATATACAGAGCATATAGAGCTGTCACTCAGGCCTGAGCCCGTCTAAAAATGGCCCTGACTTTGCCTTGGAGCTGGAAACGTACATAAGGATAGAGTTTCACAACAGGCGCCTATGTGATGGATGCTTTTAAAAGACTTATGTTGGCCTGTCAGACACTGGATTAGAAACAATCAGCCTGATTGGTCGAGGTCTCCCTGGGCGGCTACACCCCTTATAACCACATTTATCATCTTGGTTCAAACAAGAAAGTTGGACCAACATTTTATATACATTTATTCACTGGTATTATGCAAGTACAAAAAAAAAGGGTACCATCAAACAAAAAAAAGGTTGATTTGACAAAATAGAAAGCAGTTGGAAAGTGGTTGTCATTTAACCTTGGGAAAAACGATCTATTGCATCTAGCAATTATGCACATAACCATTCCCACTTGCATACTGCAACATTCATCTTGAACCTTTATTAATAGTCAAACTCAACAGAGCGCTCGAAGTATGCGTATTGGCAGGTAATGACAGCTTGGGCCGTTCGCTGGTGTACACACTCTTGTTTTAGGGAATGCCCAGTGGGATGGTGAAGGAGAGGTAGTCCCCCACTTCGCCCCATTGAGCGCGGTAGTGCTGATATATGGTAATCCAGGTGGTCAGCACTGCCACCCAGATGGCCAATCCCAGGCCCGACCACTTCACATCTGACAGGAAATGACACGCGTTAGAACACCCAGTGTTTACTCTATCAGATCCTGCTGTCAGAATTCAGTTATTGTTAGCACTACCGTAGTAAAACTAAACCTTTACTTATTCAGGCAGAATCAGATGGAAAAGTGTGATTTTCATTATATAAACATGGGATAGCAGTCATAAACCAATGACGGTAGAAACAAACATTGGCTGAGAATGTTGCAAATGTCCCAGAAAAATTGTCACGGGCAATAATAAACAAATAGATTTAAAATGAAACAAAACAATATGTTAAAACTAAAAACTATGGATGTTAGACCTTACAACTGAAAGGTGCTGTAGGGAAGAGTGTAATTTGAGTTTTAAATTTCATAGCCATCGATCAGCTACTAGTGAGTAAAATGCCCTGTGAGAACATATGTTCAGATGGACTATGCCTGCCTCTGTATGAGGCTATTTAGATTTGAAACCGCATCTGGATCATTTCTAACCAAGCCAGGAATTTCTTTTCTGCCAGTCAATCACAGGTGCGTGATATACAACACTGCTACATGGAGGAGAAACATAGATAGTTTTTTAGGGTTGTTTAGTTTTAGAATCTCTTCCACTCTCTCTAGAATCACACTTATTAGAGCACCTTCAAGATGCTATGCCCATAATAAGCTATAATCCTGTAATGAATTAACATATAGCTTAAGATGTTATCATTCAAAGAATAATTAGTGTAAACTAAGTGTTTTTGCCAAATATAATTGATTGGGACCGTTGTCTGTATTACTTTTCATTTCAGGGTAACTTGTCAAGCTTAAAGTTGGGGGTTAACCTGTCCAAGATGTATTGGAAATGTGCTTAAATACTCAAGTACTTATCAAATGCCCACATACTAATCTTAAAGAAACAGACTGGGAAGATACACAACATGCATAATAACTTAGTAACAACAACATACTTGAAGTTCGGTCATTACATGCATAAGCCGATTAGACACTTACATGCTTTGATTTGAAGTTGTTCGGTGTAGGCAGGCTTAATGAAGGCCTCTTGGAAAAACCAAACCACATTTACCAACCAGAGGAAGGGTAGAAAAGCAAACCCCCCTAAAAGAGAAAATTCAAATTGTGTAAAAAGGGCGCACATCACCATTCTTACTTCTTAAAATAAAACGAATACAAACAATAAAGGCACTCATCTTGAAGAATGTGGCCTAGATTAGAATAAAGGCTTTCATAGCGTCATGTGATCCAGTCTAGGGGAGCCTACTTCCCATTCCAACAGAGGGAAGGCAGGAATCAAAGCCATTGAACGTTTCAACGTTCAGCATTAGGGGTTTAATAATCACTTACCTAGATAATACTTTCTGCACAGGCCGAGTTTCTCTTCATTGGAGACCCTTTCTAGATTCATTGTAGGCCTATTTGGTGGTCTAGAAAGTCATACACGAGAAAATAGACGAATGAATGTTAGGGAATTGTTAATTTTGATAACAATCGTTGTAAGGGTCACTTATAAACAGCTCACAAATAGCAGTATGTTACTAGACATGAGTTATACAGGCTGTGGTACCTATAGGAAAATGATCACAACAATCATTGGGATCACCAAGATAGACAACAATGGCATTCGCCCAACCCGGGCACACACTCACCCTGGTGCCGATGATCGAGAAACGTCTTTTTAATGTATTGTGTATACTCCTGTTTACAGATTTAAGCTGGAAGGGTACGAACGGAGGATATAAACTCATTAGACTGCGTTTTTACCAGCAGAAGACTTCCTCGTATTCAGGGCTAAATCAACGACTAGACACGGAAGTGATCGCCTCGGTTCTACGGCAAGCGAGCGGAAATAGATGATTGGCAGCTTGGCCATTATTTTGGAAGTAAAGCTCCAACAGTGTATAACATATACAATATATATATATAACATCATACTGTATATATATAATATATGATTAAGGGTCATTGTTCGATGCAACCAAATAAGACAACAACAACAAAAACACACAATAACAAACAATTGCATCTATACAAATAACCATGGACAATATAATTAATAGAGCATACATCCAATATAGGGTATTGGAATTACAGCTCTAAATTAAATGCTCATTTTGTGCATAACATTAAAATGAATCCGAAATACTGGGATGTGAAGGGCTTTAATTTATTTATTAAAAGGTTGTTACCATCAATAGTCTCAATTTCTGTACTGGTACACCATGGTGGCATTAAGTAAAAGGTGACTTTTAGACGCTAGGATTGGCGACAATTATTTTGGCGTTTAAGAAAGTGCTTTATCCACAATTTAGAAGCGCTTTAAACACTTTTATTGTGAAGAACACACACTTTGCTGCTAGATGCAGCACATCTATGTTTTCCCCTCTGGCGTTTCCTTTAAACACACGCTACTACATACAATTGATCAAAGTCACGCATCAAAACTCAATCAACACAATAATTAATCATAACTCGATTCGAGGTCATTCATTTTTTGTTTACACTGAAAAGAAAACTCACTCTCCCTTGAAGCACTGCGCCTCCTCGAATGTTGCCAGATTGGGCACGATTTATGTCTCACTGGCTGGAGAGTACCACCTTAGCCAGTGATGCCAGATTGGGCGGGAAATCTGTCCCAATCTGGCAACACCTGCCCCCCCGCCCATCTCCCGCCTTCCCTCCTGCGTCTCCTCGGACTGCTACGCTATCCGTGTTGTTGTTGAAGCAATGATGGCGGCAGCGGGATGCGGACCAGCAACCGCGGCTGCCGTGGGAGGACAGGGTGGTGGTACTGCTGCTGCGGCTCGGGGTCGTTTCCCCGGCCGGCCTCGCTATTCTCGCAGCCGTCTGCACTCCGACAAGCGATGGCAACTCGGGCGATCGGGACCAGAAGCGGACGACGTGACCCACGGAGGCCCGAGGCCCGCCAACCCGCCGCCGTGCCTCGCGTTAAACGAAGACCCGTCTCACTGGCGCCTGCTGGGGATAGAGGCGGACCACAAGCGCCTCGGTCAGGCCGGGTGGGACAGCTCGAGTGGGAGTGAAGAGGTGAGGTCCCAAACCCACTCAGGAGTCAGTACCTTTACTTAATTCTTTCCACATTGTGTGTCTGTGTGTGAGTGTGTAGTGTGTGCCGTCCCCTGACATCGTGACTACCGGGCAGAAACGTCAACATCATCCCGCTAACGTCCCGCGGAGCTCCGGGCTGGTCGGGCGGCTGACGCTCCCTACTGAGCCTGAAGCCCCGCCAGAGAACCCGATCCGCCGTGCCTCTCACGGTGGATGTGCTTGTCTTCCGTTGGGTATTTATACGTGTTATAAGCAGCGTTTCGCTTCAGTTGTGGGCCGACAAGCGATCGCACCACAACACATGCTTGGCTCAAGGGGACGAGGCATTAAGTTCGCTTAGCGTTAATGTTTCAACAGTTTCAGTTTTTTTCCTGCAAACTTAGACCCGTGTTTAAAAAAAAGTATTTTTTTTTTAATTAAGCCATGCACAAAGAGCGATAGTTTGTATACACAGGTGGGACTTCTAATATAATACGTAATCTGTTCGCACAGGCCCGTTACCGTATCACCAGCTAAAGGAGTTAGCCGCTAACGTTAGCCAACACAAAGAGGTGGACAGCCGATGCAGAAGCTAACGCTGGTTGTTTCCCCTCTGGGACCCCATGTCCAGCTGTGAGATATGCTGTCCAGAACTTACTAAGGATAACATACATGTGCCCGTATCAGACTTTGCAAGGTGACATACAAAGATGCATTGTAGTGTAGTCCACCATGCTATGTACCAGAGCTAGCGTTACTGTGTGTAGCCAGCGTTAGCTCGCCTGGCTGGAGTAGGGAACACTTTAAATGGGCTCGGTGTAGGGGGAAGGGCTGTAGTTAGTTGCTAGTTTGTATGCGTTTTAATCCACTGAGCTACATATAACTCTACCTTATTACAGGTACAGCCTCGTACCTATATGCTATATGCTCGTTAGTACCACATATACATGGGCTGTAACGTTGTGTGCTGCCAGGCCGCTTCTGCACATATGACACCACTGCTGATTTGGAGGGAACACTATAAATTGGTTGTAATGATAACTTTTCGAGGGAATAATGACATTTCGAAGTCCTTTTCGTAATGCATTGGAAACGAATCTGATGTGATCCAGCCATTCATTCGGTTCATGTGTTCATGTCATCTAGATCTAGATCTGCTTGTATTTATATGCCTTTAGCTTATATAAAGGGGGGCGAGAATGTGTGTGTGTGAATGCAAATGTGCATGTTTAATGAAAACAATTATTTGCTCTGAAATGTAAATATGTATGCAATTGAATTAAAATATAACTAAACACCCTTTAAGAAAAAGCATTGAGAAACAGGCTAACTCTTCCAAATGAATTAGTAAAAAAGTTTTTGGTTTTTGTAATGCATTGGAAACGAATCTGATGTGATCCAGCCATTCATTCGGTTCATGTGTTGCAGTGTGAGGTAGAAGGACACTGCTACTCCCAGTTGCATCTAGATTGGTCATATTTTAGTTAATTGTAACACGTGTAATACTAGTGATAAGATCTGTATTTGTATTTTGATCCCCATTAATTACTTGGTTGTTGCACATTTTCAGCCATAGGCGTTTATCCTACATGGCCCTATGAGGATTAGCATCATACAGTGTGGATATAGGGTTGTTTTGCGTGTTAATTGCTTTGTTTTGTTTCTAGGGTGATGACTTCAGAGGGTTTGAAGCTGAAAGAAAGGGGTATAAAGGACCCCTGCGGTCACGAAAGAACCCCACTAAAGGTACGCAACATGTTGAAATGAACAATTACACAAGTGTTTGAACATGCAGACAGCAAAATACATATCTCGCATTCGGAAATCCTCCAACACGGCCTTCAGGTCGTTGGAGTCAATACACTGGTCTCATACGTTGGTATTGTGTTCTGTTGTCTAGGTGATCCGGTCAGCACCAAATCTAAGAGGCAGAAAGAGAAGCCTCCGCCTGACGAGGGGGAAGGTGGGACGGGGCTTTCCGCTCAAGACCCTGAGCACGATGTAAACCCTGCACTGGAGGCCTACACCTTGTTTCCTGACACGGAGCCAGCCAAGGACGGCAGGAAGGGATGTCCGAAAGGAAAAAATGCTACGGAGAGACAATCCACCAAAAATGGAGCCTCCATAACTTCCCCCCGGATTACCATCAAGCTGGTGGCCAAGAAGAAGGTGAAAAGTGAAAAGGGGGCTCATAAGAAGACGATGAGGAAGTTGAAGATCAAAGGATTTCAGGATCAGGAGCAAGCTAAGGAGATTCAAGGTGACCAGATCTCTAGTGCTCACGTCAAATTAAAAACGGAGCCCCCCAACGATAGACACGACACCGGGGGGGAAGACGCCGAACCGACCAGGCGACGAGGGAGGTCTGCAGCGAAGACGGCGTCCCCCGGTGTCGAGGCGAGTGCCAAAGCGGAGGTGGACGACCAAATAGAGGAGGGAAAGCCAGACGACCAACCCGACCGGGCGTCTGAGAGCGGAAAAGCCGAACCTGAATCGAATTCGGATACATTTGTGCCGAAATCACAGAAGACCCCGGGGAAAATCACAGATGGGGATAAACCGTTCCGTAAGAGGAGTAGAGCTAGGAACGCAGCCCCTAAAACGGCCGCAGATTGTGCGGTTGAACCAGAAGATCAGAGTACAAACAAAGTTAGCATGGCTGAATCAACATTAAGGGTTTCCAGGACAGAGCAGGCCAAACCGTTAGGTGGGAGGGAAGGCCGGAGGCAGAGCAAGAGGCTAAACAAGGACATCACAAGACCAGACGTCGATGATAAATTATCTGTGTTCCCCGATAAGGGAAATGAAACTGGTGATGATGTGGAGTCAGATAGGGAGGAAATGAGAATACCAGGATTTAAATTGTTCAGAATTAGGAATCCCAAATTGGACATCCCGGCGAAGAGGGCTCGAAAGAAAAAGAGGAGCAAGTTTGTCTGGACCATCACACTGGTGAAAGGCGAAAGCCAAGCACAGGACACTGACACTTCCATTCCATTGGCGGAGGAGAAAATGGGGCCTGATGTGAAGTCTTCCACTCTTTCTGAGACCAGTGTCATTAAATGTTTAGGCGGTTCAGAGAAAAATGCAGACAAAGCAAATTCGGATCTACAAAAGAGCGACAGAGCGGAAACATACAGTGAGAACCGTTCCCTGCTGAACAGTGCCGTACCGTCAGAGGACAAGTCCTCCTTACAGGTGGAAGTTGAAGTGGAGCAAACATCCCATTCCAATTCCCAAGACGGCCCTAAAGCAGACTGTGGGAAAGTTCCACCTCTTCAGATCAAGAAGGTCTCGTCGCCAGGTAAACACAAAAGCTCCAAGCCCTCCTTTTTAATTCAGCAAGCCAGCCCTTTCATCGAGGAGAAGGACGAGGACGTTAAAGAGTCCGTGGAGGTCAAGGAGGAGGAGAAGCAAGGGTGTGAGGAAGCCCCGGAGAAGCCCCCGGAGTTGCCCACAAGCAGGCTGAGGAGAAGACCACCCAACCCCAACTTCACCCTGCCAACCAAAAAGTGTAGCGCCCCCAAGCCATCGCTGACTCCGAAGCGACGGCTGAGAACGAGTAGAGATGATGACAGTACGCCCCAAGTTCTTGTGGAGAACTCCACTGCAGCTCCGACCGAAGGTGACGCATCTTCTAACGTACCCCAAGAAGTCCCCTGTCCCCAGGCCGTGTCTGAGGAGACCCCGCCACTCCTCTCAGAAGCTGTGGTTCCAGAGGCGGTTGTCGCGGAGGCCGTGGTTCCCGAAGCAGTCGTCCCTGAAGTGCCGGTCGTTCCTGAAGTTCCGGTCGTTCCTGAAGCTCCGGTCACTGAAGCCCCAGTCTCGAAGAAAGCTTCCGAGGATCCTGATCCAGATCCTCCTCATCCCGTTCTGATGGAGGGCCCAGCGCAGGCTGAGATGAACGAGGCCAAGCCGCCGCTGAGCGAGGTCAAGTCTTTGCAGCCCAAAGCGAGGAGACGGAAAACCAAGCTCTCGTCGAGGAAGAGGAAGAAGTCTGCGTCGTCGGAGGTCGTCTCCACCAAGGAGCCGACGACGTTGGAGGCCGCTGGTGCGCAAGAGGTGGAAAGTAATAGCTCTTTGTCTCAGGTAAAAGAAGCCACCGCTGTTGTTTCTCAGGAGTGTGAACAGACGGAGGTGCAGGAGGACGACACTGTGCCTGAGGAGGCTGAGGTGAGAGATCTCCCCGTGGTGAAAGAGGAACCTGAAATCCACGCCATCGATAACATCGAGTCGGTCGCCGTGCCAACAGAGCCGTCATCCATTGGTCTTCAGAAATCATGTCTACCGAAGAAACCGAGCAAACCTGGGAAAAAGAGACGGCGAAGTTTGATCGGACAGCGTCCGAAGCAAAAGCAAAGGTCCAGGAAACAAATGGATTCTGATGACCTCTTCCCTGAGATCCCACTGAGTGAGAACCTCGACCTGTTTGAGGATTTCCCCGACCTCACTGCGTTGTCCACGACGCAGTCCTCTCGATCGAAATTAATTGGGGTGCATAAAAAGTTCAAAAGAAGGCAAAAAGGTCTGAAGATGCTTGGCTCCAAAAAGCCCAAATCCCAATCCAAGAAAATATCAAAAATTGTAAAAATGGTGTTTGACAAGGAAGACCTGAAGCAGGAGGAAACCGACACGTTGGTAGACGATAGCCAGTTGGACGTGCTCGACGCTCAGCCCGGAAAAGCAAAGTTCCTCAAGAACATCAAACACTTCATCATGCCGGTGGTCAGCGCTCGCTCCTCCCGCGTCATCAAGACCCCACAGCGGTTCATGGACGACGCCGGCATGTCTGTGTTACCACGAAGGAACTCTCCAAAGAAAGGGCTACATCTGGGTCTGCCACCGCCGCCGCCACGGCCGGTGAAGAAACTGGACGAGGAGGAGGAGGAGGAGGAGGAGGAGGAGGAGGCGGCGGCGGCGAGGGCGCTCTCCCCATGCCTGCCTCTAGAGGAAGACCTCCTGGGAGACGCTCACTTCGACGTGGACCTGTTCTCCATCCAGGGGCTGGACGAAGTCGACGCGGACGTCGGCGGGAAGGTCCTCTTTGAGAAGAGGACTGCAAAGTCTGGGAAGAGGAGGTCGCTACTGAGGAACCCCAGCTTCAAGTGGCACGTGCCGGGCGAGTCCGGGGAGGAGGTGTACACGCTCTCCAAACCGGCCGAGGGCAAGTTCGAGAATACGTTTTCGCCCAGCGCGTTTGAATTGCCTCCCTCGCCGTCGAGCAACAGCCAGACGGTCCCGAAGAAGAAGCGACCGTCGAAGTTCAACAAGCAGGCGGTCCACCTCAAGATCTACAAACGGCTGAAAAAGCTGCACCCGGGACTGCCTCGGAGCAAAAGCAAAGCGGTGACGGAGAGCTTCAGGAGCAGACCGCCCCCGCCGCCCGTCGACCTGGCGGAGGGGCTGGACGACGAGGTGAAGAGCATCAGCCTCCGACAGAGGACCACCAACACGGAGAAGGGCAAGGCCAAGCTGAAGATCGAGGACCTCGACAGCCCCGGCGTGGTCAGGAAGGTGTCTGTGTGCGTCCGGACAGGCTCCAAACTTCTCGCGCTCAGCGACAGCGGGCCCCTGCGCTTCACCGGGAAAGAGGAGCCCGCGGGTAAGAACCTGCCTGTGATGCTTCACGTTTTCATGTTTTTAATATCTTAAGTGATGTGTCACACGTTCCATGTTATAACAGTGCAACAGTCAATGAAAGTGGTGTTTGTCCCTCCATTTAACAGAGCTGTCTGCCAATGAGTTTGGCGTCGCGGACGGACTCGACCATCCTGAGTCCGAGGAGAAAGGAGCGTCACAGAAGATGCGGCTCACCGGTGCAAACAAGCGCATGTTCAACCTCCTGAAGAAGGCCAAGGTCCAGCTCATTAAAATCGACCAGCAGAAGCAGCTCAAATCATCAGGGGTATGACCATGTGATATTCAAGGTTTATTGGGCAGTGTAACATGCTTTAGTTTCTCCCTCCCGAAGCCATGATCTATCAATTTACGCACTTTTGTGCGTAAGTTGTGCAGCATCTTATCCTAGCTATCTTGTTGTATACAGGGAATGGGTTAACCTAGGGACGTTAGTGCTTGGCACTTGGTTCTATGAACATCCTTACTGTACCGACAGCGATATATTGTTAAACTTTTTTATGACAAATGTACTAATTGTAAGTCGCTTTGGATAAAAGCGTCAGCTGAATGTAAATGTAAATCTCCCCACCCTTTAGCTGCTGTCAGGCCCGTCCGGCGCAACGGCCAGAGACGTCACCTCCAAGAGACGGCGGAGGAATCGAAAGGATCCGCCCGTGGACCAGGTCCCTGTCAAAACGGAACCGCCCCAAGGACAAGTAAGAACCCTGATCCCCGATGCCCAGGGAGTGAGGAGAGGCAAAGTGTATACAAATGAAGCTTTTCTCTGCAGCGTCGCCACATCCCCCACCCCCACCCCCCATCATAATGCAGGACACAGCTTGAGGAAGCCGTATTCACTGTCCACGTGTCTCCCCCCCCCCCCCTCCCTAGCTCCAGATCGTGTCTCCGCTGTGCCAGGAGTTCCGCCGGGCGGGCGGGCCACGCATCAAGCACGTGTGCCGGGCGGCGGCGGTGGTCCTGGGGCAGCCTCGGGCCCTGGTGCCCGACGACATCCCCCGGCTCAGCGCCCTGCCGCTGCACGAACGCACGGGGATCTCGCCGTCAGACATCGCTAAAGGTACAGCGACAGTGCCGTTGTGTTTCGGCTGTGTGGCTGGGATAATAATAATAATAATAATAATAATAATAGTTTAGATTTATATAGCGCCTTTTATCATACCCAAGGTCGCTTAGAAAAAATATCGGGGGGCCAGGGAGTGGGGGGGGGGGGGGATTAGGGGTCAGAAGACTGGGAAAAGGAATGTGTTGGGTAGGCTGAGTGTGGGAGCATGGCAGAGAATGCCCTGTCCCCAAAGGTCCGCAGTCTGATGCGGGGGATGGCCAGCAGGTCCGTCCTTCGGCGGAGGCGTAAAACCGAGGTCCTGACTCACTGAGGTCATTAAAGATCCCAGGGCACTTATCGCAAAGGGTAGGGGCTTCCCCGGTGTCCTGGCCCAACCAGGCTTATTCAGTCTGGCCCCCTAATCATCATCCTGTGTAATTGATCATTAATAATTGTCTGACTCATTAATTCCCTCACTCTCCACCACAAGCTGGTGTGTGTGGTGAGCGTTCTGGCGCAGATTGGCTGCCGTGCATCACCGAAGTGGCTGCTACACACTGGTGGTGGTTAGTGAGGTCCCCCCTTCACTGTAAAGCGCCTTTGAGTGTCTAGAAAAGCTCTACATAAATTCAACCCATTATTATTATTATTATTATTATTATTATTATTATTACTATGGGACTGATGCTAGACGGGGCCGCCGCCGTGCATCGTGGGTTCAAACTCTGACATCTTGGGGTGTTCTCTCGCCAGATGTCGGGTCTCCGTCGGAGTCGGACAGCCCGGCGCTGTCGGACCAGAAGGTCACCAAGGTGCGGAAACCGTCCAGCTTCCTGAAGAGGAAAGGCCTGGGGCCGTTTGGCTACCGCTCCAAGAGGTGCGGCATCTGTAAGGGCTGCAACCACGAGGACGACTGCGGCAAGTGCATCAACTGTATGGACAAGCCCAAGTTCGGCGGGCCCAACACCAAACGCCAGTGCTGCGTGTAAGTCTACGGGTTTAAGCCTTTTTAGATGATATTAAACCACAATAATCTCAACGCTAAAAATAGTCCAACTCCAAAGATTTCGAGTCGTTATGATCCGTGGCTCACGTGAACGTTGAGCCGGGTTCTAATCCTCGTTGTTTCCACCCCAAGGTACAAGAGATGTGATCAGATCGAGGAGCGCAAGGCTCGGCGTCTGAGCGGGAAAATTGTTCCGAAAGGTGACATCCTCTCCTGACGCATCCTGTACACGACATCCCAGCTGCCATGACGAACATCCCATCGCTGCCGCCACCGCTCTCCCTAAAGCCCTATCTCTCTCTCCCCCTCCCCCCCCCCCCCCCCCCTCCCAGGTCCCTCTAAACGCAGGCGCGCGTCGCTGAGTGCCGGTCACTCCAGTAACGAGGAGGGGGACGAGGGCTCCCCGGGAGGTCTCCCTGCCGACGGACAAAGCCTGTCCGTCAGGAAGCAGCCCAAGCGTGTGGTCAAGCCCCGAATCTACTTCGACCTGCTGGACTACGACTCAGACCTGGACATCAAGGCAGCGCCCAGCTCCACGTCGCCGGCCCGCAGGCGGGGCCACGGGCCGCGCTTCAACCAAGGTAGCTGATCCGCGTTCTGATCAAGCTGGTTAACGAGCCGCGCGAACCAAGGTTTCGTCAAGGTCGTTTTTAAGTCACATGGCCCGGCGTTTTAATCAAGCTAGGTAATTAAGCATTATGTTCAAGGTAGTTAATAAGTCACAACCCAACGCTTTTAATCAAGGTAGTTAATGCAACGTTTGAATCAAGGTAGTTAATAAAAATTTTGAATCAAGGTTATTAACAAATGTTTTAATCAAGGTAGTTAATTAAACGCTTTAATCAAGCTAGTTTAAAAAGTCACATCACCAGTGGGCAGTGTGTCCCTATTATACAGTTTTTCTTGAGGACCAATGTATCAAACAATCATTAATCCCAAAACTGTTAATCGTTAAATAATCCCGTAGTAAAACAATATAAATCCTATGTATGAAACGCTGCAGGCCGGTAAAGTGATGGCAGTATTATGAGCATGTTATGCATGAGTTGGAGTACTCCCGGGTAGTGTAAGGGTCCTTCATCCACCAGACATGCTATTCTGGGGTCATGTCTTGCTCATGTTAAAGGCGGTGCGCTCCAGGGTGGTGTTAAAGGGTCCTCCATCCAGCAGTCTTGCTCTCCTAGGGGCCCCGGTCTCATCCCCCGTTTCCCCCTCCAGATTTCGTGTCTCTGGACGGCTTCCTGGGGGACATCTCGGACGAGGAGGTCCGTCACCGCCGGTCCAGCTCGCACCGCGTCACTCCGTGCCGCCGCAAGGCCGACAAGGTGAGGCTCCACCCCCCCCCCCCCCCCTCTCTCCGTTGCCATGACGCCGTGGAATGCTGTGTGTGAATAATGTCCCAATGTGTCTTTGCACAGTGCCTGTTTAGATAAGAGGCCTAAAGGCAGTTCTGGATCATTTTTGGTTTGCAAATACCTGATAGGAGTCGATACGTTGAGCAAAACAGGAGTGTGATGTAGTCGTGTCTGATTGGCTGCCCGCAGGCGCCCCTCGAGGAGACCCCGCCCAGCGTCCTGGCCGCCCTGGCCCACGGCTTTGAGCAGCGGGACCAAGAGCCCTCGGAACCGACCCATAAGATCCGGGTGGACTTCAAGGTAGGAGAGCCGCCTCCCCCCTTCCCCCCGCTGCCCAGGTGTGTACGGTAGGGGTGGGAGATGCAGGTGCATGAGTACAACTAATTGTACAACAAGGGGGGAGTTAGGGTCACATTATAGCGCTACTGTTGGAATAACCAGGTTATTGGGCTTTTCAATTCGATTAAATTTTATTTGTATAGCGCTTGATAACAGGTACAGTCCCAACAGGCTTAACAGGCCATATGCTTACGACACTCCCCTGATTCTAGCCCCTCTGAGGGCAAGTGAAAACTCTTCATGAGCGAGGAGATCTTGAGAAGGAACGCAGAGTGGGGGATCCCTCTTTCCAGGGATGGGCAGGAGTGCAATGGTTGCCGTCATTGACATGCATACAACAATAAATACATACTCTTGTGCCTTATTTTTATATCCATGCTTGTTGCACCAGGATCAGTCTCTTTCCTTTTATATTCATGTCAGGGTTCGAACACTATTACAATATTTGCATCCAATGTAAATGTATCCAATGGAAAACTATTCAAATCTAGCCTTCAAAATGCTCTATGTAAATCATTGCTGACAGAGTTTTTGATCGCTGCCGTTTCGTTACCACAACATATTTAGTGAACACTAGAGGTCAGTGGCGTGTTTTAAAACAACGTAGATCCTCAAGCCCTAACATACGTTTGACCACTAGAGGGCAGTGTCGACTTTTCACCCTCTGCATGCTTGAATCCGAGAATCCGAATCCTGTTTATCAATGAGAGTGAAGCGTTCCCCTCTCTCTCAGTGCCCTGAATGCCCCGAGTTGAAGAAAAACTCGAATCATCAGTCATTTGGGTTTTTCTCAATCATCCAATCACATGAATCAAATGACAACACTTGACAAATGACTCACCCTCTGCGTGGTCCTCTGCAGGAGGACTGCGCCCTGGAGAACGTGTGGTCGATGGGTGGCCTCAGCATCCTGACCTCCGGCCCACCCCTGCCGCCCTGCGTCTGCCTGCTCTGCGCCAGCAAAGGACAACACGAGGTAAACGCCCCGAGACCCGCCGGAGAGCCACGTCGTCTGTTGAAGGTCGCCCGTGGCGCGGCATGCCAAACCAAACAGAGAGGCCTTCGATAACACGCCAGTTCTGTCATGAGTTCTCCCCTCCCCACCCCCCCCATACACTGGACAATGTGCAATTACGTAATATTCATTTTCTTACATCTACCTCTGGCTCTTTTTTTAGATGCAATGTCAACGATGTGCAATATTGCTCACTTTTTGTTGACTTATTTGATTGACTTTTACGGTTTGTCCATTTTGTTTCATGTCAATTTGTCCATTTGTTGTCTGTTGACTGAATTGGCGAGCAACGGGATGCCAGAATTTCCCCAAGGGGATGAATGTAGCATCGATCCACCTTAACGGCTGCCCTATGCTCTGTGGACAGATGCTCTACTGCCAGGTGTGCTGCGAGCCCTTCCACGGGTTCTGTCTCGACCCGGCCGAGCGGCCGTCGGAGGAGAACAAGGAGAACTGGTGCTGTCGACGGTGCAAGTTCTGTCATGTGTGCGGCAAGAAGAACAAACACTCAAAGGTGCTTTCACACACACACACACTACAGAACATGATCTATCATCATGTTCTGTAGCTGTCACCCCGATTCAGGGTTTAAAAGCTCTCTTTGTCAAAGGATTGTGATTGATACTCTACCTGTCCCAGCCTCTGCAGTGTCTTAAAGGGGTGATTTATTGCGAGCAGATTTGAGTGTGCGTAGCCATTATAGACCATTTGACAATTCCCTGTTCCTTAGTGACATCACAAGTGGGTGTGTCCACCTAGATGTATGCTAGATAGATCAGTTTACCAGCCTACCCAGAGGACTCTTAGCAAATGTTGCTGAACTATCATCATAGGCTTTGTCAAAGGCTTGCTAATTAAACACTGGTTACCCCCTTTCCCAGGCTCTGTTGGAGTGTGATCGCTGCCAGAACTGCTACCATGACTCCTGCCTGGGCTCCAACTATCCGAAGCACAACAAGAAGAGGAAGGCGTGGGTGAGTTCAGGACTAGAAGCCCTTTTGCTAGAAGCAGCTGTGTTGGATCAAGGTATAAAGACTCGGTTCCAGCAATGGACTGACGGCATTATGGGTCACATCCAAGGGAGCCTTCAAGGACGTGTACTGCAGTCCAAATGTATTTAAGGTCTGGTTGAATGTCGTAAAATCTCAGTGGCACCAGCATATTTGCTTACCAACATTTTAACTCCATGGCTACAGCCCAGAGTCTAGGGAATTAAAACTCGCAGGACCAATCCAAAAGGCATGCCAAAGGACCACCTACTGTCTGCAGCATTGTTGTTGGAGAATCCCAACAAGCGTATGAGTTGGTGCAGAAAGGATGTTTCACGCAGCGCCTCACATTCGCCTCCCGCTCCGCTGTGCAGGTGTGCATGACGTGCATCCGGTGTAAAAGCTGTGGGGTCACGCCAGGGAAGAGCTGGGACACAGACTGGAATCATGACAAAGGCCTATGCCCAGACTGCTCCAAGCTCTACGACCAGGGTAAGTGACCTATTACCAGGGTAAGAGTCAGGGCTGTGTTATGACCAGGGTTAGAGTCCAGACTGTGTTATGCCCAGGGTAGTTACCCTGGGTAATAAATAATAATTAAAAAAATTGCAGCAACGTTTTAAACAGCAGAGGGCGATATATACTTTTGATTGCATGTGGGTTGTTCAGAAGAGAAGCATGGCGAGTCTTTCATTACAGAGGATGCAACTACCAGCAGTCAGATGTGTAGAAGCATTTTGGTGGTGTTTGCAAAAGTTTGGGGTGCTGCACTAGCATCCAGGAGATCTCACCCTAGTGTGTGTGTGTGTGTGTGTGTGTGTGTGTGTGTGTGGGGGGGGGTGATGGCTGGTTTAACCCATGCACACTGATTACTCAACGTGCAAGAGATGTGCAGCCTCAGCAAGCCCCAGAGTCCAATCAGACCTTGCCCGATGAGGCTGCTTAAACCAGCCGTCCTCCACACACACTCTCATTGAATGTTCTTAATTTTAAGGACACTTTCTTTGGACTATTTGCCTCCCCACATCCCTCTTACACACTTATTGTGTGTTAACCTAACAATAGTTAGTGCTTGGCATTTGGTTCTATGAACATCCTTACCATACCGACAGCGATATATTGTTTCTCTTACTTCTGACAAGTGTACTTATTGTAAGTCGCTTTGCATAAAAGCGTCTGCTAAACGGTGAGGTACTGCCCTGCTCTTTCTGCACCCAGACCTGGCGCTAACACAAAACAACTGTTTCCCTCTCTAGGTAACTACTGCCCCATCTGCTTCAAGTGCTACGAGGACAACGACTACGACAGCCAGATGATGCAATGCGGCACATGCAACCACTGGGTTCACGCTAAGTGCGAGGATCTCACAGGTAAGGCATCTGGGTTCCTGGGAATTCTGCTGAGCCACCGATGACTCGTACCGTGCGTGCGTGTGTCCAAAGCCTAGGGTGACTCTCAATTGTGGCAATGCATGCAGGTAGACGTGCCGAAACCAGGCACGAAACGGACCCGAGGGCGGAGTTATTACACAAGTGTCACGGCCCGGCTCTTGGCCATAACAAATATGGAGACACACCAAGGTTTAGATTGAAAAGTAAACATAATTTATCTGCCACCCTCTGATTGGGGTTGATTGGGCAGCTCCACCCACCCGGAACCACCTGAGAGGAGAGACCTGGCGAGGAGCAGAGGACTTGGCCCAGGTTACCTATAAACAGTCAGAGGGCCTTCACACAAGGCATATCGATAAGCTCGGACGCAACGGCCGCTTCCAATATTGGGACATTAATTAAGGAAATATTTTTAGGTGAGGTAAAGGTTGTTATAGTTTTTACGACTCGCATTAGGTTGCGATGGATGCTATTCCAGAGTCTCTCGGAATTAAAACAAATTGAAAAGGAGAAAAGTCCTCCCTGTCCGTGCCTGTATTTGAGGTCGCATTCTTCTCTCACAAAGGAGAGAAAATGATTCTTTCAGGCTAGATCAACGGTGCAAAACATGTATCCGGTTTCTATCCAAACAATGTAGGCTGAAAGTGGCGCCGTGCCAGCGTGTTCCTATTACCTTTAATAACAGGGATGCGGGCGTTTAGTTTACCTCGTCGTGTTTTGCAGTAAATTCTGAATTGGAGGACCTGTTTAAATGTGTTTTTAATTGAAATAATGCAGAGGAATCTCTTTCAGTTGCACTCTTTGTGTCAGTTTGCGGAGAGCTGTAAGCAGGTGTCACATCAGATGAGCCAATAGTAGACGCGTAGTAGACAGACGCGTAGTAGACGGAGAACTGGTGACTCCAGTTCCATAGATTTCAATGGCGGTTGATGGATAAAGGCTTTGGGCAGTGCTGGAGGTGATATAGGGTGGCTGTGCGGTGGTGCTAGTGTGAGCGCGCTCATTGGAAACACGGCCAACCGACGGCCCTGTTAAAACACACCCCTGTTGAATGGGTAGCCTTCTGCAGATGGTCATGAAACTAAGAAGGCGGTTTGTACATTGTGGAAAGTCTCAATGAAATCGCAACGCTCTTTTATGGGCAACTAACGCTATTCAAGACTAGGCCAAGAAAGGATGCACTCTTCTGTGTAACTGTGTTTTCATTTATTGAATTGAATACAACTAAAAATGTTATATATTTTTATGTAAGGTGTTTCTAAATTTGTTCTTTCTTCTAAAAGAACCAATAAAAGTACAATCAAAGTTCCGGATAGATGAGCGGTATCGATGAGAAGTGGTAACTTCATCTTAACGTTAAGACCGTAATGATATCCATCCCCATGACCGTTAATGCATTCCACCGTGTTTTCCTCATGTCTCTGTTCCCAGAGTATCGGTTGATTTAAACAAGTCAAAACTTGTGTTGGTATTAACTGAAACCTCTGTAGTTCAATGCAGAGGTTTGAGTAATTAATGAGTTTATGACTTATGAGTAATTAAGGGTTGGTGTGCCAGTCAGGTAGGGCCTTGAATGGTCTAATGCAGCGTACGCATAGCATGCGTGCAAACTCACAGCAAGACACAAGAACTCCTTCTAATTCAAGAGCAGCTTTTCCTTTAATGACATAGAAAAGAAAGATTAGAAATAAAATAAAACTGAAACCTATTTTTTTGCATGCTTCCATATTGTGTTATAATGCAAGCTGCATTGATTATTGCATTGTTCATAGAAAGTCATATTTGTCGACCCTAAAAAGAAATGTATTACTCCTTCGGGCGGAAGAAGAGCACTGGGCTGAGCTACCCAGTCTACACTCGAGCAATATTGTATTGCGCTTTTAACGTTCACCCATTCATGCACACATTCACACACCGACGGCGGTGTCAGCCATGCAAGGCGACAGCCAGCTCGTCGGGAGCAGTCAGGGCGAGGCGTCTTGATCAGGGACACTTCGACATCTCAAACTAGCATCTTTTACGGTTACCAGCCGACCCGCTCTACCTCCCGAGCCGCATACCGTCAGCATTGGTGTGAAGCTCAGATTCGGGGCTGGAATGGGCTGAATGCGTAACAGAGGGGTTGGTGTGAAGCCCCGATCAGGGGACCTTGGGTTTTGACGCTGGCGCTCCTCTTCACAGACGACCTCTACGAGATCCTGTCCAGCCTCCCCGAGAGCGTGGTGTACTCCTGCCGGCCCTGCAGCCTCACGCAGCCCAGCGCGTGGCGGGAGCTGCTCTACATAGAGCTACGGGCCGGCGTGGAGAAGGTCCTGGCCTGCCTGCTCTCCTCCACGCTCACACAGCACCTGGTCACCTGCTCCCAGGTAGGCCCGATGATCCGCCTCGCCTGCACAGATCCACGTTAACATTCAGGGCGTTTACCAGACGCTTTTATCCAAGTACATTTGTTAGAAGAGGGAGAAATAACAAATATATCGCCGGCCGTACTGTAAGGGTGTTCATAGAACCAAGTGCCACGCACTAACAATCGTTAGGTTAACCCGTTCCCCGTATGGACAGAGATAGCTTGTATAAGATGCTTCATAATCTTAAGTACTATTTTTAAGTCCCGTACAACATACAATAAGTGTGCACATTAAGTGCCAGGACGTACAACATGCAATAAGTGGGTATGAGGGGTGGGAGGTGATCCGAGGACATGAACCCGCAGCTTTACGTGATGCGCATCTTGATTGTGAGTCATTGTGGTGATGGCTGCTTTTATCCCCGCAGTGTGCCAACTCGGTTGTCCCTGACGGCGCCTTGGAGGTGCAGCCCGCCTGCGATCTGCGGGCGGTTGGGAAGAAGTTTGACAAAGGCCTTTATACGACTCTGGTGAGGCTTTGTCTGCTCATGCTTCCTGCATGGTTTCCTCTTTTTTCATATACTTTCATGGCCGAGGCTGAACAGAACGCCGTGGACGTCAAATCTTGTGCCCTGTGCCTGTAAATGTGTGCCTGTGGTGTTTAGTTCCAGCACCAAGCTGTTTGGGTTTTGGATTTTAGACTAAACAAGGTGTCTTTTGTGTGTCTCCACTGTAGAAAACCTTCCATGAGGATGTGGTGCAAGTGGTGCGCAAGAGGCTGGAGGAAGAGGAGGAGGAAGATATCCCCATGGACAGGAGGCCCACGGCCCTCGCGCGCTCCTATTACCTAAAGGTACGTCTGTCTTCAGCACTCAACCCCAGGCCTTGACATTAAGCTTCTTAAGCTAAGTTATGTTTTACTCCCTCGATAGCAAAACATATTTGCCCAAAATGGAAAAATGTAGGCCTATTAAGAAAATGTATAAAACCAACAAGTATTTGTTGAATAATAATAATTTATTCAAATACAAAACATAACACTTATTATTGCTGTCAAAGCAGAAAGACCAATAGAAGAAACACTAGGGCCACAAAATGCATTAATTTATCTATTCATATAGGGCCTCCCACAGCAATCAGAATGACTACATTTATTTGTATTGATTTTTGGTGAATATTTCAAACTATTAATTGCATCCCGATTCGCTATAATGCAAAATTATCAGCAAATAATTACCTGTAGTAAGTAACAGCCCACTATTGGCACCTGCTCCAGCAATCAGAATGTGTATTTGTATGTATATTTATTGATTTGTGGTGATTGTCCTGACACAATTCCACGTGAAGTCTGTGGGTTGTAATTTGTAGACTAAAACAGAATAATTTGAATTCCCTAAAACAGGTGGCAGCAGGAACGTAGATCTTAAGTGCGATTCTCGCACAGATATCGATAGCGACATGTGGTTGTCATTTTATTCAATACGGCGTCCTAAACTGTCCTCAACACACCTCAACCGTAATGTGTTGAAATTGTGTTGATGAATCAGATTGCAGGGTAGTCAAAACCGCTTCAGTTAACCAATACCGGCTGTCTACACAGACCCATGGAAACTCCCTTTGCCTTTTTGTTGGTGGCGTCTCATTTTCAGGTGTTTTTATTTAATAATTTACTTCCTTAACATTTACCTGGCACTATGCCCGTTTTTGGATGCTGAAGGAACATACGAAAGTAACTCTTCTTTTTCTTCACTTGCTCGAACGGGAAACTACAGTCAGGTCCATAAATATTGGGACATTGACAAAATTCTAATCTTTTTGGCTCTATACACCACCACAATGTATTTGAAATAGGGTTGCCGCTGTGTGGACATTTTCACACCGAGTAATACGCTCGTGTCAACACCGGTATTACCGGTTTAAACGGTATTAACTTTGAAAAAAAAAAAAACTCGGTGTTGCCGGTGTGCAACACGGAGTAATCGGTGTTGGACTCAACACCGGTAATACCGTATACCGCGGCAACCCTAATTTGAAATGAAACGAACAAGATGTGCTTTAACTACAGGAATTACAACAGTTTGTATATGTGCCTCCCACTTTTTGAGGGACCAAAAGTAATGGGACAATTGGCTGCTCAGCTGTTCCATGGCCATGTGTGTGTTATTCCCTCATAATCCCACTTACAAGGAGTAGATAAAAGGTCTAGAGTTAATTTCAAGTGTGCTATTTGCATTTGGAATCTGTAGCTGTCAACTCTCAACATGAGATCCAAAGAGCTGTCACTATCAGTGAAGCAACCCATCATTAGGCTGAAAAATCCAAACAAACCCATCAGAGAGATAGCAAAAACATTAGGTGTGGCCAAATCAACTGTTTGGAACGTTCTTAAAAAAAAAATACGCACCGGTGAGCTCAGCAACACCAAAATACCCGGAAGACCACAGAGAACCACTGTGGTGGATGATGGAAGAATTCTTTCCCGGGTGAAGAAAACACCCTTCACAACAGTTGGACAGATCAAGAACACTCTTGAGGAGGTAGGTGTATGTGTGTCATAGTCAACAATCAAGAGGAGACTTCACCAGAGTGAATACAGAGGGTTCACCACAAGATGTTAACCATTGGTGAGCCTCAAAAACAGGAAGTCCAGATTAGAGTTTGCCCAACAACATCTAAAAAAGCCTTCACAGTTCTGGAACAACATCCTATGGACAGATGAGACAGAGATCAACTTGTACCAGAGTGATGGGAAGAGAAGAGTTTGGAGGAGGAAAGGAACAGCTCATGATCCAAAGCATACCACCTCATCAGTGAAGCATGGTGGTGGTAGTGTCATGGGGTGGGCATGTATGGCTGGCAATGGAACTGGTTCCCTTGTATTTATTGATGATGTGAATGCTGACAAAAGCAGCAGGATGAATTCTGAAGTGTTTCGGGCAATATTATCTGCTCATATTCAGCCAAATGCTTCAGAACTCATTGGACGGCACTTCACATTGCAGATGGACACTGACCCGAAGCATACTGCAAAAGCAACCAAAGAGTTTTTTAAGGCAAAGAAGTGGAATGTTATGCAATGGCCAAGTCAATCGCCTGACCTGAATCCGATTGAGCATGCATTTCACTTGCTGAAGACAAAACTGTAGGGAAAATGCCCCAAGAACAAGCAGAAACTGAAGACAGTTGCATTAAAGGCCTGGCAGAGCATCACCAGGGATGAAACCCAGCGTCTGGTGATGTCTATGCGTTCCAGACTTCAGGCTGTAATTGACTGCAAAGGATTTGCAACCAAGTATTAAAAAGTGAAAGTTTGATTGAACGCCTACACCGTTCACCTGATTTGGATGTAAATACCCTCAAGTTAAAGCTGAAAGTCTGCAGTTAAAGCACATCTTGTTCGTTTAATTTCAAATCCATTGTGGTGGTGTATAGAGCCAAAAAGATTAGAATTGTGTTAATGTCCCAATATTTATGGACCTGACTACATGCCAGATTTAAGTTGCCCGATCACAGAGTGGGCAACTGTTAATTTCGAGGCCTGAACCCCATACACACTGTAGCACTCAACCCCATAGACACTGTAGCACTCAACCCCATAGACACTGTACCACTCAACCCCATAGACACTGTAGCACTCAACCCCATAGACACTGTAGCACTCAACCCCATAGACACTGTAGCACTCAACCCCATAGACACTGTAGCACTCAACCCCATAGACACTAGCACTCAACCCCATACACACTGTAGCACTCTACCCCGTACACACTGTAGCACTCAACCCCGTACACACTGTAGCACTCAACCCCGTACACACTGTAGCACTCAACCCCGTACACACTGTAGCGCTCAACCACGTGCACACGCTGCAGGACTTACCCTCATCCACACGTTCTGTGCAGTCACTGCCTGTTCAGCCATGTGATTGGCCTTTGCGTCTGTGGTTTGCTGTGAGGTATGTGATCCATCAAGGGGAACACCCTCTGTTGTGCCAACTTGCCGTCGGCTCCATCGGTGCATCGAAGAAGATGGAAGATGAGAATCTGCCAGATAAGGCAGGCTTCATTATGTTCTCATAAAGCAGATTTGGCTGAGGGCCAATGATATGGAGGCCCAGTTTACATTGCTGGCATTGGTGGATGAAATAATATTTGTAGATTGTGTTTGTGATTGGTTGATTGGCGTCAGCCTCCTGTTAAATGCGCAGTGGCAAAGCCCCAGGGATTGATGAGATCCAGCCAGAGATGCTAAAGGCTCTGGGTGTTGAAGGGCTGTCATGGTTGACACGCCTATTCAACATCGCGTGGGAGTCGGGTACAGTGCCAAAGGAGTGGCAAACCGGGGTGGTGGTTCCCCTTTTCAAAAAGGGGGACCAGAGAGTGTGTGCAAATTACCGGGGTATCACACTTCTCAGCCTCCCTGGTAAAGTCTACTCCAAGGTGCTGGAAAGGAGGGTTCGGCCGATCGTCGAACCTCAGATTGAAGAGGAACAATGCGGTTTTCGCCCCGGACGTGGAACTACGGACCAGCTCTTCACTCGCAAGGATCCTGGAGGGGGCCTGGGAGTATGCCCATCCGGTCTACATGTGTTTTGTGGATCTGGAGAAGGCGTATGACCGGGTCCCCCGGGAGAAACTGTGGGAGGTGCTGCGGGAGTATGGGGTAAGGGGGTCTATCCTCAGGGCCATCCAATCTCTGTACTCCCAAAGCGAGAGCTGTGTTCGCGTCCTCGGCAGCCAGTCAGTTTCGTTCTCAGTGGGTGCTGGTCTCCGCCAGGGCTGCGCCTTGTCACCAATCCTATTTGTGATATACATGGACAGGATATCGAGGCGTAGTCGTGGTGGGGAGGGGTTGCAGTTCGGTGGTCTGAGGATCTCGTCACTGCTTTTTGCAGATGATGTGGTCCTCATTGGATCATCGGCCTGTGACCTTCAGCACTCACTGGATCGGCTGGCGGCCGAGTGTGAAGCGGCTGGGATGAGGATCAGCACCGCAAAATCTGAGGCCATGACTCTTAGCAGGAAACCGGTGGATTGCTTACTCCGGGTAGGAAATGAGTCCTTAGCCAAAGTGAAGGAGTTCAAGTACCTCGGGGTCTTGTTCGCGAGTGAGGGTACTATGGAGCGTGAGATTGGCCGGAGAATCGGAGCAGCGGGGGCGGTATTGCGTTCGCTTTACCGCACCGTTGTAACGAAAAGAGAGCTGAGCCGCAAGGCAAAGCTCTCGATCTACCGGTCGTTCTTCGTTCCTATCCTCACCTATGGTCATGAGGGCTGGGTGATGACCGAAAGGACGAGATCGCGGGTACAAGCGGCCGAGATGAGTTTTCTCAGAAGGGTGGCTGGCGTCTCCCTTATGGTACGGCCACACCAACCGCGTTGCTCGCGTTAGGGGCGTTGAAAATCGGCATTTTTGCATAGGGAACCATTGGTTTAGGCGCGGTACACGCGTTGAAGCGTTGCGTTGGGGGCGTTAGGCGCGGCAGTTGCACGTAATTACGCACGTAAACGCAGTAACGCGCCCAACGCACCAACGCCCGGAGTTCAGAAAATTGAACTTTCAACGCTCCAACGCGTGACGCTTAGCCGCGGTAGCCAATCATCGTGGAGCTTGACCCGACGTCACTGGCAGAGAGTAGTGAGCTTGCACAGAAGCATACGGCCGACATCTTTCTTTTTTCTGGGTGGAAATAGTAACATAGTTACGCCATTAAATGCGTTTATGGAAACATTTCTAGCGAGAAATGTGCATTTTACTTTCATAATGTTCGCTCGGTGAATGTGAAGGATGTTTGGTTTGATAGTTATGACGAAGAGGGAACGCTCCGTTCACTTGCATGGACAGAGTCTCTGGTTGCTAAGCAACCTCAACGTCTTGGCGGACTGCTTCTCTGCTGATCAACACTGCGAATGCTGGAAACACACCATACACACCATGTGAAGTTATTTAACCCGATTATTGTTATTTATATCCGAGATTATTTAATCTAACCTGATCTAAACTCTATCACCCAAACACGGCGGCGTTTGGGTTTTCTACCTCGGACTCCAGCGCAGCCACGGCCGACATTTTTCTTTATTCTGGGTGGAAATAGTTACATAGTTACGCCATTAAATGCGTTTATGGAAACATTTTTAGCGAGAAATGTGCATTTTACTTTCATAATGTTCGCTCAGTGAATGTGAAGGATGTTTGGTTTGATAGTTATGACGAAGAGGGAACGCTCCGTTCACTTGCATGGACATGGACTCATCTAGCTGCGTTGGCGCGTTGACGCGTTGGAAGCGTTGAACCACCACACACTGGTCAAGCGTCAGGTTAGGCGCGTTACTCGCGTTGTCCAACGCGAGTAACGCGGTTGGTGTGGCCGCACCATTAGGGATAGGGTGAGAAGCTCAGCCATCCGTGAGGAACTCGGATTAGAGCCGCTGCTCCTTTACTTAGAAAGGAGTCAGCTGAGGTGGTTCGGGCATCTGGTAAGGATGCCCACTGGGCGCCTTCCTTGGGAGGTGTTTCAGGCACGTCCAGTGGGGAGGAGACCTCGGGGAAGACCCAGGACTAGGTGGAGAGATTATATCTCAACACTGGCCTGGGAACGCCTCGGGATCCCCCTGTCAGAGCTGGTCAATGTGGCCCGGGAAAGGGAAGTCTGGGGCCCCCTGCTTGAGCTGCCCCCCGCGACCCGACCCCGGATAAGGGGACGAAAATGAGATGAGAGGAGATGTCTACATTGGGCTAGATAAGATGTGTTTTTAATTGTAACAAACCTAGTCGCTATTTCTCTTTTTAACTATGACCTATGCAGGTCATTACATTTATCAATCTACCAAGGCACCTCATCACTTGTCACATTGTGGGGGGGAGGGGCATTCAGATGGTTGCAAGCTGCAATCTCGCCACTAGATGCCGCTAAATCGTCTTTACTTGTTTATGCTGATTTTGTTTTGTTTTGTTTGTGGAAAACCCAAAGTTGACTGTGAGATGAGTCACGCTGGGGACTGTGACTGAATGTTGTTCTCATCATGTTCTCCTCCTCAGCTGCTGGAGGAGGTGTTCAACTGGTTCAACAGCCAGGATCCTAAAGTGTGGGACCCACTCACCAAAGAATTGCCCTTGTGAGTAACTGTCATTGGTTCATTTTCTTTATTCATACTACAAGATTTGACTTTAACTTCCTATACTTATATAAAAATATAAATAGGCCTATATTGTAAAAAGAAAAAATATATATATCTATCTATACATACATACCTAACCCTATATTTTATTAACAATATAATAAGTCAGAACAAATTCCTTTTGCAGATTAAGCCAATTATTACATAAAAATAACTAGGATTCTGAGAATCATTGTGTGTCTGGCAGTAAAGAGTTAGTGGCCGACATGACTGTAAATCAGCACACAAGCACTACAGACCAACAGAGACGCCCGTAAGCCTTTACTTATACTTACTACAATTGGTACTTGGTATAAGTCCCAGAGTAGTGTGGGAGTTTCCACCATACTCGGATTTAAGAAACATGACTCGGCACGACTCATTTGTATTCATCCATCCTGTCTGGCCGTGTGGGATGGCAGTGGGCTGCACCTGGGGAGGTTCCCAGTTCCCTGCCAGGGGAGAGCAGCTGTATCCCAGCCGGTGGAAAAACAATGATCAAAGTGCACGACCAATTAGGAATGATGTACGTGAGCTGTAAAGCGGATTGATGATGGGATGGGAATGATCTTGTGTACCCTGTGGGGGCCGATGGTGCTGACTGAAACTTGAGCTCATCTGGGCCCCTGTAAAGGGGCCGGACAGTGACTCGCACGCTGACTCGCACGCTGACTCGCACGCTGAGAGGTTGAGTCCACACACATTTACGAGCAAAGTTGTGTCACTGAAGACTCAGCTCCAGAGTTCCCGTTGTCCGGTAAAGCGAAAATACAGTTTTGCGGTTTTCGCGATTTAGCGAAAAATATTCCGAGACGCAAATGGGCGTGGCCTAGGCCAAAAGATGCAGCAGACTCCAGTGCATCTGTGTGTACAAGTTTTTGGACTCTGGGAGGTTCGGTGTGGGAGTTATAGCCCCAAACGCGTATTCCTTGGTATAGCGCCACCTAGGGGCCGGCGTGTCTGGATTTTGTCGTCTGCGTAGTGTTCACGGACCTGGATCTAGTGATGCAATTGGCGCGTGTGCACCATTTACTGTTTGGGCTGTGGTACCACTTCTAGATGGGAAGTATAATAACTAGAACTGCAAGCAGTTATGCAGGGGTCCAAGAAGTGTGCATTTCGCCGGCACAACGCGAGAAGAAATGTGCATTTCGCCGGCACAACGCGAAGCAAGTATTCGAAACCATACCGTGAACAACATGTGGATATAAAGGTTTTGACTGTGGGAGCTTCGGTGTGGGAGTTATAGCCTAAAACGCGTTTTCAGAACATTCCATTGGCCAAATAGGAGATAGACAATGTCGTCGTTTTTTGGCGCCGCCCTGTTGGCGAAATTTTCCCAAGACAATTTTCCTTTGCCAAAAACTCCCGCCCATATTAATAATTCTTGGCCATATTTTCTATATAGATTCGGGTTTGCCCCTTGATGGTTTCCCTTGAGTTTGAAGAACATTCCTTTGGCCAATTAGAAGATATACAATTTCCTCGTTTATTGCGCCCCCTAATGGCGAAATATTCCGAATTCTTTATTGAACGCCATTAAGGGTAGCACCGACATGTGTCTAAAATTTGGACTTGATCCGATGTCTAATTTTGGTATTTTCTGAATTTTTGCGTATCGACGTAAAACGTAGCTAATAAAGCAATATTCAAAACGCTACCGTTTCGTAGTTGAAGGTCGGATCAAAAAAGTATATAGTTTTTCTTTTCGTGTGTGTCTGAAGATGTCGTGTGCAAAGTTTGGTGTTGATCGGGCAAGAAATGTGGGAGGAGTAGCGAAAAAACAGTTTTGCGGTTTTCGCGATTTAGCGAAAAATATTCATGGACGCAAATGGGCGTGGCCTAGGCCAAAAGATGCAGCAGGCTCCAGTGCATCTGTGTGTACAAGTTTTTGGACTCTGGGAGGTTCGGTGTGGGAGTTATAGCTGCAAACGCGTATTCCTTGGAATAGCGCCACCTAGTGGCCGGCGTGTCTGGTTTTTGTCGTCTGCCGTCACCTCACGGACCTGGATCTAGTCATGTAATTGGCTTGTGTGCACCATTTACGGTTTGGGCTGTGGTACCACTTCTAGCGTATAAGTCCCAGAGTAGTGTGGGAGTTTCCACCATACTCGGATTTAAGAAACATGACTCGGCACGACTCATTTGTATTCATCCATCCTGTCTGGCCGTGTGGGATGGCAGTGGGCTGCACCTGGGGAGGTTCCCAGTTCCCTGCCAGGGGAGAGCAGCTGTATCCCAGCCGGTGGAAAAACAATGATCAAAGTGCACGACCAATTAGGAATGATGTACGTGAGCTGTAAAGCGGATTGATGATGGGATGGGAATGATCTTGTGTACCCTGTGGGGGCCGATGGTGCTGACTGAAACTTGAGCTCATCTGGGCCCCTGTAAAGGGGCCGGACAGTGACTCGCACGCTGACTCGCACGCTGACTCGCACGCTGAGAGGTTGAGTCCACACACATTTACGAGCAAAGTTGTGTCACTGAAGACTCAGCTCCAGAGTTCCCGTTGTCCGGTAAAGCGAAAATACAGTTTTGCGGTTTTCGCGATTTAGCGAAAAATATTCCTAGACGCAAATGGGCGTGGCCTAGGCCAAAAGATGCAGCAGACTCCAGTGCATCTGTGTGTACAAGTTTTTGGACTCTGGGAGGTTCGGTGTGGGAGTTATAGCCCCAAACGCGTATTCCTTGGTATAGCGCCACCTAGGGGCCGGCGTGTCTGGATTTTGTCGTCTGCGTAGTGTTCACGGACCTGGATCTAGTGATGCAATTGGCGCGTGTGCACCATTTACTGTTTGGGCTGTGGTACCACTTCTAGATGGGAAGTATAATAACTAGAACTGCAAGCAGTTATGCAGGGGTCCAAGAAGTGTGCATTTCGCCGGCACAACGCGAGAAGAAATGTGCATTTCGCCGGCACAACGCGAAGCAAGTATTCGAAACCATACCGTGAACAACATGTGGATATAAAGGTTTTGACTGTGGGAGCTTCGGTGTGGGAGTTATAGCCTAAAACGCGTTTTCAGAACATTCCATTGGCCAAATAGGAGATAGACAATGTCGTCGTTTTTTGGCGCCGCCCTGTTGGCGAAATTTTCCCAAGACAATTTTCCTTTGCCAAAAACTCCCGCCCACATTAATAATTCTTGGCCATATTTTCTATATAGATTCGGGTTTGCCCCTTGATGGTTTCCCTTGAGTTTGAAGAACATTCCTTTGGCCAATTAGAAGATATACAATTTCCTCGTTTATTGCGCCCCCTAATGGCAAAATATTCCGAATTCTTTATTGAACGCCATTAAGGGTAGCACCGACATGTGTCTAAAATTTGGACTTGATCCGATGTCTAATTTTGGTATTTTCTGAATTTTTGCGTATCGACGTAAAACGTAGCTAATAAAGCAATATTCAAAACGCTACCGTTTCGTAGTCGAAGGTCGGATCAAAAAAGTATATAGTTTTTCTTTTCGTGTGTGTCTGAAGATGTCGTGTGCAAAGTTTGGTGTTGATCGGGCAAGAAATGTGGGAGGAGTAGCGAAAACAGTTTTGCGGTTTTCGCGATTTAGCGAAAAATATTCATGGACGCAAATGGGCGTGGCCTAGGCCAAAAGATGCAGCAGGCTCCAGTGCATCTGTGTGTACAAGTTTTTGGACTCTGGGAGGTTCGGTGTGGGAGTTATAGCTGCAAACGCGTATTCCTTGGAATAGCGCCACCTAGTGGCCGGCGTGTCTGGTTTTTGTCGTCTGCCGTCACCTCACGGACCTGGATCTAGTCATGTAATTGGCTTGTGTGCACCATTTACGGTTTGGGCTGTGGTACCACTTCTAGCTGGGAATAATAATAAAAATCCTTACAAAAACAATAGGGATCCAACCTGTTGGCTTGGACCCCTAAAAATCCTTACAAAAACAATAGGGATCCAACCTGTTGGCTTGGACCCCTAATTAGAAGGGGAAAGTGCATACAGGAAATAACGACTCAAACAAACGCCCACGCGTGGAATCTCTGCTCATTTGACAAACGGCGCATATCGGCGACTTTAAATTTGATAGAGAAATAAATCTAGAATGAATGCTTTGTTGTACATTTATTCATTCTTGCCAAAGGCTCTTGAAAGTAGAGTATTCTTCTTCTGTGGTGATGCAATGGCGGATACATGTCCTGTGGGTCTTTTTGGAATTTAGGAGCTTTATGATTAAACAAAAAATATGGTTTCAATGGCTGTCTTGAGCCTCCCATAGCGATGAGTAAGTTTCTGTGGAATAGTTTGTATGAAAGGCCTTGTTCTATGAATTCAAGCCAAGATTTCACACCAGCATGAGCGTAGTCATAAGCTGGCATGGTCTACAATGTGGGGGGATTTTCATGGGTAAGATGAGAAAGAAATATCACAAAGCCTTCTTAACATTCAGTCAGATTTTTTTAATTATTAAACAGCCACTTATAATTTATTTCTGGGCACTTTTTACCAGATTATTCTGTTAATTAAATTTCACAGGTCACAAATTAAATTTGTGACCTGTTTCAGTTTCCCTTTGCACAAGTTGAACCAATGATCCAGGCAGATTCAATGAACTGATATGTTTTAGCTTTTTTTATACTGAACCATTGAAAAGTACAACTTGTTCCTTGAGGGGGCCTATTGGGAAATTACTCAACTGAAATCTTTTTATCTTTTTTGATTCCATTTCTGAACTGAAAAACAGGCGTTGAAGTTTTTTTCTAAAGTCTCACTGAAATATATTTCGTTCACTGACAATCATTTGCTAGATTTACACTTTAACACTGTGTAATGCGGTTCTGTAACAAAAGGAACATAATTTGAGAAACGTATCATATTTGAAGGATGAAGGATACTATTTAACAATACTTAAATTCAAAGGTCTAACGATCTAACATGAAGATAAACCCGCCTCAAGCCCTCTGTAGCCCCCCTAGACCCTCCTGACGGCCCCTCAGACCCTCTGTGTAGCCTCTACCGTATTGACCCGCTGTGTTTGTGCTGCAGGGGCATGCTGACCCACGCGGTGCACCCCCCCACCACGGAGCACGTGTACGCCCAGTGGCAGGAGCGGGAGGAGACGCGGCCCCCTCTGGGGGCGCTGCAGGACGTCCGGAGGGACGGGGCGTGCCGGCCCCCCCTCGGGGTGCTGCAGACCCTGCAGGTGAAGCAGGAGGAGGTGGCCTCCCCGCTGTCCAGCGACTCTCCCCTCAGGACCCACGGGAAGAACAGCAAGGCATCCAGGCTCAAGTTCAAAGGTAACGCGGAGCGTTACCCCCCCCCCCCCCCCCCCCATCGTCAGCGTTTCGCCAGTGGTTTCATGGAGGGTTGTTTTTTTGTCTACGCAGGTAAACGGGGTCGGCTCTCGAAGGCGGACCTCGACACCGGGTGGTCCAAAGAAGACGAGAGGCAGTGCTCCCTGTGCCAAAAGTATGGAGACGCCAAACCCAATGTGAGTTTCCCAGACCTCGTTAGACGGGCTTTAAACCTCCTCTCGCTGTGCTATACAACATGGTTCCTTCTGTAGTCATGATGTTGATGGTTGGTGGTCGGAGCGGTTTGGATTGAACTTGACGGACTTGTTAACTTTTGTTGACAAATAATAGACTTTATCATGTGCATGACATGTCGGACCTGGCATGCTGCAGTCCTATGATGTGATTCGGTTTGTTGAGCATGCAGCAGAAATCTGTTTGGCAGCTGTCAAAGGGGACGTGTTTGTTCTTCCAAACTGTTCCCTGACTTCTCTGCCTTTCTGTGCGTCTGTCCTAAAAGGAAGCGGGCCGGTTGCTGTACCTGGGCCAGAACGACTGGGCCCACGTCAACTGCTGCCTGTGGTCGGCGGAGGTGTTTGAGGAGGACGACGGCTCGCTGCTCCACGTCCACAGCGCTGTCACCCGCGGCCGCCTGATGGTACGTCCGTTATTCATATACATATCGCCATATGCAAATGTTAGCATGTGTATACAGCGGTTGACACTTAGGTTTCAAAAGCACTTGCCCATCGGGCAAGTACAGGTCATGTTCAACTTGCCCGAATGTGAATGTGCCAAATTATAATCAGAATTGTGAACGGGCCTCTTTTTGCCAGGCACCCGGCCTGGTTTTGGGGGGCTCAGAAAACTCATCCTAGCTCAGAATGTAGCTGAATGTTAGCTTCCACACATGTGTTGTTGTGTTTAAAAATAACAAACTTCTCTTTGTTTACTTATTTATCGAATGGTCACATCGTGCTATGAAGTGATTTCAGTCCACCGTTGCAACCTATTAAAGCAATCGCCCAGTTACATGTAGACCCGCATGATTTTATGAATATATACACAACTAAATGTCCAAGGTAGTAGCAAAGATATGTCTTTTTGAACTTTCACGTTTCTTGTAGGTCTAACTGAATAATCACAATCGCGTTTCTAGTAGTGTTGTCAGTCACGATACTGGATTTTCTAACTTCAATACTTTACTTGGAAAAATATAGATCAGGGGAAAAGTTTTTTTCAGAAAAGAACGTACCCAAAGTAAATAAAGTATATCTCCACAACTGCAAGGGCGATGATGTCATCTTTGTGCCAAAAGAAAGATTGTTGTGCAAGTGAAATATTCACTGTGGATAATACTTGGTTAAAGTGAATAAAGCCATGGAACACAGTATAAGTAGAAGATAACATTTCCACCTGAAATAATTATCAGTTGGTCAGTTGGTCGTTACTATGAGACACAAATAAAGGTACTGGACTCTTCTTAGAATAGTCCAGGTGAACTCCGGACTTGACCGGTTTGAGCTGTTTTTGATGATAATTTATGCTCCACAGCGATGCGAACGCTGCAACCAGACAGGGGCCACGGTGGGCTGCTGCCTAACCTCCTGCCAGAGCAACTACCACTTCATGTGCGCCCGGTCCCGCCACTGTGTGTTCCAGGACGACAAGAAGGTGTACTGCTACAAGCACCGGCAGCTCCTCAGCGGCAAGGTGAGGGCTGGTTCTACTACTGGGGGATAACCCCGACCGTCTGGGGCTGGAACTGGCATTTTGGGAAACAGCCCGTGACTTAGGAGTTGATCATGAACTGTAAATTAATGGTTACCGGTTCTCATTAGAAAAACCCACAACGGAATTGCAGTTCTGCAGCTAAAAGCACAGAGATTTTACTTTTGAACAACATAATGGGTTGTAACAGGTGCTACATGCTGATTGTGATTTGGAGGAATGGAGTACAGAAAAACCCAAGGAGCAAGTGCTCCTGTAGTCCATAATCCGCCTTACATCACCCAAACACTAAAAGCTAAAAGCAGTGAATATTTAAAGAGAATCTGTGTGTGGACATTGCCGTTCCTCACTTCTTTCCATTCCTTTCTTCTCTAGATGGTGACAGGGCAGGCCTTCGAGGTGAAGAGACGGGTCTATGTGGACTTCGAGGGCATCAGCCTCCGCAGGAAGTTCTTGACGGGGCTGGAGCCAGAATCAATCAACATGGTGATTGGTAAGCGACAATGGGTCCTCTCTTCAGTTTCCTGCTCTGGACCTCCCTATAACACCATTATGATGAAGGAAGCATCGCTAACCCTTTCTGCTTCCTTTTCCTTCTCTCAGGCTCGTTACAGATTGAAGAGCTTGGCGTACTTACAGAGCTGTCAGCCAGTAAAGATAAGCTGTTTCCTGTAGGCTTCCAGTAAGTTAACTCACCTCCTTTAACTTTCCTCTGTCTCATCAGGAATAGGGCTGAACGATTATGGTAATTCATCTTATTGCGATTTCTTGGAAGCCTGGCTATTGCCAGACCAAGCTCAATCGTAGATTGCCCGTTGGTCTCGGGAGGCTGCCGTAATTTTCTTCAGCACAAGAGGCGTGCTCAATGGGCCTAGTTCAAATGACTCTGTACGCAATTGGCTGCTTGCCGTCGTTCCCTGTCGTCATTGTGTTAAACCAGCCAATAGCGCACCAGGGGGAAAAGCCTGCTTGGTGATTGGCTCCCGCAAAAACGTATCGGAAGCAAAAAAGATGTAGTGCTCTTCTCCAGACCCTTTTGCAGGGCGAACTCAAATCGCCGTTACAATGGGCTCGGCTACCCAGTTTAATAACTTGGACCAATATTGCAATTGCGATTTAGTTTGCATTTAGTTTAGTTTTTTCTTTTAAAAGTTCGTTATGCTCCATATTACTCGCATATTCACGATTATTACTTTTTAACACAGCCTTTGAGATTTGCAATCGCGTTCTATTACATCGCAATGTCTGTTTGACTTCGATTAATCGTTCAGCCATGATCAGAAAGCAGCCAATGACTGACGATGCGTGTGGTCTCTCCTCCCGCAGGTGCTCTCGTCTGTACTGGAGCACGGTGAACCCCCTGCGACGGTGTAAGTACACCTGCACGGTTCAGGAGTTGCGCCCCCCCGTGCCCGAGCACCCTCCAGAGGAGACGCCCGACCGAGGGCACAACCATACTACTGCTCACAGCCCCCCCCTGCCGTCTGGTACGTTCCTCCCTGCTGCGTCGAGGTGGAGAACACCTAAAGATAATGCAATGAATAAGCCTCGGCCGGCATGTGGCTCCGGAGGTAGAGCGGGTTGGCTGGTAACCGGAAGGTTGCTAGGTCGATCCCCGGCTCTGAGCTGTCAAGCTGTCCCTGAGCAAGACACCTCACCCTAACTGCTCCCTCCGAGTTGGCTGTCACCTTGCATGGCTGACACCACCGTCGGTGTGTGAATGTGTGTATGAAGAGGTAAATGTTAGGCAATGATTGTAAAGCACTTTGAGTGGCGAACATGGTTAAATAGAGCTGCAAGATTGGATCTTCAATGTTCTTTTAGAACTAAAGTCATGAAAAGTTAGTCTGTCATGGTTGACCGTTGAGGCTAAATTAACATCTAGTCTTCTAATGTTGTTGATAGGAAGCCCGATTTTGTTTTTTCAGAACAGCTTGTTCAGACAGGCTCAAGGCGCAGTCACATGAATAGACATGACAATAATAACATGGAGAGCAGCAAGCCTTTTGTAAAGTTGTACACTCCTTTAAAAAGGTCAAGATTCCAGCCAAGGTAGGGAAAAATTAAAATAAAATCTCGATTTTTTTCTAACTAATGGACAATTTACGATTTAAACCTCGATTTTTTTTTTTCTGTTTTTCTCTAAACAAATTAAAAAGACCAAGGCAAAATTTAAATACATATTTTCGTTATTAACGCAATAAAAATAAATGAGATTACCAAGTAATCTAGGCCTATGTGAACCAATCAGTTGTTCGAGGATAAAAAATTAAATCAGCACCACTTGGCTGTCATTATTGTGCAAAGATTTTTTTATATCAAACTGAAAAAAAAAGATCTTGTAGGCCATCCCTGAAAAACTTGTAAAATGCGATTGACTTTCTACAAACCTTACACGGAACAGTTTGTTCTATGTCTGATTGCTTGTACCCGAACCACTTCCATACAACTGAAGTAGAACCCTTTTTATGAATGAGTTCTTTATCTGTGTTCGTGGACATTTTTATGGGGGAGATCCGGGTCGATTGAAACACGGGACGATTGAAACACAGCAATTTCCTCGAAAACCGCGGAAGGCTTTCACGTCAAATTTCACGTAAAAAAAAAACGAGATTTTTCGGTTCAGCCATTTCACAAACCGTAGCAAAGTAAAAATGCAAATTAATCGTTTAAACCGAAAAAATCGCCCAGCCCTACTACTAAGTAAAGCTTCGCTAAAGAGAGCAGGAGCTGTTTTAGACTTGGAGAACGATGCAGCCACCATGTTGAAACAACAAGCCAAAGCCTAAGCCTGCTGTGTGCCTGCCCATGGCTTCTCGATACGAGATTAGCAGTGGATTTACATGAACTAGAACCAAATGTGTGGTACCTACCTTCACATTATCGATCATTTTAGTTGCTTCAGCGCTGGTAGCCTCGGCACCTCCAAGAAGCCAAGCGTGATAGTAAAACACTTCATTCATTCATGGATTAGTGTCCACGGTCCACCGGAGCGGCTTTTCAGTGATGATGGAGGGGAATTTAATAATGAAGAAATACAAGACATGGCTGAGAATTTCAATATTGAGATAAAGGCTACTGCTGGCCACAGCCCTTGGTGTAATGGTTTGCTGGAGCGCCATAACCAAACACTCATGGAGACACTGTTGAATTTTAAAAGCGACAACAGATGTGACTGGGGAACGACCCTGGATTGGGCACTCATGGCGAAGAACACAATGCACAATGTCCACGGCTTCAGTCTATACCAGCTTGTATTTGGACAAAATACAAATCTTCCATCTGTACTAGTCGATAAGCCACCTGCCTTGGAAGGCAACACTATCAGTGCTTTCGGTGGGATAACATATAACAGCATTACACACAGCAAGCAAAGCATTCACTGAGGCAGAGTGCTCACAGAGAACAAGGAGACCTCTGAGAAAGCAACTCTGTTCAAACGATGAGAATTATGAAATCGGGGACAAAGTCTATTACAACAGGATGGACTGTGTTGAATGGGAAGGCCCTGGAGTTGTGATAGGACAAGATGGAGTCATGATATTTGTACGTCATGGCGGGACCTATGTCAGGATTCACCGCTCAAGGCTAATACTGACTCCAGTGAAGTTGCTGGTGCTGAAAGGCCACAGTAACCTGCAGAAAATGACACGGGTGGAAATACTGATGTATCTGCTATTGACAGCGATGTGGACATTGACACTGTTGCTGACCCTGTGGGTGACAATCATCAAGATGACCAACAGCCACTTGACATTAGAGTGGGAGGCTCCATCTTATTGATCTTACTCAGGTGGAGGATCTTCAAGTTGAGCCTCTGGACAATGTTGAAGTATGCTCTGACGTGCATGAAAATGATGTGTAGTCACAGTAGATTTGATATTGCAATACTTGATGAAATCAGTAACTGGGAAAGAAATGGAGTGTTTGAGGAGGTAAACAACGTTGGTCAAAAGCAGGTGTCCAGCAGGTGGGTGTGTACACAAAAAAAACAACCCGATGGTATAGTACCCAAAGCACGTCTTGTCACTAGGGGTTTTGAAGAATTTAACACTACAGATCTTCCAAAAGTCTCTTCTACGTGCTCATCGGAGTCACTCTAGTTACTCATTTCAGTTATATGTCAGAGACAGTGGACGCTGCACTCCATGGACATCAAGTCAGCTTTTCTTCAGGGGGAGCTGTCTCGGAACATTCACATTCGTCCTCCTCCTGAATTCGAAAGTAAAGGAAAGGTATGGAAGCTAAACAAATGTGTCTATGGGCTTGCAGATGCATCGCTTTACTGGTAAAACAAAGTTAAAGCAACAATGCTGAAAACCGGGGCCACAATGTCACAAGTGGATCCTGCTGTTTTCAACTGGCTTGACGAACAAGGTTGTGTAAATGGTATCCTTGCTTGTCACGTGGATGACTTCATCTGGGGGGGCTCTCACTTGTTTGCAACTACAGTCATTCCTCAGATCAAAACTGCTTTTCAAGTGGGACGCGAGGAGTGTGATCGCTTTCGCAACAAGACGTATGCATAAAGAATCTGCAGCCTGTTCTCATGGACTCATCTAGAGCTTTGGAGCGTGATTCTCCTACAGACTGTGAGATTGACAAGCTGAGGTCAAAGATAGGTCAGCTGCTATGGGCGGCTAGACAAAGCAGCCCAGATATCATGTTTGATACGTGCATTCTTGCATCCACCCTAAAACATGGTACTGTGCAAACTATGCATGAAGCAAATACAGTTGTAAAGAAACTAAAGTAAGAACTTGTCACCCTAAAATTTCAGAACTTACGAGATGATGACTCTTTGAAACTTTTTTCAGTGATGCTTCTATGGGAAACCTACCTGACGATGGAACACAAGGGGGCATCTCATTATACTGATGGGCAAGGAAGGGATATTCTCAACTGTTTGCTGGCAATCGAAGAGGATCAGCAGTGGTTCGGAGTGCACTGGCAGGAGAAACACTTGCTCTTGCTGATGGGATTGACCATGCCATATTTCTGTCATCCCTCTACTCTGAACTCACCACAGGAAATTTCACAAAGGGCATCTTGTAGCTGACCAATGTGTCACAGACAACTACTCTCTTGTGGATGCCATCAAGTCCACCAAGTCTGTGACAGAGAAAAGACTGAGACTAGAAATAAGTGGCATTAAAAAACTAAACCAAACCAAAAGGATCCAACATGTTCTTTGGTCAGCTACAAAGGAAGAGCTGGCAGACTGTCTGACCAAAAAAGGAGATTCTGATAGCGCTGTTGGATGGAAAGTGGAAGCTTGAGTGACTGTTAATGACTAAAACCAAACAAATGACCGTTGAAACCATTTCTGGTTGTTGCTCTTACTTTATAGACTGTTACTATTTAAATATATATATTTATTTTTAAAGAGAGGAGATTGTTACGTTTAATTTGTTGGCGCCTCTATTCTTTTAGTTGTATTGCTTTTAGAGGGTTTCTCGTGAGCGCGCGCCGCGCAGCCAGCAGGTACTTTTGCGTGTGCCGTGGGAGTTGACCGCCGGTGTGGCGACGTGATATGTTAATGCTTGTGGAGAGCGGAATTAAATGGTTGCCTGCAGACTATTATTGTAGCTGGGAATTCACATACCATTAGCATAAGAATGGGTAAATATAGACTAAACCCTAAAACAAATGCTGAGGGAATCTACACAACAGGAATGACTCTATACTTGATGTACATGTTAACTTGTATTGCGTATTGTCTGTTTTAGAACTCACTTTTCTCCTTATTAGATTAGCGACCACAGCTGTGGATGCTAATGGGGATCTGAAAAAAAAATAAAAAAGGCTTCAAACGTGTAATTTCCCATCCTGCTCTTTTCTGAATCCATCTCTTTAATCTTTGTGCAGCCCTTTTAGTTTCAATCGAGGAATGGCTTTAGAAATGTTAACTACATCTGTATTTATCTTTAATAGAAATCAAAGCCCAAGAGCCCGACGGAGCAGACATCCAGTCTTCTACGGAGGTCCCACCTCGGCCTGAACAGGGAGCCAAGCCAAAGATTCCGAGTTATCCCCAGGCTAGGAGGCCAGCTGGTGGCATGTCCCGGCCTCTCCCATCACCAGGTATACCTCATCCCCCACCCTGACTCCATCTCTTCAACATAAACATTCATCACATAGTACTTGGCATCGTGTAGCATCTTATCCTAGCTATCTTTGTTGTGTACGGGGAATGTGTTAACCTAGCGATTGTTAGTGCTTGCCACTTGGTTCTATCCTTAGCGGACTGAGAGTGATATTTTGTATAGTTTCTCTTATCTCGGACAAATTTAAATAGTTAGCTTTGGATAAAAGCATCTCCTAAATGCCAAGAATGTAAAAATAAGCACTAACCTTGATAAACACCTGTGTCCTCTTAGGAGTGATCCAGATAAAGAAGCCCCACCACATCCTGACCATAAGCGACCTGGAAGAGACGCGCCGGCCGCGGCGCCACAGCCCCCACTCCCAAGCCCCCGCGCTCCGAACCCACCTCCCCCCGCCCCCCCTCTCAGGGCCCATCACGCTCCGCGCCACCGGGAAGTCCTCCCTCCCGGCCCCCTTCCCCCTCGGTGCTACTGACAACCTGCTGACCTCTCCGTCCCCCCGCCCCGTCGGAGGCCGGGCCGCCTCCTCCATCCGTTGCCCGGGGAACACGATTTCCCACTCTACCTCAGCCTTGTTCCCTCACTCGTCGTCGTGGCAGGAAGGCTCCGAAGGCCTTCCCTCGCCGGGCCTGTCCTTCCCGGTCGCCCTGCAGCACTCCCCCCGGCCCCGCCTGACCTTCGACCTGGGCCAGCCAGACTCCGTGGAGGTGCCGCACAACTTCCTGGCGTCGCCGGACCCGGAGGAGGTGTCGGCGGCGAACGGCGCGTCGCCCCTTGGGGGGTCAGGTGCGCACAAGGACCAGGCCTTCCCCTTCGGGCCGGACGCGGCCTTCTGCTCGGAGCTCAAGACGGAGCTGGAGATCGAGGAGACTCTGCTGGACGAGGGCGTGGCCATGAACTGCGGCGGGCAGATCGTTGTTGAGGGCGACGGCCAGGATCAGTTCTGGAGGGGGACCCGCGAGGCGCCCAAGAGGACGCGTGTGGCGTCCCACTCCCGCTGCGCCGTCAAGGAAGACTCGTCGGACGACGACATGGAGCACTACTTTGACTTCTCCCGGACGATTGTCAGCTGCCCCGCCTCCAGAGAGCAGCCCAAGTCCCCAACCTCCCCCTCGGTCCGGCCCATCCCCCAGCTGGACGGCGTGGACGACGGCACCGAGAGCGACGCCAGCATGGCTAACAGCGAGGACACGGACAAACTGAAGCCCTCCAGCCACGCCCAGATCCCGGCCAAGAACCTCAAGATGCTTCCCGAGTCCCCAACTGCGAGCAACGGGCCCAGTGCCGACGCGGAGAGCCCGGTTCCTAAAGCGTTGCCCAAGCTCACGGACGCCCCCTCCGCCGCCATGTCATCCACGAGCCAAACCCCGAGCGACGCCTTTCTTCTGGACCCGCCCAAGTCCGAGGACTTTACGGATTTGAAAAACGCCGACCTGAACACCCTCTTCTCTTCGATCGTCCCCATGAACATGAAGGGCCCTGGGAGCGTGTATCAGGAGGAGTTATTCCCAGGGTCTAGTATAGACCTGTCTGGAACGCCGCTCCTCTTGGAAAGGTGCGACCATGCCTCTCCCAACACCCGGTTGACTGAGTTGGAGACCCACCAATCTGAAGCCTCCAAGCCCCTGTTCTTGGGTCCTGACAGTAGCGGTTACATCCCAACCACCGATGTGTCGACGGTTTACATGAACCACTTGGCGAATAACAGCGGAGAGCTATCGTTGACCAGTCCTCCCGTGAGTAAACCGGGGTCGTTGTTGGATCTCCTGCAGCCCTCGTCTCTCATGGCAACTGACCTCCCCAACCCGTCTCCAGTGAACGTCGATCCTTCACAGATGACTTCACCACTGCCTAGTTTCAGTCAGCCCCCTCTGCCAAACATAACGCTCCAGAGTGTGACGTCCTCACAAGACTCGATGTCCATGCCGCCGTTGGAATCCTTCTGTGACAAGCTGACCACCCTCACGGCGGTCGGGGACGTCACACAGATTCCCCTGAACCTCGTCCCTCAAAACGACCCCCTGTTGTCCGCCACGTCCAGCACCATCCACTCAGTCGGGATATACGGATCGGTTCCTCTGCCCATGTACCCATGTAGTCAAGCACAGCCGCTGGGTTGTACCGCAATAAGCATCGTCTCCGCCTCTCCTTCCATATCCTCTGTGCCTACTGCACTGTTGACTCAGGGTCCATCCACTCTGTCGCTGGGCCAGCCGAGCGCCGGTCCCATGCTGCTGAACGGCTACAGCACGTCCTCCCTGCAGAAAGAAGCCGCCACCTCGTTCTCCATCAACTTCGCCAGTCCCCGGCCGGCGCTGGAGCCCCAGCAGCCCCTGGTCCACCAGGCGCTGCCCGGCCACGCCATCCTTACCGTGAAAGAGGTGGGCGGTCCCAACGTGGATTCTACGCCGCACGTGCTGCTGGTGAACCGGCTGGGCCAGATCTTTGTGAAGAACCCGGAGAGCAACAACTTTGAGCTGCCCACCACCGGCTCCGCATCGTTCAACTGCGTCACTCAGATTGCCAGCCTCCTGCAGAACAACGCCCTCTCGGCCACGCTGGCCGCAGCCGGCAACCTCACCCCCGCTGCCACCGGCGCCGCCAGCCTCACCCCTGCTCCCGGAGCGAGCGTTGCCACGGCCCTCCCCCAGATCGGGACCCCCGCGGTTCAGAACCAGACCACCATCGCTCATCTGCTCACCCATAACAGCAACGGAGCCACGGCCTCCGTTAAAGCCAAGAAGCCGAGGAAGAGCGCGAAGGCATCGGGCGAGGGCCGGGCCCCCGAGAACAAGAAGCCCAAGAGGAAGAAGGAGCAAACCGCAGCCAGGAAGCCAAAGACTGTCAAGGATCCAGTGCTTCCTACGCCCTTGAAGGAGAACCCTCCGATCACGCCTGGTGAAAGTGCCCAAGCCATCATCAACCAAGCGATGGCCAGCAACTACACCCCCAAGTGGAGCGGCCCCCGCACCCTGAGTCCTTCCACGCTGGTCCTGCCCCCAGGCCTGCTCATCGAACCCCCGGTGCCGGCTGCGAAGCCGCCCCAACCGTCGTCGATGTCGCGCCCAAGGACCCACGTCCGCATGAAGAGGGTGTCCTCGCTCTCGGACCGCACCGTCACCAAGAAGTCGAAGGTTGACTTCCTGGAGCCGGAGGCCCCCGTGGAGGCCCAGGACCACCACAGGCCCAGTTTCGCCAGCAGCCGGGCGTCCGGGGTCCGCATCAAAACCCCCACGGTGAAGGGGGTGCTGAACCTGGACACCATGAAGGAGGAGCGGCTCAGCGACTCGGACAGCTCACGGTGAGGCTGGGTTTGGTTTTTAAACGTGATTTTAAGGTAGACTTAAAGGGGATAAATTATACCACCAGTGCCCTGTATTACGAACCCCGCTGAACATACCCAGGCTTTCTTGGGAAAACCTGGATCGACAGGGACGCAACCCGCGATAAGAGTTATATGGTACTACGAAGCTCACTTAGGATTCGATTTGTCAATCCAGGTTTCTACTTTCGGTTCAATTCGCGTTCACATAAAAGGGGCGTTTAGCTGCATTTTACTCACCTTTACAAAGTGGATAGATCAAGAGCAGTATATTTCACTCTAGAGCAGAGGTCTTCAACAGGGGGTCCGCTCGTTTTGGTTGATTAGAAATGTTTTCATATTCCCCCTGCATTTTTCCACGAATTGAAATGTCTTTAAATACACTGCATTAACCTGAATCCAACATACTAGCCGTGTTTACATGGACACCTTTGATCCGATTTCTAATCGGAATAGATCTATTCCTATCATGCGATCCGAATGTACTATGTAAATGGCATTTACAAAAGTGGCAAACATACGTTTGTGTGTCTATCGCGCTAGGGCTGAACGATTTGGGGAAATCTACCGTAATTTTCGGACTATAAACCCCGCCTTTTTTCAAATTTTTGGATTCTGCGGCTTATAGAACGGTGCGGCTAATCTATGGGTTTTTACAGCTAACGGCCACTAGGGGACTTCCTAGTCTATGGATTTTACAGGTTACAGTCCACCAACTTTAACTCTATGGGCTCTGTGACCGGTCTGCGCCCCCCCCACCTTTAAGCGGCGGGCTCCAGTCCGGCTTGGGCAACACGAAACAGAAATGGGGGGGTGGTTGTAGTCTATCACTTGGTTTTCTGTATCAACCGTAGGGCTAGAACCGAGCGAAAAGACTTCAACCACCCCCCTATCCGTTTCCGTGTCCGGTCCGGTTTCCGTTTCATTTACAAAATGCCGATTTACAAAATGCCGATTTACAAAATGCCAAATAAAGCACGACAGAAACTGTATTTTGCTACGATACTTTATGAGGAACATCAATGAACACCACTAATCAATCGATGAGTTTCACATTTCTGAAAGCAAAGGTTATGGGGTGTTTGTGAATGCCCATAGCCAGCCATTGTGAAGCAGGCAAGGGCGATTCGAAATTAGCCAAATACTGGAGACGGGATCAATATACAAAGATTCGGTGTTAACCACTACATTTCATCCTAGACAAATTGTCCTTTAATGTACCGACAGCGATATATCATTTCTCTTTCTTTCCGACAAATGTACCTATTGTAAGTCGCTTTGGATAAAAGTGTGTGCTAAATGCTTTAAATGTTCATGTAAATGTATATCCTTTGCTTGTGTAACAATAAGGTCCTACACCTGCAGGTCTTGGGACGCTCTGGCAGCATCTCGGGGCGACCCTGGGAAGCCCCCCTCCTGGGAGACCACCGGACACAGCGGGCTCACGGACTGGAAGAAGTACTCAGGTACTACCCCTAGTTCAGCTAGTATACAGGAAGTGCTACCCCTAGTTCTGCTAGTACACAGGAAGTATTCACATGAGGTACTCAGTAGGGGTGGGAAAAAATAATCGATTCTTCGATGCTTCGCGGTTCTCGCTAGAACGATTCTGTCCCGATGCAGATTTATTTTATTTTTTTGCCTGCTGCAACATTCTGTTCGCCAGAGAGGGATAATTTTTTTAATTTTAAAATTATTGATTTTATCTTCAGTGTGTATTGGCCAATCTGATTTGTCTTGACACGATTGCAATTCAGCCTACGCATGGCATGTGCGCAAACTCACAGCCAGACACAAGAACTCCTTCTAATTCATGAGCAGCTATTCCTTTAATGACATAGAAAAGAAAGATTAGGAAGAAAATAAAACTGAAACCTATTTTTTGCATGCTTCCATATTGTGTTATAATGCAAGCTGCATTGATTATTGCATTGTTCAAAGAAAGTCATATTTGTGACAAAAGCTTTCTCTCTTATGAAATATTAGTTAAGTTAAGTCATCTGTTGATGTCTTTAATGATCATCACAAAAGTAGGAAGTGATTAGCAAACTCTGAGTAGGAAACCCAGATGAATATTTACATTTTTGAAAATCACGAATGGAAACGTACATAAAAAAAAATGTTGCATCAAGATTCATCGATAATCGCTTCAGAATCGAATCGTTGACCTCATAATCGGAATCGAATCGTGAGGTGCCAAGAGATTCCCACCCCTAGTACTCAGGTAGCCCTCATTCAGCTCCACACAGGGAGTTCTTGGGTTTAAACCCCAGTTCAGATAGTACATAGGAAGTACTCTGGTTCAGCCAATACAGGAAGTACTCAGGAAGTACTCAGTTTCAGCCAATACAGGAAGTACTCGGGTACCCCTAGTTCCGCTTACCAACAGGAAGTACTCAGTTTCAGCCAATACAGGAAGTACTCAGGTACCCCTAGTTCCGCTAACCAACAGGAAGTATTCAGTTTCAGCCAATACAGGAAGTACTCAGGTACCCCTAGTTCAGCGAACACACAGGAAGTACTCTGGTACCCCTAGTTCATCTGATTACTTAAATACTCCTTGTGTATTCGTATTTGTTGATTCGTTAGTTCGACTAATACACAAGGAGTACCTTGGTACCCCTAGTTCATTGGTTCTCAAAGTGCGGCCCCGCGGGCCAATGGCGGCCCGCCGAAACATTCCTGGACGCCCGCAATGACATACAAATGCAAGTTAAAAAAGCAAAGAAAACAAAAAATGATTTACTTTTTTTATTTATTATTATATCAATATTAATTTAAACAAAAATAAATAAATCTAAAGAGAAAAGTCGACTTTCTCTAGCTTTCAATTAAATCCTGTTACAGTTGTTAGTTTTAATCCGACTGTAAATTACTTTGAAAGGATGAACCTCAGTTTCGTGATTTAGACCTCACTCCCAGAGGTCCACGGTGCAATGTTTTCTTTCACCACTGGGATGCTGACGGCGTTTCCCGCCTAATTTTTTTCCTTTGGCGGCCCTCACTCAAATTTTGGGTTCCTAAATTGGCCCTCAGCTGTCGAAACTTTGAGAACCCCTGCCCTAGTTCCACAAATACACAATAAGTATATCGTCTAAAGCCCTTGTTTGTGTGTCTTTGCGCTAGGTGCTGCCTCCAGCTCCGACGACGAACCACTACCATCGGAAGAGGACGAAGAAAGCCCTCCCAACAAAGACCAGCCACATCTGCGCTTCCAGATCACCAGCGACGACGGCTTCAGTGTGGAGGCGGACAGCATAGAGGGTAGGCCTGCCCCCGTCATCCGTCAGGCACGCTTTCTCATTGGAGGGGGACAGGACAGGGGGGAACCGGGGTGAAACTACCCTTTCATTTTGCAGATGTCAATGCCCTCGGAGTTATTTGTTTCGCTCGGCACGTTTCTTCGCATTCCGTGGGAAGATAAACAGCGTGGCTTGCTTTGTATACATACGAAGGTTGTTTAGACACGACCCCGACGAGGAATCAAAATAGGCTAGAGGTTTTGTCTTTCTGACCAGGACTTTTTTGACACATTATTTTATTTTTTATATTTTCCTTTTTTCTTAAACTTTTCATGTGACAAGCCTGCACCTCAGAATCTGTCAGCATCACTTAATCTAATGTGGGTGTGTTACCGATGTAGGGCTGTACAGTATGGACTAAAATGTATATCATCACGGTATGACTTGAGGCATTGATGGTAACGGTATTATATCACAGTATGTTAATTGTATCTTCTAATTTCGATAAAATGCTTCTGAAGGGGTTTAATACTGCATGAAAAAAAATTGCAAAGTCTTTTCTAATGTTACTTTCATCTCTGAAAAACACTAATGTTTAATAGTATGGATTTCTTTCTCCACTTGCTCGCGGACCTTGACGTATAGTTTTGGCATCTCAATTTGGCTGAAGTGTGTGCGAGCAGGTAACGCGTACCTGGGATCAAGTGTTTGGACCATCTCTTTAAATCCCTTTCTATTGACATTTTGAAATGGAACCATGTCCTTACCAGAGGCGGACAAAGTACACAGCTTCCTTACTTGAGTAAAAGTACAGATACCCCTTGCTAAATTTTACTCAAGTACAAGTAAAAGTACTACAGTCAGATGTCTACTTAAGTAAAAGTACTGAAGTACTTGTTTTTAAAAGTACTTGAGTATCAAGAGTAGGGCTGCAACAACGAATCGATAAAATCGATAAAAATCGATTACTAAAAGCGTTGCCAACGAATTTAGTCATCGATTCGTTGAGTCGCGCGATTAATACGTCACTCTTAGGTAGGCGCGAAACTGTTTACTGACGCCGACAGGTCCATGCTTCGTTCGTGCGTGCCCAGTCCACAGCGAGCCTGCGTCCTACGAGAGCTTGAATGTGCGCGACCACTGCTTTTCTTTTTTAAACATGGCGGAGGCGGAGAAAACGGTTCGACCGAAATCTTCCAAAGTGTAGGAGCACTTCACAATACATAAAACTAAAAAGTGTGTTTGTTGCAATCTTTGCAAAAGTGAAATGGCGTGGCACGGAAGCACCACGGTGATGATACAGCACTTAAAAAGAAAACATGTCGGAGTCATCCATGACGAGGAAGCGGGCTCAACCGCAGGGTAAGTCAATACAAAATCTCACATTTTTCCATTTTCAGTCTCCTCTCTCGTTTGGTTTGTTAATGTATTCGTTATCCAGCTTTAGCATGAAACGTTTATTAAACTAACGTGTGTGTGTGTGTGTGTGTGTGTGTGTGTGTGTGTCTTGCTAAGAGAGCACTTACAGCTTAAGCTGTAATTGTATTTATTAAAAACGATCTTACATACTACAATGATGTAGGTAGGCTAATAATTAAATGATTAAGCTTCAAGTGTTCATTTTCTGTGGTAAACCGGGTGAGATTTAAAATAAACACTGCACTGTATGCAAGTGAGTAGGACATTTTGTAGTCAGACAAAATCAACATATTGTATATATTTAAATGAGTAAATAAACTGCATGAGTGTAAATAAATAATTATTATAAAAATGTGTATTGTCTGTAATTGATCTTTGGGTTACTTACTGGCCTTAACATAACAGTAATTAATAACTAAAACAATGAGGCATATTAAGTTTATTTAAATAGTACTGTTTTACATACTAATATTAACTTTGTCATTGCAGAAAAAAACAACCAACTATGAGTGACTTCCTGATTGGAGGAAGATCATGTACACCACAGCAAGCATCTGTCATGACAGATAGCATCCTTAACATGCTAGTCACTGACATGAGGCCTCTGTCCATGGTTGAAGATGACGGCTTCAGGGCGATGATTCACAACTTGAATCCTGGTTACACTCTTCCCTCAAGGACCCATTTCACTAAGCTCATGGAGAGAAAATATGAACAGACATTCAATGAAGTGAAGACTGCTTTAAACGATGGCAACAACAGCAAACTTGCTCTCACCACTGATGTTTGGACAAGTGTAGCCATTGAGGCCTACCTCGGTGTTACTTGCCACTACATCACAGACGATTGGGGCATGAAGTCAATCTGCCTCACTACCATGCCACTGCAGGACAGACATACTGGATCCAACATCGCAGAATGGTTGGAAGAAGTTGTAGCCAGGTTTGAAATCCCTCCTAGCAACATCATTGCCATAGTCCATGATAATGGTGCCAATGTTGTGGCTGCGGCACGCATCCTGGAGGAGAAGAATGGATGGTCCTCTGTGCGTTGCACTGGTCATACCTTGCAACTTGTAATCAATGCTGCTTTAAAGCATCCAAGCATTGAAAAGGCTGTTGGAGCTGCAAGATGTCTCGTGGAACATTTTAAAAAAAGTGAGCTAGCCAGCGGTAAGCTAAGGGAAAAACAACAACAGATGGCCACACCTGAGCACAGCCTTGTGCAAGATGTAAGCACAAGGTGGAACAGCACCTTTTACATGGTCAGTCGACTGATTGAGCAAAGATGGCCTGTAACAGCAACACTGTCTGACATCTCTGTCACAAAGAAAGGAAAAAGGTACCTTGATTTGAAACCAGAACAGTGGATTCTGCTAGAAGAACTTTTAAAAGCCCTCAAGCCTTTTGAATGTGCCACTGTCTTCATGAGTGCAGAGAAATACACCACAATATCTGCAATACCTCCTCTTGTGAAGGGGCTATTGAAGTCCACCGAGAGTGCTGCCTACGAGTCGGGCCCGTTGCAGGCTTTTCAACTCACTGCTACCAAGCAGCTCCAGGAGCGATGGGAAAGGGAGACTTCCTTTTCAGACACAGCAGCAAACACAGTGATTCTTGCATCAGCACTTGACCCAAGGTTTAAGAAACTGAAGTTTCTTTCCCCTGAAGAAATCCTTTGTGTTCAGACCAAAATGCAAAGACTGGCACTTGGAGAGATGGAGATGAATGTGCAGCAGCCCGTCACTTCCACAGATAAAGCTTCTACATCAACACCTCCTGCCACTCTACTTCATTCACTCCTTGGTTCCAGCAGTGAAGAAGGGGATGGATTAAGCGGAGATGATGATGATGATGATGATGATGTCAACAGAAAAGTACGAGAAGAAGTCCTCGGATACTTTGGAGAAAAAAAACTTGATAAGGAGGACAACCCATTGCAGTGGTGGAAGACTTAACGAGGGCAAATATCCAATATTGGCCAGGCTAGCCAAGTCCTACTTGTGCATCCCTGGCACCTCAACACCATCAGAGCGGCTGTTCTCTGCCGCAGGCAACATAGCTTCAAAGAAGAGAGCCAGCCTTAGCCAGGAGCATGTAGACATGCTTACATTTTTGCATTGCAATGCAAAATTCCTGACAAAAACTGTTAAGTGAACAGTGAGTTTGTGTGTTTGATAGAGCAACAAGCAAGACCACGTTAATGTCAATGTTTAAACAAATACAGTGTGGACAGATTAGTAATTTGCATTTTTCTTTATTTTTTATCATTTATTTATTGTTCTAACAGTGCCTTGTTCTAGGTAGTTCACTGAAAACTGAAAACCAAATTTTGTGCACTTTATAAAAGAAAGGAGCCTTTTCATTTTTGTATCATATATATATATATATATCATACATTGTATGTTTTTTTTGTGTTATTCCAATTTTCTAATATTTTTCCATCATTTAATGACTTTTAATAGCTCAGGGACGTTCAAGCAATAACCTGCACTCTGAGGTCTGCACCGTGAATTTATGTTCAGTTTTTTATGTTCAGAAAGTAATGTTCAGTAATTTTTTGAATAAAGATACGGCATTTACAAACGTTTATTTTTTTTTTATCCGATTCATCGATTAATCGAAAAAAGAATCGACCGATTAATCGATTATCAAAATAATCGTTAGTTGCAGCCCTAATCAAGAGTACAAGAGTATGTTTTCTAAATATTGCATTACTACTGCCACAGTGCTTACATTTACGTATAGAAACGTCCTACATGGAGTTATGAAAAATGTTAACACCTTGGAGAATGTAAAAGGAATTGAAAGTAAAATCAAGTAATTTTCATCTTTTTACCATGGCAATAGCACAATAGTATACAGTATAACAGTATACTCAAGAACATAAAAACAATTGCTCAGCTTACATAAATATGCAATGTCAGAAAAGAAAATTCAGCTAACAATTCTATGTATGTGAGTTTCTCCGTTTTTTTATCAATCAAATCAACAATCGTCTCTCATCTAATTCTGACCATGGAGTTGGCTTTGGCGGAAAGCGAAGGTGATTGCTGATAGGCTGAAGGCTGTCCTAATCAGTTTGAGAGGGAATCACGTTTGAGAGGGAAACAACAAATTGAGGGTTTCCGTGATTTCTCTTTTCTCCTTTTATTTTTCAGAAGGAGTAACGGGTACTCACTGTTATGGATAGAAATGTAACGGAGTAAAGAGTACAATATTTGCCTCTCAAATGTACTTGAGTAAAGTCATGAGTACTCCCAAAAAATGATACTCGAGTAAAGTACAGATACCTCAAAATTGTATTTAAGTACTGTACTCAAGTAAATGTACTCCGTTACTGTCCGGCTCTGGTCCTTACACAGGTAAACAGTGACAGTGTTTGTTATCTCGTTCAACCGCTGGCTTTTTTGGTCGTAAGGACTGGCTTTGAAAAATGCCGGTGGAAGCAATGTCTGTGGAAGAGATGCAGAGACAGCTGTTTCCTACGGTGTTGAAAGAAAGCTTGCACAATAGCATACTGCCTGAGAAGGCACTGGCAGTATCACTGTAAAATCTGTCCCTGGGAAAAGTAATATTGCGCCGAATTGAAAAGGGAACTACGTTTCGTTACCATATTTTTTTAGTTTTGTGTAGCATTTGTTACCTGGAAAAGGTATTTACGTTACTGTATTAACTTGTTACTTACTTTGTAACGCGTTACACACAACACTGTATACCGGTCACACGGTAACGTCAAAATCCATAACGTAGCGCAAATTCGCACCGGGGTGCTTTCTAAACCGTTTATACCGTACACCCCTATGCCCATGATAATTAAAGGACAATTCCGGTATTTTGAACATTGAGCTTTCTGGTTTGTTTAGGATGAAATAGAGTGGTTAACACCGAAATTTTGGAAACGGAAACGGGGAGTGGTTGGAGTCTTTTCTCCTGTTTCTAGCCCTTCCGTTGATACGGAGAACCAAGTGAAAAGACTACAACGTACCCCGTTTCCGGTTCTGGCCCGGTTTCCATTTAATTTACAAAATGCAGATTTACAAAATGCCAAATAAAACACGACACAAACTGTATTTTGCTACGATACTTGATGAGGAACATCAACGAACACCACTCACCTCTCGATGAGTTTCACATTTCTGAAAACGAAGGTTATGGGGTGTTTGTGAATGCCCACAGCCAGCATTCTGTGGGCATTCACAAGCCTGAAGCAGGCAGGGTCGATTCGAAATTAGCCAAATACTGGAGACGGGACCAATATAAGAAATTTCAGTGTTGACCACTTTATTTCATCCTAGACAAACCAGAAAGGGTCAATGTTCAAAATTCCGGAATTGTCCTTTAAGTCAATACGTTTTGTTGAAGTATTTTATCTATACATTTTTACCCTGCAAATACTGATGAATGCATTGTTTGGTGCAGAATAGGAGTCTAAACGAATACGATATCATTCTTACCAACTCGTCTTTTATCATTGAATCAATGATCAATGAATGAATGAATGGCCACACGTGCACCCACTGGTTCCAAGTTTCCTGCAGTGGGGGAACCCATTGCACACGTTCAGTGACCCCGACATAGACTGGGTACCCCCAGCCCGTTCTGCCGGCGATTTTGAATTCGCCCTGCAGAAGAGTTTTGAGAAGTGCAATACATTTCTTTCTGCTTCCGATACGTTTTTGCGGAAGCCAATAACCAAGCTGACTTCCCTCCCTGGCGCGCTATTGGCTGGTTTAACACCATGACGACAGGGAAGCGACGGCGAGCAGCCAATTGTGTACAGCGTCAGTTGAACTAGGCCCGTTGATCACGCCTCTTGTGCTGAAGAAAATGACGGCAGCCTCCCCAGACCAACGTGCAATCTACGATTTGATCTTGGCCTGGCAATAGCCGGGCTGACCCCGACACTCTGTGACACTGACGTCCTCCTCCCTACTCCGCAGTGGCGTGGAAGGCGGTCATGGAGGGCGTGCAGGAGGCGCGCGCCATCGCCAGGCTGAGGCAGCTCACTTTCTCTGGGATGACGGGCGCCCGCGTGCTGGGCCTGGTGCACGACGCGGTGGTGTTCCTGGTGGAGCAGTTGCAGGGAGCCGGCCGCTGCCAGCGCCACAACTTCCGCTTCTTCAAGCAGTTCAACCAGGAGGACGACCTGCCCGTGAACCCCAGCGGCTGTGCCCGCTCGGAGCTCTACCTGAGGTACGTGGTCCAACGCTCATCTCTACCCTCATGCCTGTACACCCCCAGCTGTACCCTCGCAACCGTACTACCTCATATGTCCTACCCTACCCCTGTAACTCAATTATGTTTTCAACATATTTTTATTCTTTTAATACCTGATGAGCCGTATTGTGCACTTTCTGTGCACAATGGAAAGTTCCAAAGAATTCCAAAGAGTTCCAAAATAATCTAGTTCCAAGAATCTACCTCTTAAATGAAAGCGTGTTTGTTTATAGTGACGTTTACAAAGGGAAAAGCTTTGAAGCTGACTCAATTCTCACCCATGACTCCTTGAACTAACAGGATGTGGCTGTTTCTTGCTCTATACCTTTCGCCCACTCAGATCTCTCCATCACACCAACCTCTACCGGTTGAGTCTTGTTTTTGTGGTTTTGGATTATTTCTATATGAATCTTTCATTAATAACAAAACGCTCTCCTAAATATTAATAAACGTGAATTTATTAATTACAGGCCATGAAACCGTTCAACGGAAAACTTTTTATTGAGTGTTTACTTTGTCTTCCTTCAACAGGAAGTCGACCTTTGACATGTTCAACTTCCTGGCCTCTCAACACCGCCAGCTCCCTGACATCGAGCTCTACGACGACGAGGAGGACGACGTCCTTCTCAAGTCCACCAGGTACGGGTCCAAGGTTTTCTCCGGAGCCGGAGTGAGGGACGGGTTCAATGGAGCCCCCATCATACAGTTCTATAGATTTATAATATGTATTAGATAGTATCCGACCCATTACTGAGCTAGTTTCCTGTCCTCTAGAACAATATCAGACAAGGGTACTGTCATCTAGAACCCTATCAGACTAGTTACTGAGCTAGTGCCCTGTCCTCTAGAACCATCATGAGCTAGAGTCCTCTAGAACCATACTGAGCTAGAGTTCTGTCCTCTAGAACCATACTGAGCTAGAGTTCTGTCCTCTAGAACCATACTGAGCTAGAGTTCTGTCCTCTAGAACCATACTGAGCTAGAGTTCTGTCCTCTAGAACCATACTGAGCTAGAGTTCTGTCCTCTAGAACCATACTGAGCTGGTGTCCTGTGTTTTGTCCCCACCTAGGAGAGCCACCAGCCTGGAGCTGCCCATGGCGATGCGCTTCAGACATCTGGAGAAGACATCCAAGGAGGCAGTAGGAGTGTACAGGTCAGCATCTCCTTCTCCTCTGCTGGTGTGTGTCTTTAGAGTAGACCAGCTCATCTTTAACATCCAATCGTGTCTTTGTACAAAAATATACTAAATCCGTCGCAATGTGTTGATAAGCAAATGATAAATGTGCTGCATGTGACTCAGGTGGTAGAGCAGGTTGGCTGGTAACCGCAAGGTCGCTAGTTCGATCCCCGGCTCCTCCTAGCTGAGTGTCGAGGTGTCCCTGAGCGAGACACCTTACCCTAACTGCTTCCCTAACTGCTCCACAAGGCTATCGCCTCGCGTGGCTGACTCCGCCGTCAGTGTGTGAATGTGTGCATGAATAGGTGAATGTTAGGCAATATTGTAAAGCGCTTTGAGGGCCACTGGTTGGAAAAGCGCGGTATGAATGCAATCCATTTACAAAGAGACCAATTGGGATCCATTGCTTGAGATGCTGTTTTCTTCTGATCGATTACCCCCGGTTCCCCTTCCCAGATCTGCCATCCACGGCCGCGGCCTCTTCTGCAAACGGAACATCGAGGCTGGAGAGATGGTCATCGAGTACGCCGGCAACGTCATCCGCTCGGTGCTCACCGACAAACGGGAGAAGTACTACGACAGCAAGGTGAGGGACAGCACCGCTAGTCCCTGCTAGGGCGAATCGTAGCGTGTGTGTGTGTGTGTGTGTGTGTGTGTGTGTGTGTGCGTGTTTATGGCCTAAGTATGTATGGCGTGTGTGTGTCTTCATGGCCATGGTGTGTGTGTCTTTATGGCCCGAGGCGTGCGGGTGTGTGTTTGTGTTGTGTGTTTGTGTCTTTTTATGGCCGATGTGTGCGTTGAGTAAGGTGTGTATCTACTCTGACGTTGTTGATCCTCACCCTGCCCCCCTCCCCGCCCCCCCCCCCCCCCCCTCCCCTCAGGGCATCGGCTGCTACATGTTCCGCATCGACGACTTCGACGTGGTGGACGCCACCATGCACGGCAACGCGGCCCGCTTCATCAACCACTCGTGCGAGCCCAACTGCTACTCGCGCGTCATCAACGTGGAGGGCCAGAAGCACATCGTGATCTTCGCCTTGCGCAAGATCTACCGCGGCGAGGAGCTCACGTACGACTACAAGTTCCCCATCGAGGACGCCAGCAACAAGCTTGGCTGTAACTGCGGCGCGCGACGCTGCCGCCGCTACCTCAACTGAGGGCCCCGCATCTCTCTCTGACTAGGAGGAGGAGGTGGAGGAGGAGGAGGAGGAGGAGGCTCTTGGGGGGGGGGGGGGGGGGTCTGGTCCACACAGCAGGGGAGTAAGCCACTTGGGAGGGGAGACTGGGAGCAGAGCGGGGGGGGGGCCAGTGCTGGAGACGGGTGTCAGACCAGAGGAACGCGAGCGTAACCTACCTGCTGATGACGACGAGGACGACGAGTGTCTCGCCTGCTTTTATGTTCTGCACGGACGGTGAAACGCTCTGTGGCCACGGCCGCTCTGCCAACACACCCGGGCGCAAACGGCCGCGACCCCCCGGTCGGGACGGAGGTAGCTATAGCAGCGAGTGAGGGCGGGGGGGGGGGGTGGGGGGTTCACGATGAACCTGCCAACGGAGCGTCTCTATTTCTGCAACCTGGATCTTCTCTTTAATGCACACGTCAAGCCTTATTTGATTCAATCACAGACGATAACTTGTACACCGGCGGGGAGAGGGATTCCTTTTTTATGTTTGATTGATGTCGTTGTTTGGGTTCCTGTCCGGCCAAATGCCTGATCATGTGGGCTCCATCCTCTCCTCTCGCCATCGGGGCGCCACCGCCCCCCCCCCCCTCCCCTCCCCTCTCCTCTCACCCCCCCCTCCCTGCACGTCATTCAACTTGTTTTACTCATTTTGTCGCGTCGTAGTACATTTTATTCGTAGATATCCGTGTGTGTTTAACCATGACAAGAAACTGGTGCTAAGATTGAAAAGGGTCTTAAACGAGAGATTTCCCTAAAAATCAATGTCGTTCTCTGCCGTTTATTCGAATCATGCGCATTAAATAATCCTCTTCCCATTTCAGTCCCTCGAGTTGAGGGGCGGCGACTACATCGCACCTCGATTCAGCTTGGTTTTACTCAACGTCAATGACGAGCGAGTTATCTCAGTGCAACGGTTTCATCTGGAGATTGTCATTTAAAAAATCGGTAACTTTTTAGGGCAAAGAAGTGTATGTAGAAAACACTAATCAATCAGGCCCACGTTCAAGACCGAATCTGTACATTACGCTTTTTTTTTTTTTTAAGATGTGTTCTTTTTAATGTCACTTGTTTTCTTCCTGCAGTATCTCTGCTGACCAATGGGAGCAGCCCCCCCCCCCCGTGTGTAATCCAATCACGGGGCACCAGTCATGTTAATCCCAGCGTGTTCTGCGGCTGGTAAACTGATATCGGGACAGACTCGCTGTACGGACCTCGGTTCTCCTGAGAGAACCCTGAGGATAGTCTAGAGATGTTGCTACGGCCGACCAGGACCAGTGGTTCTGGGTCGATGTTCGTGGTGATGGTGAACCCACACTATTCGGATTCATCCTATTTATAAATGTTTCCATTCAGATTATGGGATGGGCTAATTGGTGTTTTTTTCTGTGTAGGTATAGATGCATCATGGGAGATTTTCGGTGAGATTTTTTATGTTCCTTTTTTTGCATTTCTTCCTTTATTTGTTTCCTTTTTTCTTTTACTTGAATCGTACTTCAGGTCAGATGTTGGTTGTGATTTATGGACAAATGATTCTAAAGCAGGTCTTTTAAAAAAAATGTTTTATTTATTTAATTTTTCTTTTCTTAATTGAGTTTTCCTGGACAGAATTCCGACAACTTTAGAATCACCCACGAGTAAGTTTGTGAGCAGTTTGCCCTTCCCCCCACAACACACATTGTTGTCATGGAACACCCCCAATTTACAAGCCCATTAGAGGGTCCCTTGTGGAAAGAATAAGTGTGTTATGCCCCCCCCCCCCCCCCCTCCCCTCGGTCTGCATGTCCAATCACTGGGATGGAGCCCAGATGTTCATGTCAATCATCCATTTGCAAAACAAGAGTCACTCCCAACTGCTTTCAAGGATTCTACCTCAGTTGTTCAGATGGACTTTTTGGTATACTGCAAAAAAGAGGATGAAAGAGTAGGCTGGTGTTAATGTCCTGCAGAGCTGGCCTGTGTGTGCGTGCGTGTATGTGTGTGTGCGCGCATGTGTGTGAGAGTTTGTGTGTGTGTAATGAAGGATGCAAAGCACTAGTCAAAACCTGAAGTTACCAGGACCGTCGCTCCCAGAATCTGTTCAGAAAGCTGTATGTTATTATATATAAATATATAGTAGGGTTATTTTAAAGTATAAAAGTGTAAAAGACATAAAAATTAGAAAAATGTGTGGACTTTAAACGTGTCTTTGTTACCTTGTACAAATAAACCCTGAGTTTGTAAATAATTGTATACATATTTCTAAACCTGTTTAATTTTTCTATGCACTTTTTTATTTATAATGTTATTTGCTTAATAAAGATGTAAAGATGTTTGAACAAACATTGAGCAAATCAAATATTTTGTATCATCGTACTTTATTGAATCAAAGTGAAAAGAATGTTCACGCATAAAAAAACGCATACAAATCTGTAAAATAAAATGGAAAGATAATTATTCAGCATCATGCATCCTAAACTAGGTATGTATGTTTTCTAAAGAAAATGCCTGTGGTAACATTGAGCTAACTCATCATGTGAGCAATATTCTGCAAACATGCTAGCTCGTCAGGCTAATGAGGCTTTGAAGCGGATTGGTGTTTGATCGAATGATGAGATATTGAGGAATATGTGGACCAGATTTTGGGTATACAGGTTTTTCAGATTTCTTTCAAGGTTTTGGAAAACCTTGAAAAAATTTAACTGCAATACAGTATGGGGGAAGTAGACGCGTTTGCAAACACACTTGCATACATTTATATATTTTTGCAATATATACAATAATACAATATTGGTACAACATACAAAAAGACTTAAAAAATTGTAATTATTTTTTTCTATGTAATCTACTTTCAATGCTATGTTATGAAGTTAAGACCATGAAGTCCCACTGTCCCCTGGTACATGTTTGCCACTCCCTCTCACTACACCCCTCACTGGTCGGCAACATTTGTGGCCTTTGCATGCACATTCTGAATTGGTTCGACACGCACGCCACAAGCCCTTGAGACTCAATTCTCTAGGCTGTGTGTGGTGCAGACCCCCTGTTGTGTTGCTTACGAGATGAATTTGCAAGAACACACACTGGCCTTCAGACGGTGTGTACACTCGGCCTGAGTTTAGCCAGGACCACTATAGCGTCGGTGCGCCCCATCTCCCCTAGCAACCGGGCCAGGTCCCCCACCGTCCACTCAGGGTACTTGGTGGTCACCCCCTCTAACAGGGTCTTCAGGGGGCTCTTGCTGTCCCTCATGGAGTAGGTGTAGTTGATCCAGGTGGAGGGGAAGTTGCAGTACGACGCCAGGTGTCGGGTGCACTTTACCCCGTGGCCTTCTGGGTCCAGGATGATTATGAGCTCCTCCAGGACGTCCAGATCGTCCAGCACCATCCGCAGGGGGGCCGCAGACACCTGTGGAACTTAAGTGGGTGGGGTTCAACAGGTGTACCAAACAGGGACTGTTAGTTTCATTACACCTGGAATGAGATTCAAAGTCGAGCGTCTTGAGGGATGTCAGAGCGACTGCACACGGACGTACGTTAAAGCCAACATGAAAACGGACAGTACACCTTACATCCACTAAATGTCTCATCCTCTATAGCTGATGACAGCTATATGAGGAAGGGGACACTTTGTCAATTTGGCTTGGTCTGTTTAAATCCCAAATGCGTTTTTTGTAGATATTCCCATCCTGCATATTAGGGAAGTAAGAACAATCCCTGAAAAGCTTTTTCATGTTGTCTTTAATAAGTAGCAACACAAAATACATCCGACTTAAAGGGCCCATATTTTGAGACAGTGCACATTAATAAGTTGGGTCCTGAAAAATGACGAAGACACCTTGGTGGTACAAAATGGGCCCTTTGAGTTGGAAACAATCACGACATTGTTTCAAAGTGACACAATATCTGCGATATGGTGGCAGTACTGGAGAAAGCAGCGTTCCATGGCTGCGGCGGGACTTGTTCTGTGTGCCTGAAGCTTTGGCACAAGCTTAGCGTAGCTTGAGCGTTGAGCTAAGGCAGCGGAGGCCATCATTAGGACTTACTTAGAACCGCTTTCGATTCCTGGCCGTCACGTTGACTCAAAGAAGCCACTTTACCGTTTCCATCTGCAATTAGCCCTAGTCACGTGTGACGTGTAAACAACGCGGAGAAGAGAACATTAGCTCAGGATGAAATATGTTGTACATGCGACCGTACAGCCGCTAGTCCGTCTGTCTTCAGCCTCTTATTCTTGTGCTTCACCTGCCTCAGCTCTGGGGTTAGGGTTAGGGTAGCACTCAATGAAAAGACAGACAGGTCAAAGGGCATATGGTCCTATCTTCTGTTCTAAACCCTTTCCTATAGCCCTTTTTTCAGTTCTAAACCCTTAACTATAACCCTTTCTTCAGTTCTAAACCCTTTATTATAGGGGAGAGTGAGATCATTTGTGCCAGGGGGCAAGTAGTGCCACCCCTGTTTCCTAGAAAACCATAGAATAAGTTGTTCATGTGACCACATATTTTTGAAAGGGGCATCCATTTCACTCATCCTGCAAAGATGGGAGACACATGGCTTGAGAGGTAAGCACCTTTAAGTTCAAAAAAGTTTTTTTTGCCGTCAAAAGTAACATTTCTATGATTAAGGTTTTTTGATTGCTGTGTTTGAACAATTATAGACAACTTTGAAAACAGTTCACACATGTTTTATTGCTTTAGTAAGCTACAGCATGAGTCCATACAGTTAGCATGATGCTTGCTCAAAACAGCAGGGGGATGAATTTTTTTTCAAAATGGCAGCTCTGGGGTAATTTGTGCCAGAGGGCCTGGGTTAAGTTTTTCCAAGTCTTTCCAACAAGTGAAAGAGGAGTAAGAGGGGAATAACATACGCAGGATGACCATAAAAAGATGTGTGACGAATCTGCTCACTTGGGTTATGTGTCTCCAGAAGTCATTCTTCCCTTACCAAAAGCCACAGAAAGAAAGAACAGAATTGGAAAAAAGAAAGTGAAAAATAGAATCATGACCGACACACAAGAAAAAGATAAAGAAAGAAAAAGCAGGTAAAAAGGCTGAACTGGAAAATAAATAGAATGAAAGAGAGAAGAAAAGAACCAAGAAGAAAACAATGTGCAAAGTAACTCCACGCAAAAAAAAGTCCACCAAAAGTGGCCTTTGATGTTGTTAAAACTTTAAATAAAAGTTAAACAAGTAATTTGTATTGAATTTGTATGCTTTTTTTTTTATATATATAGAATTATCATTTGTGATATTAAAATGATCTGTTTTACTTCAATTATCAATGGCACAATTTACCCCAGTGTATTCTCTCTAATGGCACAACTTACCCCGTACCGGGGGCATGTTGTGCCACAAAACCACTTTTTTTTCTAAAGCTGTATTTCTCAAACAGTTTGTTTAAGATCAAAAGTATTTGTTCCCAGGGATGCACAACATCCTCAGCACTATGTAGATGTCTTAGTTGGAGGCATCACTGTTATCCCCGTGCTTTAAGGGCACTTTAAGTAAAAAATGGCACTACTTACCCCACTCTCCCCTAACCCTTTCTTCAGTTCTAAACCCTTTCCTATAACCCTGTCTTCAGTTCTAAACCCTTTACTATAACCCTTTCTTCAGTTCTAAACCCTTTACTCTAACCCTTTCTTCAGTTCTAAACCCTTTACTCTAACCCTTTCTTCAGTTCTAAACCCTTTACTCTAAACCTTTCTTCAGTTCTGAACCCTTTCCTATAACCCTTTCTTCAGTTCTAAACCCTTTACTCTAACCCTTTCTTCAGTTCTAAACCCTTTCCTCTAACGCTTTCTTCAGTTCTAAACCCTTTCCTATAACCCTTTCTTCAGTTCTAACCCCTTAACTATGACCCTCTAAGGCTTGTTTGTCATCATCCCCTCACCGCACTGTGCTGGTAAAGTTATTCCATTTCAGATCAGTATAAAAAGCGTTGGATTTAAAGAAGAGCATTGGAGACTGCAGGGTCCCATACAGAGGCGCCCTTGTGTCAGAAAAAGTATAGACATAAACAAAACAGACAGTGCACCTTTAATTGGCCTACCTTGACAGCTTTTATTTTTCCTTTTGTAGATGAAGTAGGTTAACGCGCCCACCATGACGCAAGCCAAGAGGACAATGATAACCAGCCCTGGAATAAATAAAGAAACACAGCAATAAACACATGGTTCTGCTGGTATCAATCAGCTGGGAATGTAGGAATGACTTACTGATTTCCATCTGATTGTCCACCTGAAAGTCAAACAAAACATCATCATTCAAGCATTAGTTTGAACATGGCTATGGACAAGGGATTTCAAATCCTTTGTATTGTAGTAGGTCTATATTCCTGAAGTACATTTGAATGTACATTCATTTTTCTATGTTTATGCAACAGTGTTTCAACAGTGTTTCACTTTGTGGAATGTGTGACCAGAAACACTGCAGGCCTTTCACTTTCATCTAGCAGCAATGTATAATTAAAAGTGTCTCATGCTTAAACCAGAGGAAGCCAAAGAGAGTAATTAAAAAAGTAATTACCGTCAAACTCATCCTTGGTGGGTCACAGTTTTCTCTGAATGGGATTAGAGAGGAAAAGCTTCTTTAACAACCATCTCTTTAACATTGAAGAACCAAGAACCAACAAATATGTTCTGTACGGAGGATCTGAAGTAAAAGGATATGTTTCACTCTGTTTTTTTGGTGTGAAAGCATCCAACATTTACGTTCAGTATCCTCAAAGGATGCTGCTTGCACTTTCAAGACAGTCCCTTGCACTTTCACTGGCATTGCTCATACATTTATACAAATATATTTTGCTCATGAAATATATTTGTATTATTCTACACCTGTTTTCTCTAAATCAGGGTTAATTTTAATAACAGTGGAAGACGATCTCATTCTAGCCCCTTGCTGGTGCTTGCAGGAATTCCCTCGCCACCGAGTGGCCAGTGCAGGAGCTGCCCCTGGTATCGGCTTTGTGTACGGCTTCAGCTAGGGCTGCTCGATTATGGAAAAATCATAATCACTATAATATTTAAATCACGATGATTCAAACGATTATTTTTAAGTTTGAGAACATGATGTATTTATTCAGCATGTCTCTCCCAAAAAAAACCTTTGTAACTGAGAACTTTAGCCTTAAAAATAAACACCAATGGTAAAATAGAAAATTTTCAAATATGTATCCAGCTGTCCTAACCTTAACTATACTTTATTCGTTTTGTGATCGTTTGACACAAAAATCGAAATCGCGATCAAAATTCTATTAATTGCCCAGCCCTAGTTTCAGCTGAATACCGGAGCACAAGTCAGGGGGTCGACCCCACTGCCAATTCCCCCTCTCCCTCGCAGGCTCGCAAGATTGTGATGAGATCCTCAAAGGTTTCGAGGAACCTTCGAGGATGTGTACTGGCCCAAACGCACCGTCGAAGGTATTATATTATGTCAGTCAGCTCAGAGGGCGTCTTCATCAGGACTGCTCTCGTGCAAAAGCCTCACACAAGCCTCTCGTCAAAACAGTCGAAGAGGCGCCACTAGGATTAGAAGACGGCGGCTCGGTCTTGCCAGCCGGATTACAGGGTTCATGTTTGCTAACTCTCGACGGATCCTGATAGATGACAGGGATGAGGGCACCTTGCGGTGGCGCGCCACAGATCAACAGTTGGGGTTGACTCCCAAACACAGAGGTTTTGACGGGTGGCCAAGTTTCTCATCCCATTCCCCAGAAAAAAAACAAGAGGATGACGACGACTTTGCTGTATCACTGGCATTCAGTGGTGTTTCTAACTCCCTAAAAATACCGATGCAATGCCATATTATGCAGAGTTTAGCATAAAGTAAAATAGTTCACAGTTCCAGATGAATCCCCCTCGCAATGCATGGGGGTTAACCGCGGCTCTACCACTTATGTCACAACAAAATTCTCAAAGGATAATTGCAAGTTCCTCTTCAATCCGTGCTGCAGAACTCTGCATACAAACAATACAATAAATGGTGGTGGTGGTGTCACGCCAAATTTGTACCGGGTGCCAAATTTGTACCGGGCACGTCATCAGCTGTCCGTTGCCAGGCAACGGACAGCTGATTACGTAAGCGGGTTGTCCGTTGCCGGGCAGGTTTCAAAAAACATTCGCGCTCATGTTGCCAAAGACGAAATAACATAATACAGTTAACGGATCGCTAGATAACACTTTTTTTTTACTTTATATTTGTATTGTATTTAATTTTTTAATCAAATGTAGCTAGTAAACTGAGTGTTTAAAGCGGATTTCAAAAAACATTCACGCCCATGTTGCCAAAGACGAAATAACATAATACAGAAAACGGGTCACTAGATAACACTTGTTTTTACTTTATATTTGTATTGTATTTAATTGTTTAATCAAATTTAGCAAGTAAACTGAGTGTTTAAAGCAGGTCAATGACGAAATAGCACAATACAGATAACGGATCGCTAGATAGAAGGTTCGCGAATGTTCGTGAACCTTTCACGTCATTCGACGCGATCGTCCGTTGCCAGGCAACGGACGACGCGATCATCTGTTGCCAGGCAGGTTTGGAATGGATTACGTATGGATGACGTGCCCGGTACAAATTTGGCACCCGGAACAAATTTGGCTTGACAGTGGCCTTGGGGATGCATGGTGAACCTGCTACCTACCAAAGGTTACACAGAATCAGCAGATGGCCCTGACGGCAATGCTTACCAGGACCACTTGATTGTATTAAACACCAACTGACGCATTCTGTTATTGTGAAGGAGACTCTTGCTTTGCTATGTGCTATGCAGCCGTTTGAGGTATACGTGGGAGTTGTGTTATGCACACAGATACAACCCACTGGCCTTCCTGTCCCTCCTCCATGTCAGACAAGTGTCAGTACACCATTAGTGGGTTGTTTCCACTGTAGGCCTCTGGGAATTATTTGGTGGGCTAGATCAAGATGTGGTCGCCTTTCATTTGGTGGCCAAGTTCCTCTTCCTCTTCAGCTGGGAGTTTAGGCTCCTCTGTTGTCTTTCTGTTGAGCCTTTCTTAGGATTATTCAGTTTTAGGGTCCTATTTATTTGGCCCAGGCTAAGGTTTCATTTAGACGTAACTTTGAAGTCATGAATACCGATAATTTCCCTTTCTTCACAGCATCTCTCTCTCCTTCATGGCTCAAGTTTTCCAAAATTAAATCCACTAATGGACAGACACTTCTCTAAAGTCTGGCTCTAATTGCTGTGGAGCCCGGTCTGGTTTTGATGTCGATAGAAGTGCACATGTGAGTCAATGGAAGATGACACAAACAACAGGCGAAAAAAATATAACGTCCGGATATTTCCCTGCTTCTTCCTGCTTGTTATTGCAAAATGGATCCAGTAGTCGCGTGGAGATTATTTGCAGAACGCAATCTGATTGGCCAACGGATCCGGTGCTGCCTGAAAAGTTGGACATTTCTCAACTTTTTGACGAGGACCACTGAGCCGAATAGAACTCTGAAGAAAGTCCCGCCTCCGAGGCTCCAGTTCCATCGGTCAAATGTCTATGGGAAATAACATGGGGTTTTTGAATGATGTACATAGCAAACTCTATAGGTGGCGAAGAAATTAAAGCTGCTCACGTTTTGAACACTTTTCCCATCTAGATTTCCACTTGGGTTTTGGATTGTCGGTGCCGTAAGAAGTATGATTATCAATCCTACTTTAACGTTGTTCAATGTTGTTTCCCATAGACATTTAACCGATGGAACCCGGAGCCTCGGAGGCGGGACTTATTCTTCAGAGGTCTATGGATGGACGGACCCACAATTCATTTTGCGAGCGCCCCATGCAAAGTCAAAGAGATCCGTCGGAGGTAGTGTGAACAAGTAGGGCGGTGTTTAAGCATGGACCTATTAAAGGTTTGATTCGTATGGCGAATTGGCGATAGCCGCAGCTATGTAAGCATCGTGATCTCATAGCAGCCCGACACAGTGTAGCCTGCTAATAAATCCAAGAAATCCCTGTAATTTCGTACACAAGGGACGTACTTGAGCACATACATAAATGTACGATTGATGCGCAAATTGTTCATGCTATCGTTATGTATTATGTTGGCCAACACTCTTACACTGATCGTTCTGTTCAACAACCAGAGATGAAACAATTCTAATCTAGGATATAACATCTCCCCAGCAACTATAAAAAGGGATGGGTTTATTGTAACACATACACCCTTTCAAAATGTATAGCCTTGTATACTCTTTATAAACATCTACCGCGGACATGGCTCCAAGCATTCAGCGGCTTCTTTGAAAACAAATGCACATGGCTACATAGAAGTGGATGGGGAAGGGTCGTCAACGAGTTTTTACGACAGTGTTGTCAAATATCTCCTCCGAAGCTGTAGGGGTAGCTCAATGCGAGTGCAAACCAAGAAAACAGCGAAGAAGTGGCCTAAGTTGCATAGTTCCCCTTTAAAGGGTATTCCAGTGTAAAATGGATTTGGGATATGTTTAGTAAGATAACGAGTTGAAACGTTCGTTTTGGAGCACAAAAACCGCATAGACGCTTTCTTTAGTTGGCTGTTTTTAGCCGATTCTATCAAAACACTATAAACTTGGAACGATGGGGGCACTGGTTATGGTAAAAACAAAATCGCTATTTTAAACCACTTAAAAGGCTAAAAGTAGCCTGACACTTCTTTTGTAGTATAATAAGGGTCTTAACATATAAAACGAGGCATTGAGAACTTTGTTAGTGTACAGATTGTTTATTAAAAAGGACATTTTAAACACACAATACCATCGGTAGATCGTCCGGGGACGCCATTTTGTTTTTAAGACTCGATAGGTAGATTTACGAACACAGAGATTGTGACATCCGTCAGCAACACGCAAGCTCTGTGTTCGTCAATCTACTTACCGTCTGGAGGAGTAGGCTACTGCGAGACGAGTACGGCTCAATACGGCTTAGTCCGGATCACGCCCACTTTTGGCGGTGGAAACGCGACCCGTGCCGTACCTTTGCAGACTGAACCGACCCGCACCCTCCGGTGGAAATGCGGCAATAGACTTACAGACTACCTGTTACTGGGTAAAGCTGGGGAATTCAGGTGCCATGGCATGAAAATCTCACTTTATGAGGTTTTCTAACATAAATATGAGTTCCCCTAGCCTACCTATGGTCCCCCAGTGGCTAAAACTTGTGTTCGGTGTAAAACGAGCACTAGGTGTTCTGCTCGCCTTTGAAAAAACCGGAGGCTCAAGCTTGTTGATTTGGAATGTGGTTTCCTATGTCGTCACAATGCAGTGAGCTCCTCCCCTTACTGTGCCTGGCCCGCCCAGAGACTTGGCCCGCCAATGAGACACTACCGTGCGAGCGCCACATGTGTGTGTGTGTGTGTGTGTGAATACACACACTGTAACGCAAGTGTTTCTTGTCGGTTCTTTGACGTCTCTTGTATTTCCACAACGAGACTGTAGTGGGGGTTATTTCAGCCATGGTTGAGAAGGAATTGGGGGAAAGGAACTTTGGCTTTGACTCCCTGAAGTACATGAACTGCGACATGCCGCCGGTTGCCGCGAGGCACCATCGCCGCGAAGCACCACCGCCCGGCAGCGGGCAGCCGGCAGCAGGCAGCGCGCGGTTCAGTTTACTTCAGATTGATGTGAAAGTGGAAGAACCAGAGAGGTCGCAGAACCCGACAAAGACGTTTGTGATTCATAACATCGTCTGGAGGCGCACACAGCTTTGGCCGTGATAATATGTATTATATGATATAGATGGCTATGTTTTATATGATATTATTTAGAAATAGAGCTCCAGGACTGTAACGCAAGTGTTGTACATTTCCTTGTTATTTGGATAACCGTTCTGCTTTTGGTGTTATGGCGCATAACACGTTGTACTCTCGGCTCTGGTATTTCTACAACGAGACTACTAGTGGGGGTTTTCTCAGCCATGGTTGAGAATGAATTGGGGAAAGGAACTTTGGCTTTGACTCCCTCAAGAACATGAACCACGACATGGAGAATGGGATTGTTGGCGGCGAATGTCTCCCGCTTGAGCCCCGCATCCCGCTGCCAAGGGACCACCGCCTCGGCGCTGCAGGAGGCGGAGGTGCCTAAGCGCTGCCCACAACAACCCTTTCTCCTCCGTGTCGCGGTTCAGTCTTCAAATTGATGTTGACGTGGAAGAACCAGGAACGTCAGAGAACCCAACGCGGTCGTTTGAGATTCATAATATCGGCTCACACAGCTTTTGGCCGTGATAATCTATATTATATGATATAGATATCTATGTATGCTACATGATATTATTTAGATATAGAGCTCCAGGACTCCCGTGTGTTCTAGAATATTTACAGAACACGGCTAAAGGCTGTGTGCGCCTCGCCATTGCGATACATCCACTGTAAACAGAGCGCATGGTACCGTGGCTGCAAGCTGCTCAGGGCCACACCCCCACCCTCCTCGTGGACCCGCCTCGCTCCTCCTCATTTGCATTATAGCTACAGACACCAAAACAGAGCATTTGGGGGAAGCTCAATGTGCGACTGGCTCGGAGTGGCTGTAACTCTGCACCACGGCTGAATTTCGGGAAAGTATTTGAATACTGTGTTAGTGGCCCACTAATACCTATATTAAAGCATCCATAAAATAGCATGACATGGCACCTTTAAGAGCTGTTGTTTTCAATATTCGTACGTTTTTTTAAAACGTTTCTTTCGCTTTATTGAGCCCCACAACAAACACTGTCTCGCATTTGCCTGGTTGCGTAATCCCCACTCATACTTTCTGTTAATGACCACTCTGGCCCAGAAAGAAGGCTCTCTTTGTGTGGCAGGGAGCAAATACAGTTATTTTTATGGTCCCAACACTGCAACGAAATGATGACAACGCTGCCACGCAGACGCTTCGATGCAGTCGTGACCGTTTATGGTTCTGCATCGGGACTGTTTTCATACCGCCATTTTTAAAAGCCAGAAGGCAAGGACGACCCGGCAGGCTCATATACAAAAGCATTAACGTGAAGTGAAGTTAACTTTGCTGCCAACACATTATGTCGTTTTAAAATGTAGAGAGATATGCACATTTATACAACCCCAATGATCAACAACTTCATCACCCCTGTTCCTCTGTCTGTTGCCATCATTCACTGTGTATGGGGAGAACACGATCTGGCACATAAACAAACCAACGACTCCCACAGACAAAGACGTCATTCTCGAGGTCGTCTTCAACGAAAAACTTTACTCCACATATTACTCCAACTACTGTTCTGGCGGTAAATTGCTTGGCAACACGCGCAACCTAAAAGGGAGCATGAATTGCTTTGAGTAAATTTTGCGCAACAACGTAACACCAACGCTGAGGCATGCAACCGCCTTAAACGGCGTCGCCTCGAAGGAAGGTTACGATTTTTTGGAGGCGCACGTCCGGCTCTTGAGGTGAACGCAAGGAGGGTCCGCAAGGAGGGTCCACAAGGTCGTAAGGGGTGCGTAACCCCTTGCGTTGCGTGAACGTGGAACAATAAAGAGCCCTTAACTTTGTAATAAACCCACACAAATCACAAATGAAACATTTAAAATAAAATACAAAGTATAGTAGCCTTGTAAAGAAATAGGCCTACAACTGAAATTAAATAGGAGTTGAAAAGCGGATTCTCCGTCTTTTATAACTTCGTTACTGATGTAGAATAACCTAATTAATAAAAATGATTTTTAACGGTAACCAATAACCTTAGAAATATTAAACCAAAAGACACCCAGCTGGATCATTCACCTGTTGTAAATCCTCCTTCTATTTGACTAACTAAATGGACCAAACAAAGATTGTAGGACATATTGTTCTACATGACTTTCCACATTCTTTCTTTGGTCAGTTATTCAACATGTCTGGAGGCGAGCTGACGGATAAGTGAATGAGATTCTTAAAACATGTAGGAGTCTACTGTAGACCCTTTTGGAGAAAAAGCCTAATAAAAAGGCTCATTAAAAGGCTCACGGTGCAAAATTAACTTCTTGTTCTGCGTCAACACAACTCACCCCAAGCCGCAGCACGTATCGACGGTTGCGTTACATTGGCGCACAGTTCGTAGGCCTACCCCAGTCGGACAAGCCGAACACATTTGACATTTCCCACTTTTTCCGTCGTTCCAGTAATTGTCCGCACACTTCTGAGTGCGGCTGTCTCGTCGCCCGCCGTCGTCCGCGTATCCACAGTTCGGGACGAACTCGTACCCTGCAACAGGAGACCAATAAGTGGGGAAGTTGGGAATATGAAATGAATAGTCCTAAAAGCCTTCACGTCATTGTTACCTGGTTTTATCCATTTCATGTCACACGATACACATTGTTTCGTCTGAAGGTTAAAATACGTCTGCAGATCGGTGCACAGATAAGAGTAGGACATGGTGATGCTGTCAACTGAGAGGTTTGAACTCAACTCCGGTCCATCGAGATCTGCTTTCCGTCATCTAGTAGGAGGACCACCCCTTTAAGTCTGATATTATCATAGGCCTACAATATATGTATATTCTCTTTATGTTTATATCGTCTTCTTCTTCCTCCTCTTCTTCTTATTTATCTTCTTATGATCTACATCTACAGCATTTTATGTACATTATACATTTTAGACACATTCTCACACACCGACTGGAGTCAATAATGCAAGGCGACAGCCAGCTCGTCGGGGCAGTAGTGTGCGTTGACCCTAAATTTCAGTTGGGCAGAATTTTTTAATATGTAGGCCTATATAGGCTACGCCGCTCGTCATATCTGCATAGATACGACGAAAGATACTGGCGGTTCCATTTGAGTTATACCAACAACAGTTCTTGAATATGACCATGGGGTAGACTATTTTACGACCAGGCGTCTTTTAGCGCGGATTGCAATCCGTATTGCAGCATGCAGGGTTATAGGCCTACGATAAACATACGGAGGAACGCGGTCGCTGAGCTCCCCTGCCCTAACATTGCATGACACGTTAAACTCAACTAATCACCACCAAGATCCAACATTTGATGTCAACAGACCAAAAATAGCCTGAAAGCCTATACATAAACGTATATAGTTAATGTGACAATCACATTATTAAAAGTATACATGATGGAGCAATGATTTACTGAGGACTTTTTTTTGGTAGAATTATTTTTGTCAGGATGACGCGTCATGCTCAGAGACACCTCGACACTCGCAGCAGCCTTTCAGTTACAAGTGAACCCGATCTACCTCTAGCCAACATTCTCATGATGTTGCCTTTCGAAAACTAGAATTTCAGAACTATTTTGATATCTTTTACGCATGAAGCTCAAGAGAATCCAAAAAACAAAATGAAATTTGAACAAGCAAGCGGTCAAAAAGTTTATTTGTAAAAAAAAATGTTTTGAGGAAATTACACTTGGAAATTGCAATGGACAAAAACAATTGACAGGCTACTACGCATCATCTCATCAATGAGAAGAGTAGGGCGTGCCACGTCGTCGTTCTGCTCTGTCGGCTAAAATAATTGGAAGTTATTATGCGGGTTATGAAGTTGGCTCGTTGACCATTATGTGCCATTGAATGGACTGCTTCATATGGAATCCGGAAACACTATGAGATTAAAACAATAATGTATATGTGGTTAAAAGGTTTAGGGAAAAGGGGGGCGTAAACTGCTCACAGGGAGCTAGCGATCCACACGCACAGGGGCGTAAGACCATAAGTGTCCGAGACAGCTCAACTTTTTCTCTCGGATGCCGCAGACCACCGCTGAGTCACGTGTGTGTTTGTGTGTGTGTGTGTGTGTGTGTGTGTGTGTGTGTGTGTGTGTGTGTGTGTGTGCGCGCGCGCGTGTGTGCGTGCGTGCGTGTGTGTGTGTGTGTGTGTGTGTGAAGTCAACTTGTCCACATATTATATTACAGTAGCATCCAGATGTTGATTTAACAAATGAACCAATAAAACAAACGTGTTTTATATTTATATTATATTATTATGTCCACATCCTGTTTAGGCAACTTATCATATCAGCTACCTAACCACAAAGAGAGCTGTTGAACTGATAGTCCTAATACCTTGCTGCTGGACCCAATAAGTGCAGTTCATGTTTGATAGTTATCCAAATCATTTATGGGAAATAAACATAAGCTTTCTAATGTCAATCATCCAAAATATATCACACCAAAAAAATATCCAAATTAGGCTTTCCAAACATAGCCTCCAACTTTGTATAGCACAACAAATTTAATCGATTAAATCCGGGTGCTAAACATTAGTATACATTTCTTTAATTGTATTTTACATTTCTACCTTTTCTGTTTTTAAACCCGTCATACGATTTTCCTTTTTGAAAGCAATTACATTCCCCCGGTCTTACTGGTGGATGAAGTTCAACACCGCATTTGTTCGTTGGTTTTGCGATTCAACGGTTTTGCTCCCCGGTTCCAGAAATGTAGAACCCGGTTTAACCAGTGCAAAGAGTAGATACCGGTTTCAATAGTTAAAGCGTAATTCCAGCGGAAATTTAACCCAGGGTCTTTGTTTTGGCATGAAAACCCATCAAATAAGCCCTCCAGATACCTTTTTCAATGACAATCGAATATTAGAGTTTGCCCGGCGCAATGTTTGGCGTTCACGTTATTGACTTGGGGCATAGAGTTTCGCTTCCAAATCTGCATTTTTGAACCACTAAAATTGTTAAAGATAGCACCAAACCTCCGCAGTAGCATGACTAGGGTCCCTACACATAAAACAAAGCACCAACAACTTAGTTTGCAAACCAAGAGTTTATTTAAAAAGACCGTTTAACAAACATTACCGGTAGGTCTGTGTTTAAGTCCACGCAAGTTGATTACCGAATACCCCAGAGTTCAGTTCAAGGAGGAAAGTTTTTGACACAAAAATGAAAGGACTTGCATATGTAAGTTACAGTTACAAATAAAGCATGGCACATTGTTGACAGAAGACACATTGCACATGTGATTGACGCATAGAGTGACCGAATGCACAGTTACAAAATATTTGTTCGCTACAATGTGAAGGACAGCTGAAGCACCGGAGTAGACGACCCATCTACAGCTTGAATTCAAGACAGAGAGATGTTTCGTGTTTTGGCCGGCTGCGGGAAAAAAATGGAAAGTTACACTCCAAAAACTTTCCATAGACTGCCATCGCGGTACAATGACCGATCTCTGGTAGACCAGTGGCTTATTGTTTTGAATATGGACAGGAGACGTGCTGATGCAGTAGGATCACCGTTTCTGCAATGCTCATTTCGATAAGGACGACTTTATCATCCATAAAGGAGCTGCTGACACAAAGAACCCAAAGAAAGTGTCATTGAAGAAGAATGCTATTCCACGAGTGCAGCAAGTGGCTATGGATAGACTTGAGGTAAAGTTCTCTAATACTCAACTTTCAATGAAAAAGGTATCTGGAGGGCTTATTTGATTGGTTTTCATGCTAAAACAAAGGCCCTGGGATAAATTTCCGCCGGAATTACACTTTAACGGTTCTGCGTGGCCAGTCCCACCCCGGGTCCCTGCGCCAGTCCCCGCGCGCGACTTCCTGCGCGAGTCCCCGCGCAACTTCCTGTCTTCAGACGTGTGAGGTGTACAGGTAGGTGCGCCGGATGGTCCAGTCGGGGGGGAAGTCTTGGGGGGCATGGCGCTCCACGTGCTTCTGCATGGCCGCCAGACTGCTGCAGTAGTCGCTGCACGCGGTGCACTGGTAGGGCCCCGCGCCCCCGTGCGTGCGCAGGTGTTTGATCATAGCCGAGTAGTCCCGGGAGCGCTGGCCGCACAGGCGGCACTCGAACGGTTTCTCACCTGCCGAGGACACACGGGTTAGGAGCTTTCCACGCACACACACACACACACACACACAAGCACACGCACACGCACACACACACACACACATACCCACTTACTGTCAGACAGGGGAAAAAGCTGTACACAGATTAATAACCACTCTGTGTGTGTTTACAGTCAATGTACTGTACTGTACACACACAAACACACACACACACAGACACACACACACACACATACACACACATACAAAACGCACACGATTACTCGACAGGGGAATATTTTGTGGCGACCGTGGGCGTGGTCACCGTGTTCAGCGATGAGGCCTTAAGGGCTGATTATGGTTTTGACGGTCACGCAACACAATATCACGCAGACGTTTCAACGCAGCTGTGAACCTTTATGGCTCTGCGTCGGGTTTTAGTAAGTGGACCAATTGACGGAAGGTTACCATTTTTGGGAGGCGCACATCAGGCCCTTGCGGTGCACGCAAGGAGGGTCTGCAAGGACGTAAGGAGTCCATAACCCCCTTGTGTTGCGTGAAAGCGGAACCATAATCAGCCCTTTACCTGTGTGAACCCTGTGGTGAGTATCCAGCTGGTGCTTCAGACTGAACCTCTTGGGACACCGTAGACACTGGAATGGCTTGGCTCCGGGCTGGGGAGGACTCAGACCTCCTCCTTCACCACCGGTCCTATAGCGATGGTAGGCTTCACCTGGGAAGAACGACATGGAGGTGAGGCTGGGTGTGGCCTCCTCACCTGTCTCCCGCCCTCTCGTACATCAATCGACCAATCAGAGGACACCTCGTTGGGGGTTCATTTCCAGCTTTGATTGTCGGTTTGTTGGTTGGGTTGCTATTGGTCTTGGAACAAAAGAGAAAAAAGTAGCGCAATAGTTAAATTTGCCAAGACATTAAATATAGAGAAAAAAAATGGCTTTATATCTAAATAAAATATATTAATAAGGGTAATTAATCTAAATAAGAGAAATTCATAAAAAGTATATTGAAATGAAATAGATTAAAAAGTAATCATTCTAAATAAGACACATTAATAAAGTGCTGTCTATCGTGCGATAAGATGAATGAAATATATGGGCATTAAGTTCAGCAAGCATGGCAATGTAATGACCTCACCACTCAGCCCTTCTGACCTTCTAAGATTGTGCAAACATAAGGTGAGATCATTGAAAACACAAACATTTTTCTTTCTAAGATGATTTGAAGTCTGTGTTTCCGAAACACTTCACATTTTGCCGAGGTATGTTGCTGTCAAGGCTTGAGTTGTTTTTGTTAGCAAAACGTTTTGGGGTTAACATTGTAAACATTGTGAGTGCACAGATGTTTGCTTGTTGAAGAGCCGTAAAAACACAAGCCAGTTATTCAGCAAGCCTTTCAGTTTGACTTGCTGTATAACAAATGCAATCTCTAACATCATTAACTTTAGTCATGAGTTACTTTATAACTTGACTTGTGATTTAATGACCTGCCGGGCTCATAAGAATGCTATTCCACGAGTGCAGCAAGTGGCTATGGATAGACTTGAGGTAAGGTTCTCTAATACTCAACTTTCAATGAAAAAAGTATCTGGAGGGCTTATTTGATTGGTTTTCATGCTAAAACAAAGACCCTGGGTTCAATTTCCGCCGGAATTACACTTTAACGGTTCTGCGTGGCCATAAAAACACAAGCCAGTTATTCAGCAAGCCTTTCAGTTTGACTTGCTGTATAACAAAAGCATGACTAACTTCATTAACTTTAGTCATGAGTTACTTTATAACTTGGCTACTACCGCTATTCCCCTGTATTTCAGTCATCTCAGAATGTGCTATTTCTGGTGTCTGTAGCTTTAATGCAAATGAGCTGCTGTCCATTGCATACAAATGAGCTGCCAGAGTAAACCACAGCATGGAGGAGAAGTGATTGTTGCCGCATGCGGACTCCCGGAGCTCTTTATCTATATAATATAATATAATATAATATAATGTAATATAATATAATAATAATAATAATAATAATAATAATAATAATAATAATAATAATAATAATAATAATAATGATAATAATGGTACCTAGATTATATAATATCTGATATCATGGCCAAAAGCTATCATCGCTCGGATGATATTATGAATCATAAAGACTCCGTCTGATGTTTCTGGTACTTCCACAACAAGTAAAGACTCGAAGTGGGGGTTATCTCGGCAATGGTTCAGAAGAAGTAGGGAACAGAAACTTTGGCTTTGACTCTCTGAAGTTCAGATTGAACAGCGACATGGAGGAGAAAGGGATTGTACCCCCGGAGGCCGGCGGTCCGGCAGCTGCAGCGGGGGGGGGGGGGGGGGGCGCGGCGGCAGTCGGAACCCCCCCCAGCTCGTCTGTATGGAATCTCCCTGCTTCTGAAATGCGCAAACATCTCCGCCAAGCGCTCGTCCGCTGGTCTACATAATCCTATATATGCTTTGATTGGAGGGGGGTGGGGAAGGGGTTGGTAACATTCAAATGTGACTGCTTCCTAGGTAGTAGTAGGCGCCGAAACTGACTCGCTTGTTTGGTAACTGTAGGCGGGGTACTTTCAGAAATGCATATCTCACTCAAAAAATCATATACTGATTTATTTCAAAGTTTGTATGCATTTGGGAGCACCGGATACCCAAAACAACACCCCAAATCCCAGGAAAAGGGATGTTTTCGTATTATGTCCCCTTTAAAGGATGTACTTCCTGTGAACGACTTGACATCTGCAAGGAAACGGTGTCATCCTAAAAAGGTGTGAAGCTGAGGTTGAGATCACAATCATTTAACAGAAAAGTCTCCTGGCCAAGACCTAGAACGAACTAGACTAACCAGACTAGTTTCCAGTTTGTATTCAGGTTTAAACCGTTTCATTCAACAGGAAAGAAAAGAGTTAAGGGGTGTCTTCACTTTAACCCAACATTTTTTAATACGATAAAATCCATGCACAATTAATGCTAAGGCTATTGAAGACAATAATAATTATAATAATTACAACAATAATAATACTAATACTTTATCCTAAGTATTATTATTATATAATATGCTGAAGCCAAACCATAAAACTATAACTAATGTCACTGCACTGCTTGCCTTCCTCAATAATAAAATATGAGACATATTTGTATTTATTATACAGGTTGACAACATGTGGTTCAACCACCATGACGCCTTTTAAATGATTTCTAGATATCATTGAATCACTAAGACTCATTTTGAATTGTACCCAAACACACACACACACACACACACACACACACACACACACACACACACACACACACACACACACACACACACACACACACACACACACACACACACACACACACACACACACACACACACACACACACACACACACACACACACATCCATTAATACACGGTTCAGGTTTTTACCGCTACTATTAACCTAACATTAGTATGGTACGTTCGTCCTCTGACTTTGTCGTGCCTAACCACGGCGCATTGAAGCACGTACTGTACTATGGCTGTATGAATAGTAACCACAATGCTGTTCAGCCTGCACTCTGCTTCTCTAACCACAGCCCTCATTAGCTGCTTCCTCTGCGTTGCCGAGCTAGAAACAGAGCATATAAGGTGCACCCAGAAATCATACTGCTTTGTTAAATTACTTTAAATTGTATGTAATTGTATCTTATTAGTGGGTTGCTGTGTGCTGTCATGCAGAATGCCACGAGAAACCCACAAGTCTTGGAGACCTAATCAATCTTTTTTTTTTGATTTAAAATTTAAATTGACACGCATAGACACAGCTTTTTGACTTTTTCATCACACTCCCTCACATCTTATCACTCTGAGGATGGTGTCGGACCAGAGCATCCAGGGTGGTGTTGATGATGTTCAGGGTGGTGCTGCTGTTCCAGGATGTGCGGGTGGTGCTTTTACCTGAGAACGCGGTACACCTCTCCGTCAGCAGGGATGCATGATGGGGGTTCACAAAGACGTGCTGAGCGCCGGGAATTCTCTTTAAGTACCTGCGGGAAAACAACAGGGTTTTTACTCTCGATATTTGGTTTTTGGTTGCTTTGGGCGGCAAAAACAACCAGTTAGAGCGCAGGCCTCCACCGTTCATCTCTTATCATTCTCTACTTCCTCTGTGTCCTTCGCCACAGAGTATTTATAGGTCTTTCTGTGCGCGGCTCAGGCAGATCACACACACGGGCAGGATGTCTCTCGAGGCAGTAGAACCCAGCCTCGTTTTGACTGAGAAAAGCGTAGGCCTACGGCTCTGTCGATGTGCGACATTGTGGGTCGTGTTTTTTGTTCGTGTTCATAGTGATCTGACGTAGCACTTGTAGCGCATTAGTAGTGAAACGCCGCCGTGGGTGTGTTTTTACTTGTGATGTGTTCAATGGAAGGGAGAAGACGAGGGGGCTTCCCCTTAAATGTTACTACGGTGGACCGTATTGGGGAGAATATGAGAAATGGGTTTCAATGTTAAGATTATAATAGTACGTTTTATCTGAGGTCATAATTCATGATATTGATCTAATCTGATCGATCGTCATCTCGGGTTCAGAGGTGAAAGAGAACGGGGGCATACGTGAGATTTAACCTTATTGGTTAACGAAAGACATTCAAACTTTCCAATGACGTCAGTGACGAAATATAAATCAATACAAAAAAGGTTTTTTTGTGGTAAAATGTACAATGAAAGTATTGATTAGGGTAGAGGTTAAGTACAGTAGTAGAGTAGAGGTCTTCAGTAGAGGTGTTGGCTAGTCACATCTTCCTCTCGACACTGAATCATCTGAACTGGAAAGGGCCATCAGATCAATCGACACAAGCTTATTATTCAATCCTACCATCATCACATCATCACATGTATTCACCTGGACTCACTGCCGTCGCTCGCAGCACCCATTCTCTTCAGGTCTCGTCGGACCAGGTCCTCCAGATCAGGGGGGCGTTGTGACTGAACATTGGCGAAGTCAGGGGCCCTTTGGGCCAGGAGCCCAGACTGAGGCCCCTGGGAGAAGGGGTGTTGGCGCTCGGCCACCAGGTCGGAGTAGCGCTGAGCCATCAGCCTCAGGGTCACATGGTGCCAGTGGTTGGCGGAGGCCCAAGCAGGATTGCTGGTGACGGAGGCCCGCGGAGAACAGGGCGAAGAGGCCCTGATAACGCTGTCCCTGGCGTAGGGGCCCGCCGGCGGGGACGACGGGAGCGCCCGCTTCCTGGACAGAACCACGCTTGTTTGGCCTTGAGGTGTATCGGAGGGAGGCGGCGGAGAAGACGTGGGAGGGCAGCTGCTCTCCTCCTCTTCCTCCCTCCCCGTCTCCCCCTCAGCAGAGGAGTCCCCCCGTCCCGTCTCCCCTCGGCACGGCGGTCCCTCCCGCCGTCGGCCGGGCCCCGCCCTCGACTCCTCCAGCTCCTCCAGCGCCCGTCTGACCTCCGCCGCCCTGTAGTCCAGGCTCCCTAGGAGACCGCGGCACTGCTCCTCCAGGGGCCTCATTCCCAGGAGCCCCGCGGCGGTGCGCAAGGGCCCCAGGTCCGCCGGGGGCACGGCCAGGGCCTGGCCGTAGCTGTAGTCCAGCACCTGCTGGAAGGTGCGGGGGGAGCAGAAGTCCAGCGTGCAGCGGAGCGGGCGGTCCGCCGGGCCTCCCTGCAGGAGCCGGGGGGCCAGCGTGGGGCTGGTGCAGGCCAGCACCAGGCAGTGGGCCCCGAAGGTCTGGCCCTCCAGGGAGAAGACGACGTCACACAGGGAGCCGGCGTGGCGGAGGGCGTCGGCCCGGACCAGGAGAGGGGAGGGGTGGGGGGGCTCCAGGCGGATCATCTCTTTGGGGGGAGGCGGCGCTGTAGGGGGGGGGGGGGAGAGACGACGTCCTGGTGGAGGGTACAGACGAGAGGGGAGCTGGGGTCTTAATGTGACACTGGCAACCGTGGGAAGAACGCACTCTGGTAATTCAGGGGAATGTCACGGCATGATGAGGATCGCAACGTCTTCCATGATGCGTTCGTTTTTTTTTCGTTTTTTGGTTTGCTTTTATTTTATCAGGACGTCTCACCGAGATCGAAATCTCTGTTGCAAGACAGACACACATCAAGATGATTAGCTATCACTGTATTTGAAAGTCCCTTACATTTATGAGCAATGGAAGATTCTGAATTCCCCTGTCTCCTTCCTGAGATCAGGTACATAATGCGTAACATGAGTTGTTATGTGGGTGCCATTTTAATTGGGTTAAATGGATTGGATTTACACAGCAGCTTTTCAGACCTAGGCACATCAATTCATGCCTCACATTCACCGATTAATACGATGCGGGTTATGAATGGGAGCAAGGTGTCTTGCTCTCGGATACTAATACGACTCAAACGCTTGGCTCGGTCGGAGCTGGTGATTGCACCAGCAACCTTCCTTTGGTGAGACAACCAAGGCTGAAATAGTTCAGAGATGTGGGTGTGCAATCGGTCTTGTGTAATAATTCTGATGACAGTTTGTTAGATAGTATGCAAAGATTTAAGAGATTAGGCGGCAGCATATTAGGTCCAAAGTGTTATTATTTTCCTGTCAAGCCTTTTTTCTGTATAGGAAACACATTTTAGTATTTGTTTGGTAAGACTCCAATTTTTTGGAAATTGATCTTAATGCCTTAATTAAACAAATGAGGAAAACCTATAAGGACACCAATTTTCTTTGTGAATGAATGATGCATTGTAAATAAATAGATGTTCTCCATTGAAATACAGGATGCATAAGCATAGACACCCATATGTTAAATTCCAATAGAGGCAGGCAGATTTTTATTTTTAAACACAATTTATTTCATGGATCCAGGATACTATGGCCTTTCAGCTAGGCCTTTGGAATTAAAATAGCCACATAACTGGCCTTTAAAAATAAAATCTGGCTGCCTCTATAGGAATTTAACATACTTATGCACCCTGTATTTTAATTTTTATTCAACTTTAGCATGGGTGCCTAAACATATGCCTACCACTGTATTTGCAGGGTGGAACAATTTTGATCCAATGACCATTGAAAGGATAATTGTTGATAAACACTGTGTGAACTAGTGTGTGTCTTTTCAGAGTTTAATGCAAATTTAGGATTTCTGGATGCCATTAAAGGCAGACTATCCATGTAAATATGAATATTACAATATTAGGATTGTAATTTAATGAGACCTGAGTTAATTTAACTCAATCAGTGATCACACTTTGCGTTCTAACAGTAAGAGATTAATTAAACCAGTTATAAGCATCATAACCCAGGGCAAGTTACTTATTCAACACAACACTCTGATCAACGGAGGCAAAGCTTTGGACAAGTCAGTAAAGGGTCCAGGTAACTTATTAACGTTTATATTTAGGGCATCAGCAGACACTTTTATCCAGAGTGACTTACAATAAATATATTTATCAGAAGGAGAAACAACTATATATCGCTGTCGGTACAGTAAGGATGTTCATAGAACCAAGTGCCAAGCTCTAACAATTGTTAGGTTAACCCATTCCCCGTATACACACAAAGATATGTAGGATAAGATGCTACACGATTTAAAGTACTATTTTGAGAGTGCAAAGACGTACAAACTCATAGTATAGGTCTTGAGCGAGACCACTGAGGAGAATACTGTTCTCCTCCAGAAAGCTAGGGAGCTTTGAGTCTCCCAAGGATTCAAGAACATTTGATAAACAGGTTGGTTTCTATACCGGCAGATAATCACTTGAGATCATTGGTATCACTGCTCTTATGCAGATGGAAAGCTAGCCGTGCCGTTTCTCCATAATGGCGGACTCTCAGCAGTTTTGGATGTCAGTGTGAACAAGTGATAAAGTGTGGGGGATTTTTTAGCCATTACCAAATTGTACTAGCGTATTAACACAGAAACCACATATTGAGTATAAGGTTAATATTTTACCCTTTTGGATTGTACCTCAACATGCTTTCGCTTGTTGTTTCCTTTTATTATCAGGATGACAAGACACAAATTGCATATATAAATTTCATTTTTTACATCTTATTTTTCTTCATCGCCTGTGTGTGAATAGCACACCATCTGTGTTTCAGTTCTGTGGAAAAACGTTGATCAACACGGTTTTCCTTGTAATGCTGTGTGTCAGCGCTGAAGCAATGTCCTGAGTCTTTGATATTCTACAGTTATACGCACCATGCAGCCACAACCTCTTGACTGTATATGAAACCATGACTAACAACTGTACTACCTTCACACAAGAGGCGCTTCAAATCCACGACATGAGTGCAACTCGGGTAAAGGTAAATAGGAAACAACCCGTAGTTGTGAAACACTGTTTTGTTTTGGATCCATTTTTCACTAGCAAATGTCGGGATTAATTATGCTCAAAACTGAGCATAAATGAACTTGCAGTTGCAAGCCATCAGATCGCATTTAATGCCATATATTGTCCCAATAAATGTCATAATAGAAAATGTGAGAAGTGAGAAGAGAGAATATATATATAGAAATATATATGTAAATATTTCTGTATATATATATATTTATATATAAAGACATTAGAAGATATTTTACAATTTGTATGAAGTAATCATTCACTTATTTGCCATCACCTTATGATTGTGTAAAGATTCAACAGTGGCCATCACAAATAAATTAAAGGTCCCTCTGGTCATTGAATGTCAATTTGGCTGAAATAAATTAAAACTGAAATTGAAATTAAAACTCAAATGAAGGAAGTAAAATTGTGGAAGCTATCTTGTTCCATTTGAAATATTCCTTTAAATGCTGCAGAACCCTCTGATCCATCGAAATCTATACTAATATGGTAATAATAATTAATTTATTATTATAATAATATAATAAATATAGGTTAGCCACTCCAATATACATGCCTGTCCTGAAGTGATGTTATGCGGAGCAGTTTTATGTGCCATGCTCACCAACAATGGATGACAATAGGAAATTGAACAAGCAACCATTTGATTGGAGGAATCTGCGCTCAGCATCCCCAAGAATCTGGGCCTCCACTTCTGTTCAGTGCTTTACATTTATCACTCAAAGCAGCAACAGACTTTATCAAACAATCAATCATTTCCCACCATATTGGAAGGCAGTTTCAGTCAGTTCTCTCAGAACAAACCCAGAAGGAAGTCAAGGGTCAAACGTTACTGCCAGCGTGAAGCGTACAAACTGTTGATTGGTCAACATCGTCTCTGAGTGAATGAGGAGGGGTCCTTTGATTGTTTTCTGTCAAGGTTTTGCAAGACATCACACGTCAGCGTAGCGAAGTAAAGACGAGCTGTCTGAGCATATCTACAGGTGGGAAGGGGACTCTGGGCGCATCATCTCCAGTATTAAGACACCACTTGGCTTAGCACAGGGGCTTCCCCAGATGTGTGTAGAGGTCTGACCCCCACACAAACACAGTGCACCAACACAGTTGCAAAGTGCAAAAAAAACAACATTTGAGTCCAAGGGAACTAAAAGAGCGAGAAGAAGCAGATGGGGTGTGTGGTGTGAGCAGCTGGTGGTGTCTGCGTGCGGAATGTTAAAGACAGACGTTTCTGAGCGTGAGACTCACCAGTGTGTGCGAGTGACTCCAGCGGTCCTGTGTGGAGAGCAGTGAGCCGCCTCAGCACTGAAGTGACTTGTGTTTGGTGCTGTGGTGAGGAAAGGACAGGTTGGTTTCCTCCTCTATCTTCTCAGTCCCTCCTCTGCGAGAGAGAGAGAGATCATTTCCTGATGGTTCCATTGATTATCGAGCAGAAGGCATCTTCATATCTCTCTTTGGCCCTTGGTTATCCAGTCGGTTCCCAGCGTGTCACCTGTTTGAAGCCCAACATTTGTCCTTTTCCATTTTATTGAACCTTTAACCAGGAAGTCCCTTGAGATTCAAATCTATGGTAAGAAGGGACCTGACCAAGATAGCACACCAGTAGAAGTACACGGTTGCAAGGTTTTGCAGCTCAATTTCATCACGCTAAGGAGTATAATTCGCTTTTTGCAATGCATACATCGGTATAGTTTTTTGCTTATGTTTTCCACTCAAGACTCCAAGACATGTTGGGGTCACCTGTCATTCTGCAAGACACCAGACAGCGACCCACTCAGACATAGGTATATCTATACATAGTACAGTATTCACCCTGACAAGGAGACAGTATCAGACGAGATGATCATGGTTGAACTTTCAGTGGGCAGTGGGCAGAACCCCCCGGAGGAGCTGTGACCTCCACTCTGCTCTTACTTTGAAGGAGTCATCGTTCCCATACAGTCACAGTGTCTTCTCAGTAAACAGAATAGGTAGGATTAACCGTCAGTACAGCGTCACCTAGCTTGTGGTTTCCAGCTGCTAGCAACATGAGGGCTGTGGCTAACACAGGGGAACGGCAGCCCCCTTATTGTTGAGGTAAGGTTGTATGTGTTACACTCACTAATTTCATCCTTTTTAAGATGTTTCAGACCCTAAAGCATGAACGACAACTGACACACACACACACACACGCACACACACACACACGCACGCACGCACGCACACACACACACACACACACACACACACACACACACACACACACACACACACACACACACACACACACACACACACACACACACACACACACACACACACACACACACACACACACACACACACACACACACACACAACCCATTAGGGCAAAAGGCTAGATAGGGAGGGAAAGACCTAGCAAGGTAGGCTGGTAGGATCCTAGGAAACCGGTCATCTAAGTGGCCAAACATTCTCCTGCTTCTGGAGTAAAAGCTTATTATCAATATCCCTGCAGCCTTATATAACCCTTCACTCAGAGATGAAGGTGAGGAGGGTTCAAAGGGACCGATCATTGAGGAGGGGCTGGCAGGTGGCAGAATTGAGGGGAGGAGACACATGCGCAATTGTTCAGAGAACGAAAGCGTTGACATTTTACAAACGCTTGATTTATGAATGCATCATATATGGATATATGGTGTTCTTGCGATGAATGTTTTTCTCCCGAAAGACACGCGAAATCTATTCTCTTATGCGTAAATTGCGCGCCTTTGCACGTCGGTCTCCGGGCAGCCTCTCATGCGAACTGGCTGCAGCGCGCTGCAGCCAGGGTTGCCAGATTGGGCAGGAGATCTGTCCCAATCTGGCAATACTGGTGGTGCTTTATGCTTTCTGGATGTCCTTGTTTTTGCCCCCGAGGTTTGCGTTAGTTGTTAATCAGGCTCTCTGAGCCTCATCCAACTATTAAATAAAGTGAAAATAAAGTAGGCCCAACATTGTATTCCGTTAACGAACCGCTATATTAACGGACCGCCTGAGAAACGACAGTAGGCCTACCCATCATATTATCAAATAGCCTACCCTAGTTTTATCTCGCCTTTTTTAAAGCCATGTCCGCTTCTTAATATCAATAAAGGCATCAACTTTTCTGGCTGCTCAATTCAAACCATAAATCTATAAAGGGATATTAATTTAATGCATATATTATAAGGTATTTTATTTTTGTATGATTAATATTGTTTTGTATATCATGTGTATGCCTCGCCAAAGGGATATGTTCTTGTTGTGAGTGTCCTCAAACGTTAATAGTTAACGGCTTACAAAATAGTGACGAAGGAAATTGGCCATACAGATGAAGTGGATTGACTTGACGTCTGTCACTCCTGAACCGCTGAGAGAAGGTGTAGGAGGGAATTTCACCAACTGCCTCACCCGAGGGGACTTCCGCCTGTCTCTATCTTCTGGGTGTTAGTTTGAAAACATTATCACAGATCCCATAATGGATCCAATGCTATGTAAACACTTTTCCATGGTTCTGAACTTTATAAGTGAAGTCGGATGCGGAGACGTTTCAGTGAACCAGGAACATTCCACATTGACACTTCAGGGATCATGATGGGAGTGAGTGTGGAAGGCTGTGAAAAGAAAACAAATGGCAAAAAGTGTTTCATGGGCCATTTGTAAATTTTATTACATTTTTGAAGAGCATCATCACATTTCAGTGTTTAATATCTGTTGCTATTACAATTACATGAATAATTTTGCCAAATGAGTGATCTCTAGAGATTGTTTTTGGTTTTCATGAGCCAACATAAGGACATCTCTATACCATGGATGATTTGGAGGAAGCAGACAGAGGAGACGCAGCCTCACCGGAGAGTTTGGTTTTCCTGTGAGCAGCCTGTAAGCAGCCTGCACACACGTTCTGTTAGATTAATTTCTGGAGTTGTGCTTTTTACCTTTTCAATTGGATGGCGGCTCTCGACCTGTTCGGTTTCACAAGGTCAACGTTGTATGATTTAATATACAGTTCTATATTCTACAGTACAGTTGCAAATGCTTGACCCTTGATCCAATTTATTATTACATATAAATAAAAAATACATATTAATTACATCCAAAACACAGCATTGTAAAAGGCAATAATGCAGCAATTAAAATTGTAATAACTACTGTTATATTTCATCGGGGAAGGAAGAGAACAGCAATCAAAAAGGAGTATTGAATTTGACAGGACAAACATACAAATGTGAGTAAAACTATCACATACACCATAGTTTAACTACAATATACGCCGTAGCTGAACTAGAACATATGCCGTAGTGAAACTACAATATACACCATAGAGGAACTACAACATACGCTGTTGTTGAACTAGGCCTACAATATACGCTGTTGTTGAACTACAACACACGCTGTAGTTTAACTACAATAAACGTTGTTGTTGAATTACGATATACGCTGTTGTTGAACTACTATATACACCGTAGTTAAACTACAACATAGGCCGTAGTTAAACTACAATGTAAACCATAGTTGAACTACAATATACGCTGTTGTTGAACTACAATATAAACCATAGTTGAACTACAATATACGCTGTTGTTGAACTACAACATACGCTGTTGTTGAACTACAATAAACCGTAGTTGAACTACAATATACGCTGTTGATGAACTACAATATACACTGTTCTACGTCTGCTAAATGCTGGTAGGAAACCGTCGGTGGTTAGGGGATAAAATAGGCAAGCTTATTCTCAGCTATCCCTTCAGTATCAATGCAAGATCCACTGAAGTACACTGTGATACATTTTCATTCACTAACGAAGCTGTACAAATTATACAAGAATGATTTCCTCCCTTTCTCTGTCGTGATCCTGATCAATGAAGTGATGATGCAGCCCTAACCAAATGATTACTCCGGCTTATAAGGTGACTATGACAACGTGGGAAGAAAAATACCCCCCCCCCCCCCCCCCTCCAACCCCCCAAACGGTTATGATGAAAGGCTGAACGTAGGAATGGAATTAAGATTCTCTCGATTGTTTTTTTGTTTATCGGACCAAATGAGTCGGAGGTTGTTGCATCATCAACAATAACAACATAAGGCCTTCCCTCAAGCGACGAGGTCAACAGACCAATCAGCTGATAGCGTTAGCTGGTTTTTAAAAAGAGCCCCGCTTGACTCACTGCGGGGGATGGACAGCGTCAGTACACGTCGCTCGTCGGTTTTCTATTTGATCATCAGGTGTGAGTCACTACGAGTCGATGGGCTGGGGGCTGTGGAGCTCGCTCGGAGACCACACACCATGGCTCCCAGTTTTGGAAAGCCTCAAATGAAGCAATGGAATCGTTTTTTGTCCCCCACGTTCGCCTCTTATTCTCGTACGTGAACCATGGGTTTGATCGTTCCACGGAACAACGGGTGGGGCCGTCGCTATGGCCGACCAAGCCCGACCACGCCCGGTGACGCGCCTATGCTCGTGTCAGAGGGACACGGGTTACCTCCAGGGGATGTAAGGGACCCCCCGGTGCTACGGTCCAGGACCCGGGGCCCTCAGGCATGCAGGACCTTCTCTGGGGGGCCCCGAGGTGGGCTGCACTACTACTACTACTACTACTACTACGTGTGTGTGGGGGTTTCTACGATGCACGGGACGCAACTACTCCAAATCAAAAGGTGATTCTCACCGCTTTTCCCTAAGTACATTCAGTCAGAAGTAACTGTGTCGTTGTGCTGGTTTTTACAACAGTCCGTTTGCAATCAGCCATGTTAGGAGAAATGTTTCTCCCTCTCAGAACAGCACTTTTGTTTTCATTTTTTTCGACTTTTTTTTCCATTACACAATGCGAACAAATCATACAAATCATATGTATAATTATAGTCTACTGGTACGCTTATTTTTTCGGCCAACGTTATTTACACTTTGTTTTGGAATGGTGACGTTTCCAAATTCCTCGAAAAGCAATAACAGGAACAACACAAATACAGCAGTATCGTACACCAAATTTTCATGCGTTCAATAAAAGAATGGACTTGTGGGTATTTTTGTTTTACAGGTCTTCAGGCAGCAGGATAAAGAATAAAAAAAACGATCAACAACTAAGTGATATATTAATGAACCAATGACAGCTTCAGTAAGTCACAAACACAGAGAGCCCAATGTTGTAAATACCACCAAAAACATTTCACTGGATGTTATTTTATCATCGGCTTAACTATACGTTGAATCAAAAGCCAACTCAGGTGTCTCAAACACTTAACTGAACACGGTTAACTTCATAGAAATGTTGTAGTCTAAGAGGTAATCCACCACATGGCTCAGAGAAGTGAGATGTAAGCTCTAATTTGTGGGCTTGACGTGACAATGTATCTTCTTATCGCTGCTAGTCTCTCAGCTACGCTAGGTGAGTTTTACACTCATTTTCTCATTCGCAGTCATCTATACAACACATATTTTCAGCTTCAGTACATAATTATTTTAACAACAACCTTACTAATGAACAAAAATGTATTTTACTCTAAAGCGTTAAACGGTTCAACACTAACATGTCCTTAAGGATGAGTGGCACTGTTTAAACATTAGGTTAACATGTCGTTTTAATGTGTTGAACTGGTCAACATGAACACTTCTTTAGTTTGAGTGTGTTTAACTGTCGATCCGGTGTATCTCTCCTCAGAGAGCAGAGAAGATGATCATTTCAGGTGACGATGGGCGGGTCCATTTACAATTACATTGGCCTCCGGGTTTACCCGAGACACCTTAAAGTAGCATGAATGATAACTACAACATGGAAGGGGGGTGGGGGGGTTGCTGGAGCTCCCCCTGGTGGAGGAGGGAGGGAGTGGATGAAGGCGGGAGGGGGTCGATAAGGGTGTGGAGGAGAGGAGGAGGGGTGCAGGAGGGAGGGGCTGGAGGCGGCGCGCGGGGGGGGGGGGTAATATAAATGACTAAAGGACATGACGACTAACGGGGAGATACGCTGGGCCCCTTAGCTCATCTGCTCGAAGAACTTGTAGGTTGGGTTCTCGTAGCCGTGGTTCTGCATCTTGTTGAGCTGGCGTTCCTCCGGGGTCAGCATGGGGTCCACCTGCAAGAGCGGTTCATTGTTCAAGGTGATGGACTGGATTTATACAGGGCTTTTATAACCAGTGGCCCCTCAAAACGCATTTGAACATTGCCCAACATTCACCCATTCAAGCATACATTCACACACAGACGGCAGAGTCCGCCATGCAAGGTACGGTGTCTTGCTCAGGTACACCTCGACACTCAGCTAAGAGGAGCCCGGGATCGAACTAGCAACCTTCCAGTTACCAGACAACCCACTCTATCTCCTGAGCCACATGCCGCCTGAAGTATCAGAGACTCACCGAACAATGAGTGGTTTGTGCAAGACCAAGATTGATTTGAGTGAGACCAGGGGCATCCCCATACAGAGACGATGAAGCGAGCTAAAGTATTGGTGATTTATAACCATGAAATACAACTAGATAAGACTTACATTCACATGAATAGGGCACTCTGTGAAGGAAATTGCAACTAAGATGTCGCAACGACCTCTTGGTCGCCTGAGGCCAACAACCCCCCATTTAATTAGTACCAGTACTCAAAGAATGACAGAGTGCATTAGGCCCTGTTTCCCTTTGAGTTGCGTCAACGGCGCCAGTGTGTGTGTGTGAGTGTGTGTGCGTGCATATCTCTATTTCCTGTTTCCTGTTTTTCGCCCTGTTTTTGCCAGCAGTCCTAGGAGGCTGCAGTTTCAGGACTGCGCTCCCAGGGCCGCAGAGCAGTCAAAGAACCGCAGTCACACTAGGGACCCAAACGTCTTACTCCTTGGACGGGTGAAGAATCAAACGACTAAAGCAAGAATAATGAATGAAAACGTGATGACTCACGTAGTTGCAATCACGGCCTGTTCTTCTCCGTCAATAATTATTTGTACGTTATTGCACGTTTGTGGGGCTTTTGCCGCGTCGCCCGTTCCCGATCGGTATCGAGATATTTTGGCAGGTGTCGTGATTTTCGTGATCGGAAGTTACAAGGACGTCGGTACAGTCGGTGGGGTGACGGCGGTGTTAGTGAACGTCGTTCGGGGCGCCTACAGTACCTCCACGATGCCGTGGCTGATGGTGCCGTACGGCTTCCGGCGAACCAGCAGCAGGCTGATCACCATCACCATGGCGATGGCCACCGCCACCACCAGCAGCCCCACCATGGCGCCGCGGTTAAACGTCTCCAGGGCATCCGGTTGCTATGGGAACAAGAGAGGGTCAAAAAAACAAAAAGGCGAGCTTCACAGCACTCGGCATGCGTGCGGTTTGTGGGCCTTCGACGTATGAGCTATTATTTAGACCAATCGAGGAAGGGTTGGTGGACGGGTTAGGGACACTCACCAACTCGTCTCTCTGGATCTCTGGAGACTTGTAGACAACCTGTTTTAGCTCCACTGAGGTGTTGATCTGCGGTATAGAGAGAGGGAGAGGGGGTATGCAGTAGCACTCAGAAGGAGGTGGAACGCGTTGGATCTTTAGGGAAACATTTGGAGTTCAGCGGAGGATTCAGCCTGTATTCAGGGTGACAGGATGACCTATCAATGCCCTGTTCAGTGGTGTACCTTCTCTTCGTATTCGTAGGTAGGGGCTCTTTCGGATGTGGTGTAATCGTAATCTTCGATGGCCGACACTGGAGACAATGACGGAGACAATGATCAGCTGACGTTCAAAATGGAATGACTTAGAGTGGTTACAGTTTGTCCTGTGACAACACAGCAACAGAGCAGTCAAAGGGGCTAGAGGAGATATGGGACTCACCTTTCTTATTGGGCTGAGGTTCTACGGAGCGAATAGAGTAATGGAGTGGAAAAACACAGAGGAAGAGAGAACTCATGTCATTGATCAACGATTGAGCAATTCGTGAGTGTGAGTGTGAGTGGGAGTGTGTATGTGTGTGTGTGTGTGTGTGTGTGTGTGTGTGTGTGTGTGTGCCTCCTCGCACCGATGCGAGGAGGGTAGGGCCTAAATTGTGTGTGTGTATGAGAGACAGTATGTTTGTATGTGTATGTCTTTGTGTGTGTATGTATCTGTTTGTGTATGTGTGTGTGTATGTGTATGTGTACGTTTGTGTGTGTATGCATGTGTGCGTGTGTGTGTATGTACCAATGCGGGGAGGGTAGGGCCTGTTCTGGAAGGCCCGCTCCTCCTCTTCCTCGTCGTCCTTCTCCTCTTCGCTCTCGGCAGGAAGTAGCTCCTCTGTGGTGCGCGTCTCAGAGAAGGAAGTGGTCATCAGCTCGCTGATGTCTCCGCGCTCTGCCTTCACCAGCTCCTCTGAAGCACGGCGAAGCATACCAACAACATTCAGCCAGGGGAGAGCGATACCACAGAGCGGGTTGGTGTTCAGACACACCAGTTGGTCCCCTCAGCCCATCCAAAGCGTCTGCTAAATGTCTACATTTTAAAAAGTCATTTTGGGGAAATAAACACTTACATAAAATAGGAATGGCACCGGTTCTGTAACGCTAAGAAATGTATGCTAAGAATGTTATGCGAAGAATATTATCCTTAGGCATCTAATGCTAAGGATCTTATTCTAAGGATCTTCTGCAAGGGATAATATCCTTCTGCGAAGGATATTATGCGAAGGATATAATGCTAAGGATCGAATGCTAAGTAAGGATCTGATGTTTTACTTACAATGCTGTCACTGCTCTACAACTACTACTCAGCCATAGATAAGCGACTAATTCTCTTCATGGCTGGAGTGGATATGAGCTGAAGTGTTGCAAGACATGGGGGGGGGGGGGCATCAGATTACAACGTCCATAATTTACGACATTGCGGTCTGGTGGTTTTGATATTAGATGCGCACACATTGCTTATTCAACTATTAAAGAGGTTACCGATGCAGGGATAGCATGATATTTCACAGGGTTAGCATGAGGTAGCTTACGGATGTCGTGGTGCAGCTCGTCTGCCAGCAGGGGGACTTTGTAGAGCAGAGCCAGACTCTGGTTCATCCTCTCCTCTATCACGTGGAGGTGTGTGTACACCTGCAGAAGGGAAACAATGGCCTCTTACAGTCATTGAGCTGACCCTCGTCTCAGACGATCTAGCGTATGTTAAAGTAGGTTTTTTTCTTTTCTACACTCTGATCGCTACAGCTACAAAGGTGCTCCAGTGGAATAATTTCAATAACTAACCATTATTAACCGCCAATAACCATAACCATGGTATATGTTGCATTAGCATTATAATAAAGCTATTACAGCAGTAATAGCATTAACTATTAGCTAGCATTTATCTAGCATTATCTATATTGCTATTATAGCAATACTAGCATTATTTATTAGCTAGCATTTAGCTAACTTTAGCAATATTGCTATCACAGTAATTACAGCATTAGCACTGTAGCACAGCAGCAGCCAGTTTGGCTAGCCTTAATGTCTCATTCAGGGTCTAACAAACGCAGTGGGAGCTGAAGCAGCAGACCTGGAACTTCATCTGCTCGGCCTTCTGGGGGTCCACGGCCTCAATGTGCTGGTAGTGTCTGAGCGTGTGGCGGCGGTCCTTCTGCTCGGCGGCCATGTACCTCTTCAGGGCCTGCAGCACGCGCTCCGGCTAGGGACACACAACACAGGGGCTAGGGTTAGGGCCTTTCAGCACCAAGAGGGGCCTAGCTCCCCTTGATCGGCACATCCTATTCCTTACTGTATCCGTTTTTTTTGTTTTTATTTAGATTTTATTTAGAAATGATTTAAAATCTATTTTCCAAGAGAAAACTGGCGTCGAGGGCAGCATTGAACATACATATACATTCTGGTTTCGTACAAACAAAAACGCACGATTTTCCCCATGAAAAGACAGTTTTGTGACTTCATAGTGAGTGAATTAGACAATTTCCAATAGAATTTCTAAAACTATCATACAGCCTGTGTACATACAGAGAAGGCCAATTAGACTTTGCATACAAGGTATGAATAGTGCCCTTTTAAACATCATCGTTTATCCTTAAAGAGCTGAGTTTATGTCTGCTGACGTTTCGCAGCAAGGCGACATTGACTCTGGTTTTAATAATATTAACTTTTAGAAACTAGATGTTATTCTGGGCGTGAAGAGGATGAGGACACTGGGTTTGGCCCAGGGTCTTCATTTCAACCCTTGCAGTGAGCCCTCCTCACCTGCGGGGGCGCTGTCTGGACGGCGGTCAGGTAGCTCTCAAGCGCCATTCGCCTGTTGTTGTTGAGCGTGGCCACCACCCGGGCCAGGTGGGTCTCCACCAGCTTCTGCCTCTGGCCGGCGATCTGCTCCTCAAGTGTCTGCAGCACCGTCTGGAAGTGCTGGAGCGAGAAGGGAGAGGAGAGAGTTTAGAGGAGGGAGGAGGGAGGAGGGAGGAGAGAGGAGAGAGGAGAGTGGTTAGAGACAAGAGGAGGGAGGAGAGAGATTAGAGAGGAGAGGGGAGAGAGGTTAGAGGGGAGAGGAGGCAGGTTAGAGGAGAGAGGAGAGACGTTAGAGAGAAGTGGAGGAGAGAGATTAGAGATTAGAGGGGAGAGAGGTTAAGGGGAGAGGAGGGAGGTTAGAGGAGAGAGGTTAGAGAGAAGTGGAGGAGAGAGATTAGAGATTAGAGAGGAGAGGGGAGAGAGGTTAGAGGGGAGAGGAGGGAGGTTAGAGGAGAGAGGTTAGAGAGAAGTGGAGGAGAGAGATTAGAGATTAGAGGGGAGAGAGGTTAGAGGGGAGAGGAGGGAGGAGAGAGGAGAGAGGAGAGAGGTTAGAGAGAAGTGGAGGAGAGAGATTAGAGAGGAGAGAGGTTAAGGGGAGAGGAGGGAGGTTAGAGGAGAGAGGTTAGAGGGGAGAGGAGGGAGGTTAGAGGAGAGAGGAGAGATGTTAGAGAGAAGAGGAGGAGAGAGATTAGAGATTAGAGAGGAGAGAGGTTAGAGTGGAGAGGAGAGAGGTTAGAGTGGAGAGGAGAGAGAGGAGAGAGAGGAGAGAGATTAGAGAGGAGAAAGGTTAGAGTGGAGAGGGGAGAGAGTAGAGAGATTAGAGAGGAGAGAGGTTAGAGAGGAGAGAGGTTAGAGGGTAGGGATTAGATTGCAGAGGAGAGAGGAGATGAGAGAGGATGGATAATTAAGATGGCGATAAATGAGGTAGAGATGAGTGAGAGAGAGATAAGTGAGAAAGAGAGGTAGACTACCTCGTTTAGCGACTGCCTTTCGGATTTGGGGAGGTTCTTGGACTGATTGTCTGCCTCGGCCCACTCCTTCATGATCTGAAAGAGATAACATCACCGTGATGTCACTGGGTGTCCCACGGTGTCACTGTGATGTCACTGTGATGTCACTGTGATACTCTGTTTAATCTCATCCTGGCAAATCTCATGTTCAATCTCATGTTCAATCTCATGTTCAATCTTCTCTTAAATCTCATGGGAAATCTCATGTTGAATCTTTTGTTCAATCTCATGTTAAATCTCATGTTGAATCTTCTGTTCAATCTCATGATAAATCTCATGTTGAATCTTCTGTTAAAGGGGACTTATTATACCACCAGGTGTGAGTGTGATTAGCCTTACAAGCCGTTTCGAAAATCTGCCTAATATGACATCACTAGTGGGTGTGTCCACCTAGATCTGTGCTGGATAGATATATCTACCAGCCTACCCAGTGGACTGAAGTAAACATTGCTCATCTATCCAGCACAGATCTAGGTGGACACACCCACTAGTGATGTCATATTAGGCAGGTTTTCGAAACGGCTTGTAAGGCCAATCACACTCATACCTGGTGGTATAATAAGTCCCCTTTAAGTCTTCAGTTAAATCTTCAGTTAAATCTCATGTTAAATCTCAGGTTCAATCTTCTGTTCAATCTCACGATAAATCTCATGTTGAATCTTCTGTTAAATCTCAGCTTAAATCCAAAAGAGAGCCTCACTTTTAGAGTGTGGGTTCGGAGAGAGGCTGAAGAGGGTCATGTTTTCCAAAACGTAGCCTTGAGCTTGAACTCCTAAACCTTGCATATAGCCCCTTTCAACTTCATGAACCCTGTGAACGTCCTGAATACCACGAACGCTGTGAAGGCAGGATGTGGCCCAGCCTGTAAGACCCAGACTCTGGGGACTCGGGGTGGAAACAGGACACCTCGACCCAGATCCCCAGCAGGCGCTTTGCTCTGAAGCTCACCTCGTTGATGCGCTTCATCCTGCGTTCCTCCAGGTCCATCTTGGCGCGCAGGAAGTTGGCATGCTCGCTGTCGTCGCCGGGCATCTCGAAGTACACGTCAACGCCGTCGGTGGGACGGGCGGTCGGCACTACAGGGAGGAAGTCGAGAAAACATGAATACAGGTTGAGGTTTTTGGTTTGAGGACCGTGAGAACAGGATGCTGATTTGTGGAGGACAGGAAGTAGATTACATTGTGTTGATAGATTTTATTAGATTCGATTATAATGTTATTATAGTGATACAATTCAATGTTATTACGTGGATGGATTACATCTTTATTTTATGGATAGATTTGATCCTTTTTATTTTGGTAGATTTCATTTTGTAGATATATTCCATCCTTATTATGTGGATAGATTCTTTCCATATTAAGTTAAACAAACAATGCTTCAATATAATGACATTTAGCTCATCATAACATTCCCGTTATAGTAGTAACATGAAACCAGATCAGCCGTTATTTTATGTATCACCAGCCACATCACTGTTAACTATTGATCATGGCATTTCCTATTTGACTATCTATCTAGGTTATTGATCTATATAGCAAATGATCACAAGTCAGAGTTCCTCCATTAAAGACTGAGCTGATGTAAGTGCTTCTAGACGTACAGCATACTGTATCTAATATCTTATATTTATATAATACACCCTCTGCCAGATAATCACTAAGGAAACATGTTGTGGTTACAGTACCCATGGGACACTCAGTCCTGTTTATGCATGGATGGAAGAGAGAGAGAGAGAGAGAGAGAGAGAGAGAGAGAGAGAGAGAGAGAGAGAGAGAGAGAGAGAGAGAGAGAGAGAGAAAGAGAGAGAGTCAGAGAAAGAGAGAGAGTCAGAGAGAGAGAGAGAGAGAGAGAGAGAGAGAGAGAGAGAGAGAGAGAGAGAGAGAGAGAGAGAGAGACAGAGAAAGAGAGAGAGAGAGAGAGAGAGAGAGAGAGAGAGAGAGAGAGAGAGAGAGAGAGAGAGAGGGAGAGAGAGAGAGAGAGAGAGAGAGAGAGAGAGAGAGAGAGAGAGAGAGCATGTTGAGGAGCAGGTGGGAGGCGGTGCACTCACAGCTGTCTCCTCTGGTCAGCGGGGGGGAGGCGGTGGGCTTGCGGCCCTGGCCCTTCTCGTAGTAGAAGGAGTCCAGGTAGTCCGAGGCCTGGTACGGGCCCGAGTCGATGGGGTAGTCATACTCCTCTGGCTCCTTCACCGGCGGCTTCTCCCCAACCTCCTCCTCCTCCTCTACCTCCTCTTCCTCCTCCGCCTCGTCCACCTGATCCTCCTCCTCCTCCTCCTCCTCCACCTCCTCTTCCTCCTCCTCCTCCTCCTCCTCCACTGCATCGCCCTCCTCCTCCAGGTCGTCCACGTCCGTGGAGGGGCTGGGAGGGGCGGAGGTCACCTTCACCGCCCTGGACCAACACACCACAGGTCAGCCTCGTGTCTAGACCAGACCTGAGGTCAGCCTCTAGGCCAGACCTGAGGTCAGCCTCTAAACCAGACCTGAGGTCAGCCTCGTGTCTAGACCAGACCTGAGGTCAGCCTCGTGTCTAGACCAGACCTGAGGTCAGCCTCTAGGCCAGACCTGAGGTCAGCCTCTAAACCAGACCTGAGGTCAGCCTCTAGACCAGACCTGAGGTCAGCCTCTAGGCCAGACCTGAGGTCAGCCTCTAAACCAGACCTGAGGTCAGCCTCGTGTCTAGACCAGACCTGAGGTCAGCCTCTAGACCAGACATGAGGTCAGCCTCTAGACCAGACCTGAGGTCAGCCTCGTGTCTAGACCAGACCTGAGGTCAGCCTCTAGACCAGACCTGAGATCAGCCTCGTGTATAGACCAGACCTGAGGTCAGCCTCTAGACCAGACCTGAGGTCAGCCTCGTGTCTAGACCAGACCTGAGGTCAGCCTCTAGACCAGACTTGAGGTCAGCCTCTAGACCAGACCTGAGGTCAGCCTCGTGTCTAGACCAGACCTGAGGTCAGCCTCTAGACCAGACCTGAGGTCAGCCTCGTGTCTAGACCAGACCTGAGGTCAGCCTCTAGACCAGACTTGAGGTCAGCCTCTAGACCAGACCTGAGGTCAGCCTCGTGTCTAGACCAGACCTGAGGTCAGCCTCTAGACCAGACCTGAGGTCAGCCTCTAGACCAGACCTGAGGTCAGCCTCGTGTCTAGACCAGACCTGAGGTCAGCCTCTAGACCAGACCTGAGGTCAGCCTCTAGACCAGACCTGAGGTCAGCCTCTAAACCAGACATGAAGTCAGCCTCTAAACCAGACCTGAGGTCAGCCTTGTTCTGTCACATATAAACCAAACCTGAGGTCGGTTGCATTTATCTCAGACGTGACACCAGCCTCATTCGACCACAGATAGCCAGAGCAGACAGCGGTCATATACACGTGCTCTGTCCCCATCCATGGTGTGGTGGCGCAGAGTCTCTTACACAGAGCTGGTCTTCCCGGGGGCCGGCAGTGTGAGCGTCTGGCTCCCGGTGGGGGGCCCCTCCCCTCCCTCAGCGTCCCCCTTGCTGCTGGCGGCGGCGGCGCCGCGGCCCGGGCAGCACACGTACTCCACTCCCCGGTACCGCTCCCCGCACGGCAACAGCATCCCGTAACTATGGAGCTCCAGGGCGTCGGCAGTGCAGGCCTGACGGGGCGGAGCAGAGCAGCTACACCCTTCATGTCTCATCCATGGGACCACATCACTATCATCATGTACATTTACCTTTAGGGCGTTCAGCAGACACTATTATCCAGAGCGACTTACAATAAATACGTTGGTCAGAATAAAGAGAAACAACAATGTATCGCTGTCGGTACAGTAAGGATGTTCATAGAAGCAAGCACTAACAACCGCTAGGTTAACCTAAGTCGTATTTTGGCCAAATAGTGAAATCGAACCTAACTCTACTCTCCTAATGCTGCTGATTCACTGGGCCTTATTAACTGTATCATAAGCCAATCTGAATGCTTTTTGCATAACCATTGTCTGCCTAAGTCATCTATCTGACTTTGACGCTAAATACGAGATGATGAACCTAAAAATATGACTGAGGTTTTCTTAATGGGATTTTTAATGTAATTATGCGATGAGGCTAGCGATATAGGTGCCACTGTGTATACCTCCCTGGGGACTTATCTTTCTACAGGAGGTACAATATAATCGATATAATGTATAAGCCATGGACGCAGACCTCCTTGGCGATGTTGTGCCAGAACACGTAGGTCTCACACGTGTCCATCTGCTCCTGGTGCAGGAAGCGACAGCGGTCAGGGACCAGCAGGGCCTCGCTAACATACTCGCCCACTGGGGACGAGAGAGGGAGGGAGAGGGAGAGAGGGGGGAGAGAGCGAGAGAGAGAGGGGAGAGAGAGTGGGGGGGGAGAGAGTGAGAGAGAGAGAGGGAGAGAGAGAGAGAGAGAGAGAGAGAGAGAGAGAGAGAGAGGGGGGGGGGAGAGAGAGGGAGAGAGAGAAGGAGAGGGAGAGAGAGAGAGATAAGGAGAGGGTGAGAGGTGGGAGCGAGAGAAGGAGAGGGAGAGAGAGAAGGAGAGGGAGAGAGAGGGAGAGAGAGAGAGATAAGGAGAGGGAGATAAGGAGGGTCATGTTATCATTCATGTTCATCAATAGGAAGTGTGGATCGTTATAATGATGCAAGATGGAGGATAAGAGGCTTAGTTGGTAGAATGAGAGTAAAACAGAAGAGAAATAAAGAAAGGGAACCGGACGATAGTGGTTAACTGACCATTCACAGATGGACTTTTCAGCTAGATGAGGACGAGCGAGGCTCATACCAATTATGAATGAGAACATTTCAACTGATATGACGCAGTCGGAGGTTGAAGAGAGAGGGTCAGAATATCAGTCGGAATCAAGTCCAGTATCTAAAGACGCACGCTGTGGGCTGCTGTGGTCCACTCTGGTCAACAGAGCAGAACCTCAGCCGACCCTCAGTGTTTGTCTCTCTGCTTCACTGCCTCCGGGATCGGAATGCAGGGAGGATCACGACTGACGAACCCCAGAGGAGTCCCATCAGTAGATTTAGCACCAATTAGAACGAAACCGATACCAAAACCCAAGGTTGATAAGCGGAGAACAGTCTGTTCTGCAAAGACGCAGCGTTTCTCAGAATGAACCCTGCTGTTATCTGTCCCTCGTTGTTTTCCTCGATCCTGGGAGAATAGCACAGCCGCGGGACAGCACAGCATGCCAGGGAGTTACAGGAAAACAGCTGAGAGCAACAGAGATAAGCTTGACTGAAGAACCCCAAACACAGCAGCAGGGGTGCAGAGTGTTCCCAGCCGAGAGTACGGTACGTGTGTAGAGGTCACGGGGTCACGAGGTCACGACATGCTCATTTACGTCAGAGAGAAAAAGAAGAAGAGAGAGTTGTGTAAAGACGTCTGAGCTTGTGCTGTGTATAGTGTGAGGGTACAAATAAAGCACATATTTGATCATATAAGCATAATAATTGATGCAGTATTATGAATTGATAAAAAAAAAAACTTTTGCAATGTTATGTTAGTTACGGTTCACATTGCAGTGCTAAACAATATTTTCAGATGTCCAGTCAGTTTTTTCATGATTGAATCTGTTACAGCACAGGGTCGTTACCTAGACAACGGAAGGGCATCACGATGAAGGGGCGTGTCTGGCAGTGGCCCCACCCCTTCTTGCACCAGGCCGGTATGGTGGCCGGGCTGGAGGACTCCTCCACGTGGGAGATCTGGAGTGTGGGGTACATCTGGACACACACACACACACACACACACACACACACACACACACACACACACACACAGACGCACAAATGCACACACACACACGCACAGACGGACGGACAGACAGAAAAACAGAAACAGAAGGACAGACAGAGCGGAAGGGAATGAGGACAGGAGGGAGGGAGGGGGGGGGATTTGTAAAGGTATTAGGAGAGGAATAAGGAGAGATTATGGATGGGTGTGGGGGGGGGGACAAAGGAGAGAGTCATGCAACGCATTCTCACCCTCTGAGGGGACAAGGTCTGTAAACAAGCCATGCTATAACATGGTACAGTCTGGTTTAACAAGGCATAACATGGTACATTATGCTATAACATGGTACAGTATGCTATAACAATGTCCAGTATGCTATAACATGGTGCAGACAGTACAACATGGTATAACATGGTAAAGTATGGTATAACATGCTATAACATGGCAGAACATGGCTAAACTCACTAAACTAATTGTAATTCATAATAACTGTATTGAATATCCTTATTTTTCAATATACCTCATTTTACATTTGACTAATTAAAATTAAAATCAAGTCCAATATTTGTCGCACAAAACCACAGCAGGGCTTAATATTGTAATGGATTTGGCAGAGGGTCTGAATGCTCTGATGCTTTCTTCACAAATGTCAGGGAAAATGAAGGCTTTTGTGGAAAAAGCAATCAGGAATTATAATGTAGGGCTAATCGCATTACCGTCAATTGAAGCCCATGATCTGTATTTTAGTGGAAGTGCATTGTCTGAATGAGCCACCAGGTGGCGCCCGGACACACTTTCCAATATGTCTATTCCTTCGCAAACAAACTAACCATTTACATACCACGACGAGCACACATCAGGTAACAGGGGGAAGAGAGAGAGGGATAGCGGCAAACAAATATTAAGGAAACATTTAAAAAATATTTCCAGAATACCAGAACCCCTTCATTATATATAGCAACATCCATATATAAGACAGGACAGGTGGAGCACAAAACGAACCCAGGGTTAGAAACGAAGAAAACGTGATTTAAATGATTTAATTCGTCGCTGCCGTGCTCCATCATCCTGGCCGCTACGTCTACGGTTACACCGCCCGCTGAGAGGTGCTGCACCCGTCCGGAGGCAGCCCAGGGATACAACTAAGTACTCCGCCATTAGAGATTCTAATTGTGATAACGCTGACGTTAGTGGTATCGATCAAGCACCGGTGTTCATGACCGTCCTCTGGGGTTGAGTTTCTGAGGCGTTCGCTGCTGGGAGCCTTACCTCCTGGCAGTAAGACAGGATCTGGCTGGGCAGCGTGAAGCAGCCCTGCCGGCCCTGGGGGTCGGGCTCCCACTGGGCCGTCTCCGTGTTCATGTGGAGGAGCTGGTGCCCGCAGAACATGGCGATCTGCGGCTCGGCCACGAGGGGGCGCCCCGGCCCGTTCACCTCGGCCATGGCCGGGGCTCCTGGGCCGCTCAGCTCAGCGGCGGCCAGCGCCTGGGAAGGGGAACACAGGGGAGGGGAGAGAGGGCCTCTGAGTCAGACGTCGTCTCCTTTCTCAAAACACAAACTGTGGGAAAAAACGGTTGAAATCTACACCGCGGAAAACAACAGCGGCGGGGAAGCGTTGTAAAAGAGTTGTGAAACACTTTGGCATGGTCTACCGGAGGCACACGGCGAGCTCAATAATAAGCAGACTGCCGGAGCATTTGAAGTGAGGGGCCTTTAGATCTGATGAATGTTTCAACGGGTGAATTCTAAGAGGAAGTGAAAATTAAAGGGCGGTAAACACCGAGCAGCAGGACAGCCCTGCAGCCGGGGCTGCGATGAGGATTGGATCGATCGGGGAGAGATACTTTCCCCCTGCCTGGAGGTGGACTCAGGGGACACACACGCACGCGCGGACGCAGACGCACACACACACACTCATGAACGCAAAAGCACACACACACGCTCCTTAAACGCAGACGCACACACACGCCGATGCACACACGCACCTAACACACAGGCGCGCGCGCGCGCACACACACACACACACACACACACACACACACACACACACACACACACACACACACACACACACACACACACACACACACACACACACGCACACGCACATGCACACATAGGAACAAACAGCAGCTGGAGTCAGGTGTTAATACTAGCTCATTGACCGCCCGGCCACTTCACTACATTAACACAGAGCGGTAGAGAGGGGTAGAGAGAGCGAGACAGAGAGAGGGAGAAAGAGAGGACAATGCTCTACACATAGCACCAACACGGACGGAACATCTCTTTATAGATGAGCGCACCTCAAATGATTTAGCTGAAGAACGTTAACCATGGATATGTAGTAGAGTTAAGCACGGTTAAGCCCGAGTGCGTGTACAACATGATCGTGAAACGGTGAACCACAGTCACTGCGAGGCTAAAACAAAAATGGAAAGCGAGGGCATGTTTGGACAGAATTATCCCAGATAATAATAAATAATCCTATCAGCTGCCCAAGCCTGGAAGGCTGCGAAATGACACCCCCTTCCTCTCTCACATCCACCTTGGGCTCATCGGGCGGTGTTGCCAGATTGGGCCCGATTTCCCACCCGATCTGGCAACACTGGCCGATGAGCCCTTCTTGGATGTGAGAAATGACAGGGTGTCGCCAGATTGAGCGGGTAATATGGCCCAATCTGGCAACGTACGCTGTCATCGGGTTTTAATATTCTCATGTTGACAGACGGGCAGGCAGACAGACTGACAGCTGAGATGAGCAACGCTGAGCCAATTAGAAGGAAGATGCCCACAGGGCGGGAAGGAGGAGCGCGAGGGAGCGCGATGCCGGGATCAAAGCAGCGCCTCTGCTTGCTACTGCGTTTGAAGTTCTACTTAAAATTCATTCAGAAAATACAACAAATATATACAATAAATAATTAGCCCTGAAGATCGCGCGTTTCACAAAGTCCATTGAACCCGACGGGGGAATCTAAAATAACAATAATAAGTGCAGCGGTGTCTAATATATATACCGGGTGCGTGCTCATCAAACACAGGAGCGTTTTGCGCGGCACTGAAACCGAAGGGCTGCAGTTTGAGTGGCTCCCATACAACAGATTACACCGAGGGACGTCACGGCCGGGCCAGATAAGGCCGGACCTCCTCCTGATCAGATTAGTCTGTTCTCCTGTGGAACGTGCGCTCAGCCCGGGATGGAAGGGCTCCAGACGACCCCCAGCGTCCGGTCGCTGCTGAGCCAGCAGCTTACGTAGATAATTCATAATTAATAATATTATTAATAAATAGCTGTCTCTATTTGACTCATGGAAGGTCAGTACTGCCACAGAAGGAAAAATAGGAAACTTCTTCCGGATATTTGAGACGATAACCTGACAGCTCCCTGGCCTCCTCTCGGCTGTTCTCTCCCCTCTTTGCAGTTGCGGAAAATCAATGGCGCTCGCCTGCAACTGTATCGCCTGCTCCCCCCTCCAATCAATAGCCCTCCATCAGGAGCCCGGGGCCCTGACCTCCAGCGTAGAGGGCCCACACCCAATCTCCCCATCTCCCTCCCCAGATAACCACTAATGAGCAGTACTGTTTATTCCTATGTTGTTTCCCTTTGTTACTAGGTCTTCCTGCCGACCACTGATACCGATGGTATTGTGACTATTGGTACTGCTAATGCTAATAATACCGATACTGGTACTGCTACTATTGCTACGACTGCTAATGCTACTGCTAGTGGTACTGCTACTATTGCTGCTGCTAATGCCAATGCTTCCACCGCTGGATCACATACTGCTACTATTTCTACTGTTAATGCTACTATTGTTATGGTTAATGCTAATGCTACCGCTACCGCTACTGGTACTCTTACTGCTGCTACTGCTGTACTGCTACTGCTGCTGCTACTAATGCTACTTCTGCTGCTGGAGCTACTACTATGGCTTCACACCATCACTGTGCCCATGTCGCATGGCCTTTGAGCAAATGTGAGTAGACAGACTGTGAGCGAGAAAAGGAATGAAGTTTGTACTTTTCTTCTAGTAAATCAACAGCTGCTTATGCTAACGGTAGCTGTTTGGCTATAGCTTATGAAGGTAGCTAATTGTCCCAGGTTACTAATAGTCTTCGAATGCTTGCTAAGTGAGCTAATTTACACAGTAGGGGTTGACACCCCCACCCTCTGGTAATATGCTGCCCCCTACTGGAGTGTGGAGGAGTGATTCAGCCAAATTTCACAAATTGCACCTAATGCACGTAGGGATGGTCAGGTCAAACAAATTAGAATAATTGTGCTGTGGATTTAAGAAGTAATTTGCTCAGACTCATGAAAAAAGATTGCTTTTTGAACTGAGAGATATAAAAAAAAAAAGGTTAATATAATACTTTTTTGATAACATGTCTTGAAAGCTGTCTTTCAAGACAGGGTAAGGGTCAATTTTGAATTGAATTGTACTACAGCCGTGATCTGCGTTCACTCTTGCGCCACTCTGATTGGACGGCTGCCACTGGCCCCATACTGGGTTAATACAGAGTTAATACTCTGTGGCGGGGCGCTGAGTCTCTGAAGTGCTGAGGTGGCCCTGCGTCGTGTTGGGTAACACCGCCCCGCCCGGGGCCCGGCTTCCACAGAGAGCTGACAGAGAGCGAAGGGGGAGGAGGAGGAGGAGGAGGAACAGCCAGACTGCTCTGCGGAGACACATCATTAATTATGGTCTGTTGACACCAACCCTGAGACATCGATTGGTTCCTTCCGAGTGCTTCTTCATATTCTGTTCTGCTGCTTCTTAACAGCCACTGTAGAAGCTGAGCTAGCTCCCCCTGCGCCGTCTCCTGTGTGCGCGCGCGCGTGCGTGTGTGTGTGCCTGTGTAAGTGTAAGTGTGTATGCGTGTGTGTGTGTGTGCATGAGTGCGTGCCTGTGTATGTGTGTGCATGTGTGTGTGTATACCTGTGTGTGTATGTTTGTGGCTGTGTGTGTGCGTGTGCGTATGCACATGTGTGTGTGTGCTGTGTGTGTGTGTGTGTCTTTGTGCATGCATCTGTGTGTGCTATTTGTGTATGTGCCTGTGTGTGTATTTTGGCGTGCCTGTGTATTTGTGCGTGCATGTGTGTGGGCTGTGTGTGTGTGTGTGTGTGTGTGTGTATGCATGCATTTGTGTGTGTTGTGTGTGTGTGTGTGTGTGTGTGTGTGCTTGCGTATGCTATGTGTGTGTGCACTATCTGTCTGTGTGTGTGTGTGTGCATCCGTGCGTGCAATCTCCATCGAGCGTCACGGTATAAAACCCAGTGCACATTCTGGAAAATAACAACCTGGTTCTCAGAGTGCTGGTAGACAGTAATTCATTACATTTTCCAAGACAATGCCGACGTCAGAAGAAGACATGACCATAAATACTCCAGACAGGTCCTCGCGGGTCCAAGGTTGCACATTTACATCTTCCCTCCCGCATCATTCAACGGCTCCTTATTAAAATTTCAGCACTTCTCCGTCCCGACCTGATGTTGCAGAATGACTTCATCCTCCGTCATGATGCAACCTCTGCTCATCTCCCCCCCCCGGGCGGCTTGGTGGAGGAAGGGGGGCCAGGGGGGGTGGGAGTGAGGCGGGGGGCGTCTCTCATTTGTTACCTCTCACACACACGGGGGCCCGGCCCCTGCACTGGCGGACAGACGGCCGGTTATTAGCGTTAATGACGGGGGCTCTAGGTTTAGGCACGGCCTGCCTCAGCTCCTCCTCCACGCACCGACAGCGCCGCCACCCTCGGCGGCGCTGTCTGTGTTCACAGGAAGTGCTGGTGGAGCAGCAGCCATGTGACCGGTGCACCTGGTTACACTCGCTGGTTCCTCTGATAAATGTTGTGTGTAACGTTCACCAGGTTCGGCTCCCCCCCCCACACACACACACATATACACACACGCATGCGCACGACCCGAAGCAGGCGTGCACACGCGTGCACAAACATGCATGCACACGCACGCTAACCCATCCGTTGAACATGCTCGCCCACACGGACACACACACGCACGCACACACACAAGCACGGGTGCACACACACACACACAAACACATGCACGCACACGTGCTCGCACACACACGCAAACATATGCACACAGACACACACACACACATACACGCACACATGCGCAAATATATGAAGCCACAAGGCAAGTGTGTACACATACTTGCAAGAGATGATAAATGGATGCAGGCTCACTCTCTCTCACACACACACTCCCTGCTCGCCTTTGTAGTTCACTGCAGCACAGATGGCTGAACAGTTTGCCCCGCCCTCCATCTTTCTCCCTCTCCCATCTCTCCCTACCTCCCCTCTCTTATCTCGCCTTATATTCCCTTTCTCATCTCGCCCTCCCCTGCCATCCCTCTCCCCACCAGCTCTCTCTCTTTTCTCTCCCCACCATCTCTCTTTCTCCCTCGCCACCAGCTCTCTCTCTCTCTCTCTCTCTTGCTCCCTCTCTCTTGCTCTCTCTCTCCCTCTCTCTCTTACTCTCTCTCTCTCTCTCTCTCTCTCTCTCTCTCTCTCTCTCTCTCTCTCTCTCTCTCTCTCTCTCTCTCTCTCTCTCTCTCTCTCTCTCCCCACCAGCTCTCTCTCTTCCCTCCCCACAGCTCTCTCTCTCTCTCTCTCTTGCTCCCTCTCTCTTGCTCTCTCTCTCTGTCTCTCTCCCTCTCTCTCTCCCTCCCTCTCTCTCCCTCCCGCTCTCTCTCTCTCTCTCTCTCTCTCTCTCTCTCTCTCTCTCTCTCTCTCTCTGTCTCTCTCCCTCTCTCTCTCTGTCTTTCTCCCTCTCTCTCCCCACCAGCTCTGTCTCTCTCCTCTCCCCACTAGCTCTCCCTCTCCACAAGCTCTCTCTCCCCCTCCCTCTCTCCCTCTCTCACTTCCTCTCTCTCTCTCTCTCTCCCCCCCCCCCCCCCCCCCCCCCTCCCACCCTCCGCACCACGTCCCACACAATGCCTGACACTCCCCGGTCTGGTTCTAAATGGCCAGATAGATTCAGGAGCATTCTTCATTGTAATCAAGGCTATTAATAATTCATGGCCTCCATCAGGGCCTTCCTGGCGCAGCCGCCTCCTATTAGAGACCAGCAGCATATTCCTGCGGAGGGACAAAGGGCTTCAGAGGCTGGAGGCTCAGTAGCCTCCACACCCATCCACACGCGTCCCCCCCCGGTGACTAATGACCGGGCGTACGCCGGCCTCTCATTGGCTGATGCGCATCGGCGAGCCGTCATGTGTTTTTGATGTCTATTGGCGAAATCCATCAAAAACAACAACTAAAATCCATGAAAAATGTAATAGAAAATATTGAGTATGAATTTGGTGTGTTTATGGTGGTGTAGATGGGTGCTGACACATAGCTCTCACCGAGTGTGGCTTCCTCGGACCAGCCGACCGGCCAGCTGGCCGCGAGCAGCAGATGGCTGCCACCCCCCCCGCCCCCACCCTCCTTGATTTCATGTTCTAATGATAAAATAACATAAAGGGTCATGTACGCAGGGCGGGATTTGGAACCTGGAAGTCTTCAGTGATTGGCTCGTTGTGAGGCTGGTGTGAAGAGCCTGGAGCGCTTTGGAAGAAGAGACTCTTCCATCATATTGCATTATATGAACTGTAGCGTTCGTCCTAATCTCTATTGAATGAGTATCATGTTTTTTTAAATCAATGACACAGTGAACCGCCTTCAATGAGTGTGTCTCAATCGCTGACGGATATTTCAGTACAATGTTCTGGAACAGTCACACCCGGTTATCTCCTCAAACAGCATTGCACTCTGACTCATAGCCATATATAACATGGAGTTGGAGTTATCAACGATAACTCCAGCTATATGTCATTACACCGCCCAGAGCGTCACCTATACATCTTCCATGACATGTTCTAGCTTTTTTCAGGATATTTGATCAATTGGCACATTTTCCATATGTTTTCCACGACTTGAATACAACTTTTTTAAATGCAGGTGTTGCTAGTGAGCCTCTAACGTGCCTCTACTAGTGTGCCTCTACTAGCGTGCCTCTACTAGCGTGCCTCTGCTAGCATGCCTCTTCTAGTGAGCTTCTGCCAGTGAGGCTCTCCCAGCGAGCCTCTTTTAACGAGCCTCTTCTAACGAGCCTACAGCATGCCTGTTATCGAGCCTCTGAGCGTGCCTCTACTAGCTAGCCTCTGTTCTAAAAGCCTCAGCTGACGAGCCTCTTCTGACGAGCCTCTTCTAAAGAGCCTCTTCTAGCGGGCCTCTGCTAACGAGCTTCAGTTAGCGAGCCCCTGCTAACGAGCGTCTGCCAGCGAGCGGCTGCAGCAGAGTCGTGACTTGAGTCCCTCTGAGCTCCCCCTGCCCGGGCTAAGAGCAACCATAAATGTCCGCCAGACATCCGTTCTGTAGGATGGGAGCCAGAGAAGACGTTACCGCACCCACACACAGAGTGTGTTCACCGATCCGTGACACGACACACAACACAGACCTCCTACATGAAGGTTACCATGAACAGACAGACTCTCCTCAGGATCTGTTTAGCCATTAGTTCATTACACACACGCGTGCATGCACAAACAGGCACACACACACGCGAGTACAAGCACTCACACACACACACACACACACACACACACACACACACACACACACACACACACACACACAAACACACACACACACACACACACACACACACACGCACACACACACACACACAGACAAACACACACACAGACATTCACAAGGTCACATTACAGGAGGACTGTGTCCGATTATTCTGCGGCTCTTCCAATTTACGAGGATAAAAAGATCTGAACGCAATAAAATTCCCCGGGTTTCCTTCAGGGAGGGCGAAGACGCCAACTCTGGGGACAAAATGAGTTACAGTGCGTCAGCCAATGCTAGCACGTAGGATTGTCTTCAAAGAGCAGACTAAACTGAGAATTAATCATTCATAAGATTCAGGATGTTTACCTTACGATGTACCTTTAAAAAAACACTTAGCCTTCAAGACACAGCACACATCCCAAGATTCACCCCCATCTCCAGGGTCATATTGTTGTCACCACTCTCGTGGATTTAAAGGCTTCATCTAGAACCTTCCTCCAGGAGGCATGTGGGCTTACCAACACATTTCCCCTCACTGCTTCCTGGCCTTACAAAACACATGCGTAGGTTTGACGTACTCAGCTCGTCTTGACGGAGAGCAGCTCTGAGCTTCCTGTGACGACGGCTGTCTGTGCTACCATCGGCAGAACGACGCACTCCCAACTGCCTCACCCTCGTCTCAGCCACATCACGACCGCCGGCTCTGAGCTCACCTCCTCCACCCTCATCGCTCCGTCATGACCACCTGCTCTGACTCAGACGGCAGCGCCGTCACTCGTACCACGACATGCGTGTTCGCTCGGTCCTCTGGTGCGAACGAACGCCCGAGAACGGGAGAGATGGCTATACCGGCGTTCTTTTCACACCGGATAATGACTCCCACGGAACGCCCCGGTTTTCTCCTCGGCGCCGTGGGTGTTCCAAATGCAGGCGAAGTAAATGTCAACTGAAATTGCTCAATTGCACAAGCGCACTCAAACGTCCCGATCCTGCTCCATCACGCTCTGCTACTGTACGGAACATTCGCTGATGTTCCGGAACGTCCTGTGGCGTTGCTGAGCACTCTCCAATGCTCTGCAGGGCTCCGTGATCCCCTGCAGCGCTCGGCTCCCGGCCGCTGGCTCTGTACCTCTTTGGACCACTCTGGACCTCTCCCTGACCCCCTGTACCCCCTGGAACGCTCCCTAACCTCCTGTACCCCTCTGGAACGCTGCCTAACGTCCTGTACCCCTCCAGAACGCTCCCTAACCTCCTGTACCCCTCCAGAACGATCCCTAACCTCCTGTACCCCTCCAGAACGATCCCTAACCTCCTGTACCCCCTGGACCTCTCCCTGACCTCCTGTACCCCCTGGAACACTCCCTAACCTCCTGTACCCCTCTGGAACGCTCTGGAACGCTGCCTAACGTCCTGTACCCCTCCAGAACGCTCCCTAACCTCCTGTACCCCTCCAGAACGATCCCTAACATCCTGTACGCCTCCGGAATGCTCCCCGACGTCCTGTACCCCCACAGAACGCTCCCCAATGTTCTGTTTCCCTCTGGAACGCTCTGGAACGCTCCCTAACCTCCTGTACCCCTCTGGAACGCTCTGGAACGCTCTGGAACACTCTGGAACGCTCCCTAACGTTCTATACCCCGTCTGGAATGCTCCCTAACCTCCTGTTCACCGTAACTCTCCACATCGCTCCGTAACGTTCGGGAGTGATCTGTAACTCTCCACAACGCTCTGTACAGCTCAGTTACACTCCCTAACGTTAAGTGCTCCGTAACACTCTTGTGCACTCTGTAGCGCTTCAAAGCACTCCACAGCAATATGTAGCACTCCATAGCACTTTGTAGCGCTCCATAGCACTCCATAGCACTTTGTAGCACCTTGTGGCACTCTATAGCATTTCGTAACACTCTGTAGCACTTTGTAGTGTTTCATAGCACTCCGTAACAATCTGTAGCACTTTGTAGCACTCCATAACACTTTGTAGCACCTTGTGGCCCTCTATAGCACTCCGTAACGCTCCGTAGCACTTTGTAGTGTTTCATAGCACTCCGTAACAATCTGTAGCACTTAATAGCACTCTGTTACACTACGTAGCACTTTGGTGCGCTCCATAGCACTCTGTGATGCTCCGTAGCACTCGGCAGAAGTGTTGCCTCGGGGATTTAAGGAATCAAAGGCTTAGCTGAGATTTGAGCCGTGCGGATCCCTCCCAAACAGCCTAATATCTACACAATGCCAACCGTATACGGGATTAGGAATATTTCTATTAAAATGACACAATGGAAACAAGTCAGTGTCACTTTTCATCCATTAAATCTGAGGATTCCGGATTTATACGAAAAATATTTGTATCCATTTAACTTTTGAGACTTACTCAGTACACTCCTTTCCGGTACAACACCTCTATAGTATTTGATGTAGAACTAGTGTGGTGATCTCATGTCCCAGTGAAGTGAATTAAACTTAAAACACAAGGACACCGATCACCACTTGAATGATGCTGGATGAGTCAGTGTCTGAATACTTATTTCAACGTGTGACGCTGGTTCCCAATCTAAATCCTAACAGGGATGCGTGTTTCCACGTTTGTAAATCCATAACGTTGAATTGTAGGTAGAGGTTCAGTGCTCGAACAATGTTTGGCTTAGGAGGACTCATTATTTAGTTCGTATGGCAGAACGGCCATACTCTGCAGCATGTTGTAAAGGGTAAATTAATAAGGCCGATTCTGCAGCGCTGAAGTGGGTCAGGACGAGGCTAAATCATTTAAATGACCTAATCCAATAGCACGAGATTGATAGTCCTTTTCTCCCATCTCCCATCCTGACAGCTAGTGAGTGAGCATCTCCAGAATAATCTGACATTCCCCTCATGCTCTCTCTCTCTCCCTTTCTCGTCCCCTCCCTCTCTTTCACTCTTTCATGCGCTCTCTTTCAACTCTCTCCCCTTCTCTCCCACTCTCCCCTTTTCTTCTCCTCTCTCTCCGTGTCTCGATCCCCTTCACCCTTCTCTCCCTCATTTTTTCTCTTCCCTTCTGTTTCTCCTTCTCACTCCTCTCTAGCCTTGTCCCACACCTCTCTCCCCCCCTGTTTCCCATTTTCTCACTCCTCTCTCCCTCTCCTTTCTCCCCTTCTATCTCTCATCATCCCTATCCCCTCTCCCCTTCCGTCTCCCCCTGTTTCTCCCCTACCGCCCCTTCCCTCCCTCCCCCTTCTCTCCTTCCCGTCTCTGTTTCCAGCGCTGCCTCTAAAGCACGACTCAGCTGTCCTAGGCGTTGTCTTTGAAGCTGACGGTTATTGAAGTATGTCTTCCCTCCGGATATATCGGCATGCTGCTCGACATGCATGTACTATAGGGGCCGTGCACTCTCTGCACTGCAGTGAGAGCAGCACACCAGTGTCCCTGCAAGTCTGGGCTCATCCACCCCCAGCGAGTTCAGTCCCCCGCTTTGATCACCAGTCAGAGTGGAGGGTGTTAGTTTCAAACCAAACTGGTTATTATTATCGGATCGCCATCTTTGACTCATGGCTAAAGAAATGTATAGTGTTGTGATTGTGTCTCTTTCTTTTATGTCGGTAGTATGTACTATGCCTGGGCCTGGTATAGGCGTTGATATGATTCAGCTGGTAAACCCTCCTCACACGGGACATTACAGTTACTTTGAGTGTACTGCATCGTAGGGAATGCAGTAAAACACATCGAAATAAACCAACACATCACAAACCAAACCATTTGAAATGAGAGAAAAGCCTTTGAAAGCCATTGACAGCTCTTCAGTATCTGTTAGTTTAGGTCTACTTGGTTTCTACCACAAAAACCAAGACTAGCTATTTATCTTCAGCAGTGCCACAACAGGACCGCAGGTCATGAACCCGCTGGCACTGGGAGTAGCAGAGGGGCCAGGGGGGTCACGGTGGCGCTAATAGGCCGGGACTGACCCTCTGACCGCCGGCTACCGTCCGTGAGGCCGTGCGGGCCGTCGTCCGCTCGCCTTCGTTGACATTGCTGCCCTGGCCGCGGCTGCTCCCAGTGGCCCCCGCCAAGAGGGTCCGGCGGAGAGGTCAGGCAGCACAGCGCGCCTCCGACCGCCTCTTAGCACGTCCCTCGCTCCTCCAGGACTCACTCACTCTCCCTCTCTCTCATGTTCCTCTCTCACCCCTCTATCTTCTGTTTCTCTCTCTCCCTCAGCTGTTTTTCTCCCCCGTCTCTCTCTCTCTCTCTCTCTCTCTGCTTTTCCTCTCTCACCCCCCTCTCTCTGATGTTCCTCTCTCTCTCTCTCTCTCTTTCTCTCTCTCTCTCCCCGTCTCTCTCTCCCCGTCTCTCTGCTGTTCATCTCTCTACCACTACTGTTCCTCTCTCTCTCTCCCCCAGATTCTCTGCTGTTCCTCTCTCTTCCCCTCTCTCTCTTCTGTTCCTCTCTCTACCACTGCTGTTTCTGTCTCTCTCCCCCTCTCTCTCCACTCTCTCTCTGCTGTTCCCCTCTCTCTCTCTCTCTCTCTCTCTCTCTCTCTCTCTCTCTCTCTCTCTCTCTCTCTCTCTCTCTCTCTCTCTCTCTGTGCTGTTCCTCTCTCTACCCCTCTCCCTCTCTGCTGTTCCTCTCTCCTCCTTGTGCACTCTCTGCTGTTCCCTCTCTCACAGCATCATTTGGCCACTGAAGCCGGTTGCCGGGGTAACGCCACCCACAGGAGTCAGCTACCTTCTCTGTTACCGTAGCAACTGGTTCCCTGTAGAATTTAAACATGTCACTCAGTGTGCGTCTCTCTCTCTCTCTCTCTCTCTCTCTCTCTTGCTGTCTGTCTAGGCCTCGCTCTCTCATCCTCTTTAATAGAGTCCCCTGGGTTGGGCTCAGTGGATGATGGCAGGCTGAATGGCTGCTTAGGTTGCTTTAGCGTCGCCTTGTTGTTTACAGCAGCCGAGATGTATAGTGCGCTGATGGGTCACCTGGCGCGTGGTTTTTCATTAAGTTAAACCTCAGCAAAGGGAGAAAGGGACGTAAAAACATTCACTTCTCCTTGGAAAGTGTCGTTATGAGCTATTCCACATGAAACCCGTCCACCTTATCTCCCCTGAACCCTACAGAGTAGTACTAGCAGTAAAGGGAGATGGAACATTTCATCCAAACAGCAGTCTTCTCCGTTTGTCCGCAGGTAGGCCTACAGCTCACAGCTGGGAGCTCGCTATGGTGCATCATTAGCTGACTAAACAATGCGTCACAGATTCTGCTGCTGCGACCTCCGTACAAGACACCTAGCGGATGGCAAACTAGAATCGTGCAACTTTGACTGTATCATAGGATCCGTTTCCTCTCATCTTATACACTAGATCAGTGGATTCTGGTCGGCACCTTCAGGCCTTTGATGGAGACCAGGAACCTTCCGGAAAACCATCTGAACCCAGCAAGGTTACAGGGAGGACTGGGTTGGTTAAGGCAGAAAACAATGTGTGACTATCAGTAACCTTCTCACCTACAGCTGGTTTGTTTTTCCAGCTGATCAGTGATCATCTCACAGCAGGTGTAAATGTTGCTGCGTAACAGCGTGGACTATGACTGTGTCTGCAGCCACCTCATTCACTGGGGGGTGAAGAGACCAAAGAGAGTGAATACAATCGTGCTCACAAATAAAAGATATTCAAATATTGTCAAAAGTAGAAATGAGCAAGGACAGCTTTCTTTTTTAGTCATTCTGGAACTATGATAATGGAGTTGTCAGGTTCAAATCTTAAGACAGCAAGGCAGAAGTCTGTAGCTGTAACATTGAAACGCACTACAACATAGCCTAGGTTGTTAACCAATACATATATTAAGCAACTGCTTCAATCCTAAGGGGTTAGGTGTCTTGGGGGACCACAGTGACACCACGACACTCGAACTAGCAACCTTCTGGTTACCAGAGCGGGTTGGCTGGTAACCAGAAGATCTCTAATGTAATGTGTCAAGTGTCGACGAGGTGTCCCTGAGCAAGACACCTCTCCCTGACTGCTCCCGACGAGCTGGCATTCACCTTACATGGTTGATTCCGTGTGTGAATGTGTCTGAATGGGTGAATGTTTGTATTGTACAATATTTGTAAGCGCTTTGAATGGCGGTTAGAAAAGCACTGTATAAATGCAGGCCATTTACCATTTAACATCTAGGCTACCCTTGAACACTGAATACGATTGATAACGAGGTTCCTGGCTGTTATGTGAGGTCTGGCTCCTGATCACGTCTGCATGGCGTGCATTCCACGAGGAGCGAGAGGAAGACTAGACTTCTGTTCCATCGGAGGCATCCGCCAGTTTGACAAGTCTGGTCTTGTGGGCCTCCGAGTGTGTTTGGCTTGGTGTGTGTGCCTGCGTACATGTGTGCTGTGTGTGTGTGTGTGCTGTGTGTGTATGTGTGTGTGTTTGTGTGTGTGTGTGTGTGTGTGTGTGTGTGTGTGTGTGTGTGTGTGTGTGTGTGTGTGTGTGTGTGTGTGTGTGTGTGTGTGTGTGTGTGTGTGTGTGTGGGCCACACCGGTGAGGTAATGCGTGCCCTGTAGTCTGCTAGTCTACGACGCGGAATCACTCAGTAGATTAAATATTGGTATTATCTTATTTTCAGAGGGTCACATTCACAACAGAGCGCCCGACCATAAGGGGAAAATAGTCTTAATCATCTAGACAATTCTTTAAAACGACCCCTTACCAGGGCCTGCCACCTTCCATTAGTGCCTTTATTTGACTGTTGTTACATTTAATTATTTTTATTCTAGACACAGGGAAGACCGAGTGGGGCAACTCCGGCATCTAGATCTCACTGTTCTTCTCATGGAGTCAGTTGAGCCCTGGTGTCTCGGTGCCTAGCTTGGCATAGACTAGCCTGGCTGCGTAGCTTGGGCTGGCAAAATAGCAAGCAGAATGGCTTCTTTTAATGGCGACGCAGAGTTCACAACGCTCTGGATCACATTCTATATCAATGGAGCAGATAACTGAACTCTTGCTTGGGTAGACCGGAGGGAACGACATGGAGAGGAGAGAGAGAGAGAGAGAGAGAGAGAGAGAGAGAGAGAGAGAGAGAGAGAGAGAGAGAGAGAGAGAGGGGAGCGAGTGAGCGAGAGAGGGGTAGGAGAAAGAAAGAAAGAGAGAGAGAGAGAAGATAGAGAAAGAGAGCGAGAGAGAGATGATGAGAGAGGAGTAGGGAGGAGAGAAAGGGAGAGAGGGAGAGGTCTGTAAACATAAGAACAAAAAGAAGGGGGAGGTTGAATTTTCCACGAGCAAACAAAGCACATAAAGGAGAGAGGGATGAGACATCATTATATGAGGGAGAGAAAAAAAGGAGGTTCATTAGAGACTAGGGGGGGGGGGGGGGGGGAGGGGAGAGGAGAGGAGAGTGAGGAAGGAGTGGAGGAAGGGAGGTGGGGAGGGGGAGGGTGTGTCTGGGAGGATGCTGGGGCTGGGGGACAGGCGGCTGTTAGGACCGGAGAGAAGGGTGGGGTCCGGACAAGAGGAGGGGAGGTGAGGTTGCATGAAGCGAGGGAGGAGGAGGTGGAGGAGGAGGAGAGGAGGAGGAGGAGTGCGTGACAAGCAAGAGCTCAGACCATCCCAAGGCCGTTCAATTATTGATGCTCCTCCTCTTTATAGAGCAGGGGTGTGTGGTAAATGGGTATCTGTATCTGTGTGTGTGTGTGTGCTTCAACTGTATGGTGTGTGTGTGTGTGAGTGGGTCTGTGCCATTATGTAAGGGTGTGCATGTGCACATGTCTTTGATGGGTCTTTGTCCGAGTCAATGCAGCCCTACTCTACTGTGTGTGTGTGTGTGTGTGTGTGTGTGTGTGTGTGTGTGTGTGTGTGTGTGTGTGCGGGTGCGGTTGTGTGTGTGTGTGTGTACGTGTGTGTGAGTGCACTTGGTCATGCTAACCTGCGAAGTCTGTTTTTGTGAAAAGAAAACCAATACTCGAACAAGGAACACACCACATGCCATCTTGTCCCCGTCCAGACAAACAATGCAGGTCTTGCTTTGTTTCCTTCTAGTCGATAGGTAAAGATTTAATGCTGCTGATGTAAGCGCCCCCTTGCCTCGCTCCTCTATCACCTGTGAACACACGGTCCTGGTGCCGGCAGAGATGAGGCTCCCCCTCCCAGACCCTCCTCTCCCCAGCCTCCATTAGCGCGTTGTCTTCCTGCTCATGCATATTATTCTACACGGTCCACTGGCTCACATCCCTGCTTCTTCCCTTCAAACCAAGTATGCGACATAGAGGGCCATCAGCTATTCTAGTGCTTCAGTCCTTATGCAGAGAAGAGTCTGTCCTGCTGTCTGCCTTTCTGTCTGTCTCTGTCGGTCCTTCCGTCTGTCCACTCTGTTCTGCCTCCTGCCCTTCTGTCTGTCTCTCTGTTCTTCTTTCCATCTCTCTTTCTTGTCTGCGGTCCTTCTGTCTGTCCTCCTGTCTTTCTCTCTGTTCTGTTTCCTGTCCTTCTGTCGGTCCCTGTCTGTCTATCTGTCGGTCCAGAGGGACAGGGGACAGAACAGAAGAACAGACAGAAGTCAGTTCTTCTGTTCTGTCTCCTGTCCCTCTGTCCATCCCCCAGTCTCCTGTCTGTCTCTCTGTCTGTCTGTCTGTCTGTCTGTCTGTCTGTCTGTCTGTCTGTCTGTCTGTCTGTCTGTCTGTCTCTCTCCTGTCCCTCTGTCCCTCCCGATCGTCCCGTGGCGCCAGCTGGCTGCTGAGGAGGTGTTTCTCTGGGATAGCTTCAGCGTGGTGAGGTACCGCGAGCCGCTTCCAGATGGCCTCCGACTCACACACACGTCAGGCCGCGATGACAGTACGTCTAACTATAGATTCAATACATAGGATATAACAATAATGAGAAGGATAACAATAATGATAGATTCCCTGAGCCGAACTTCCCTGGATATCCACAGCTCTGAACCAACCCACCAGATACAGCCCACCTTAAGAAACCAGCCTACCGGATACATCCCGCCTTAAGGAACCAGCCTACCGGATACATCCCACCTTAAGAAACCAGCTTCCCGGATACATCCCACCTTAAGAAACCAGCCTACCGGATGCAGAGTTTTATGCAAAACAATGGATTCCAACCTGGGAACAATCCCTAACAAGCCAGGGTGTTATGCTGCTGGCCTCTGTCTTCCTCTCGCTGTCTCTCTCTCTCTTTTCCTCTCCCTCTGGCTCTCGCTCCCTCCCTCTGTCTCTCGCTCCCTCTCTCTTAGTCGCTTTCTCCCTCTCTCTCTCTCTCTCTCTCTCTCTCTCTCTCTCTCTCTCTCTCTCTCTCTCTCTCTCTCTGTCTCCCTCTCTCTCTCTCTCTCTCTCTCTCTCTCTCTCTCTCTCTCTCTCTCTCTCTCTCTCTCTCTCTCTCTCTCTCTCTCTCTCTCTCTCACATGTTATCAGCACACTGCTAATATTTCACGGAGGCTCTCAGGTCTAAAAAATCCGGCCTACAGAGTCTAAAGAGTCAGACCCAAAGAGTCAGTCCTAAAGAGTCAGGCCTACAGAGTCCTGCAGCAGCCATGCAGGGGCTCTGAGCATCACTCTGCCCTGACTCTCAGTAGGACAGAGCTGCAGGTAAAGACATAAACAGGAAGTCTCCTGGGTCAGCCTCCAACACCGGGCAGATGGCTGCGTCGCCACGGTGATGGGGGTGCGTCGCCGCGGCGATGGGGATGCAGAAGGTTCTACCGTGTCGTGCCTTCAGCCCTAATCGGTTCATTGTGAAGGATGAAGAAGCCGCCGCTGGCCGCAGGGCGGGAAACAGACGTGGACCTTCAGTGAGGCTTGAAAGGCCAACACACACGTCACGTGTAATGCTCTCATTAATATGCATGACTTCAGAGCCAGCGGGCCAAAAACGCCATGGAGCGATAACTACCTGGTGATCAGACCACCATGAACGTCTGTCCCCTGCCTCAAGAATCTAACCCAACCCTAACCCGCAACCAAGGTCATCTAACCCAACCCAACCCGCTACAAAGATCCTCTACCCAACCCTAACCATAACGCATTGTCACCTGGCAAAATAACATCCCTGTATCGATTCGGCCAGAGAGAATTTAGCGTGCGCTTGCCTGCAGGGATGAAACAAAAGGCAATATAGCACTTTGGGCTTTGTGATAAGACATTTCGTGGAGTATTTGTGTGGTGGAGATTCACTGTTTTGTTGTTGCAAAAGACCGGGCGCTTTTTTATGCTTAACGCTCTTAAGCAGAGCAGGAACAAGGAAGTCCTCTTCAAGACAAATACTAGGTTTAATGAATGTTTTAGGGAAGGGAGTTTGTCCTTAAGGAAATACATGGTAAGAACAAATACCTGAAATTATTTAAATGTTGATTCAGCATTTATCCAGGCACACAGGCACGCACACACTCACACAAGCACACACCCACGCACGCAGGCACCATTGCACACACACGCACGCACGCACGCACGCACGCACGCACGCACGCACGCACGCACGCACGCACACACACACACACACACACACACACACACACACACACACACACACACACACACACACACTAACACGCACACACACACACACACACACACACACACACACTAACACATGCTCAACTCGCGTTGACATATTAGCAGCAGAAGCCCTGACAGGCCTGTGTGTTGGCCTACCTTACACCACCTACCAGCACCACCTCCACCACCACCACCACCACCACCTCCACCACCACCAACACCAACAACACAACCACCACCACCACCTCCAAACAGCCCCACCTCCTCCAACCCCACCACCTCCACCACCACGGCCACCTCCATCCCCACCCCCTCCACCACCACCACCTCCATCCCCACCACCACCTCCTACGCCACCGCCTCAATCCCCACCACCACCACCGACACAATTACACCACCGGCTCTAAGCTGTGTGCTGAAGGAATTCACTGCAGTGCTCATAAAAGCATCCAGAGCTATGTATTTCATCAGCTGTCCGCTCGCTCCGGTAATGGCATGATTGTAGCAAAAACATTTACAGCATTCCTATCCGCCCGCCTTTCTTCCATGAACATGTAGCTTTCATTTCAGATTTCAGTGCCTGCGCCGGGATTAATCCAGGCCCGTTGTGTTTTGCACAACAGGAAACGGGGATAAAAGATAGGAAGAATGGGAGGAAGGAAGCGTCGCTGTGAGACGTGATAATAAATGGCTATTGGCACACGTAACGGTCGGCGTGGAATACACGAGAAACCATTAGTGAAACACGATTATCTCTTGGCTCTAAAATTAATTAACAGGAGACAGAAAGAGGGGGGAAAGGCAGAGAGAGAGAGAGAGAGAGAGAGAGAGAGAGAGAGAGAGAGAGAGAGAGAGAGAGAGAGAGAGAGAGAGAGAGAGAGAGAGAGAGAGAGCTAGAGAGAGCCTCCAGATTGAGATTGGTCTCTGGGACGTGTTTAGCAAAGCACATATTTTCTACCATCCATTGCGTGTGACGTTTTTTCCTCGCCTTTGCCTCAACGAAAATCCAGTCTATCTGTTGTGCCAGATAAGTGAGTTACCAGTGTATCGCTGAGTGCTGCGGCCATGGTCTTCGGCCTCATAACGCTGCTCTCTGCCTCTCCGGGCAGGACTGCTCTGGGGTAGTTGAGCACTCAGCTTAGCACTGCAACCATTTATCTTGATGATGAGCACAGCGGGGCTCGGAGTAAACACTCTCTTTGCTGTGCTGAGTTTTAAACGGGGTGCCTGTGCTGGGGTTGTACGATTCTACGCATACCGTAGGGGCGGCATGTGGCTAAGGAGGTTGCGCGGGTTGGCTGTTAGTTCGATCCCCGTGTCGAAGTGTCCCTGAAGCAAGACCCCTCACCCTAACTGCTCCTGACTAGCTGGCTGTCGCCTTGCATGGTTGACACCGCTGTCGGTGTGTGAATTCTGCGCATGAATGGGTGAATGTTATGCAATATTGTTAAGCCCTTTGAGTTCCCACTGGTTAGACTAGCGCTTTAGAAATGCAGTCCATTTAGAACTCAAACCACCAGGTTTGAGTTCTCTGAGTGCACCGGTGCTTTGCTATCTACGAACTTGGTGTGAAAAGGAATGAGACCTGAAGGGTTCCTCGGTACTGAAGCTAGCATAGCGGTGTGAATCGTCCACGATGCGCAAGCAGCCACAGACCGTTGTGTTGTCTTAGGTAGGCCTACGATCAGACATAATGGGACGCTTTGGGGCTAATTCTAATTCCTTTCACTGGTAATCTCGTTCAACATTTTTAATCTTTTACTTCTGCATTTGTGCTCGTACAAAGAACCTAACCTTGGAATTACATTAGGAAACAAAAAGCGCAGATGCTTTGATGAAAGAGGTAATCCCGATACCAAATATTAAACATGATGTCTCCGGGACAAATGATTTGATTCAGCAAATACACGTGAACCGGAGGAGACCCCGAACCGTGTCGGCAAACTAATTCCCCGATTGTCATCCTACTGTGCATCTGTCAGGGTGTAATCTGTCCTCTAAACCTGGAGGAGGTGCACAAACTCCTCCAGGGGAGCTAACAGTCAGCAGAGTTGTAATCCTACTAAAGACTCTTACAGCCAAAGCACTATTGCCGAGCAGATACAGAGGTTCACTACAAGGGCCACTCTCCAGATCCAACCGGCTCATCAGAGAACTGTACATCAGTTCTCTTTGGTTTTCCTTGTAGGCTACCCCAAAAATGACGATACTCGTTCATTTGATTGAATCTTGAATCATAGAGATGAAGGGGATATAATCTGCCAAGATTCTACAACCTGGAGCGTAAAACGTTGTGTATATTCTACTATATTATTTAGATAATAGGGTGATGCATAAAATATTCATTGTGTGACTCCCGAAAGTAATGACTTAAGCTCATAACTTTTTGTTTCGTTTTGACTTCTCTGTCTGCATGACGGTCTATTGCCTCGTGATATTTAATGCCTTGCATTAGACAGTACAATATGTGAGATTTTAAATTAATTGTATTTTGTGAGCTTCCTGTATTATAAAAGTGGAGTGCTCATGTTTCCTGTGGATTAAAATGGTTTCCTTCGACTAGCTGCACTAGCTCACAGCTTTCGGTCAATTGTGTTGCAATTTACAAAGATAGACGTCGGGAGACTGCGATTTATGACTACAATAAACTGCGTATTGTTGTTGAATGAAATATGATCTTTATTTGAGTCAGCCCCTGTGAACTTTTTCTTTCTGTAGAACATAGGATGCAGGGTTACATGAATACAACAATGTTATTAGCTTGTCATTCATATTATTTTCGTTTTGCTTGATTTAGAAATCGTCTTGCGTGTGAAACATTCCAAGGTCATTATCTGTTGCGTATAGGCCTACTCTTTACAAAAACCAGACCGTGTTTACAACAGTTTGATTGTTTCAGGATCACTGAGATGACTTCTGATCATGGGTCACTGTTTTGCATTCATCTTTAGCCAGACACAGTTTAAATCACACAATCTAATACAAGGATAAGAAACACACGTCTATGTCCTTATTTCAAAATAAACTTTTGCTGTCATGTTCAGATCAGGCGGAAAAATAATTTGAAGGCCATGTTAGGTGACATTGTAGAATAATCTAGAATCTAAATTGGTTGTTATGCGACATAACACAAATATATAGTGTATGAAATATGCATGGCTTCAGTCTTTCAGTTCCTATGTAGAGCTTCAGAGAAGACATAAATAGGCCTACATGCATATTCGGAGGGCCTTGTGCCGAAAGGACAGGATTTATGTGGGGCTAGACAGGTATACAGGAGACTCGGTGTAGGATGAGTCAGTATATTGACATTCATTTGTGAAGAAAAATAAAAAAAGAATCTACACCTATTTGTAGAAACAGAATAACACAGAACCATGCGATCTGAACCCCTCAGTGAATGTCTCATTGTGTTAATATTCGTTATTCGATGTCCATTTCAGGATTGCATATGCCATCAGTCACTAACACTTCCTTCCGTCGACAGATTTATTCCAGTGGACTGTGCCTGCGATGCATTTGCAAATTAAATCTGTCCTACATCAGGGCGTCATCCACACGGGGACAGCGAACCCAAATAAATGTGGGCTATCAATGGCAGATCTCATATTGTAGATAAAATAATAGGTTGGTGCAAGTGATTTATACAAGTGAATTATACAAAACAACAAACGCGATCATTATATATACATATATATTATACATAGTCTTACCTCGACGTTGCTCCATATGCAAACTGACATTACAGCCACCAATATAGGCATCATGGTAGGTCCCATCTTACGCCTTCTTTCGTGGCTATTATGACAATTTTTTTGTATAATATAGTTCCACAATACGCTACGTAGTTACACCAGCCAGTTATGGTGCACGTCGTCTCCGCTGATATCTTGCTCTGGTCTCTCCAATGTGGGCTGTTAAAGATGTAGTTCTCCTCCTCCCACTCCGAGAACCAAGCCCTTTTCAAGCGCCCTATCTGCGGTTATTTATGAGGGACCTCAACGCGAAGTCTTGCTCTGGTTACCTGAGTATAGGGAGACCTCTAGTGGCGGGGCGTAGCCGGGTATAGGGAGTCATCTAGCGGCGTTTAGCTGGCGGTGCATGGCTGAGTACAGGGAGGTATGGAAGCATATATATGGAAGCATATATGTAGCAAAATTCAAATGGCAATGCAATTTGCAATTTGCAATTCAATAAGTAATTACGTTATGCAATTGACAATGCATTATGCAATTTCATAATGTAATTTGTAAATACGTTATTCAAAGTGTATTTTAATATGCAAAGTGACAATGCAATCCTCAATTACATTTGCAAAAGTTATAACAATAAAAATACAATAACATTTTGTCAAATTCTTTTGAGTTCCTTTATTCAAATTGCAAAGCTATAGCGTCCCCGTGATTGCAATCCACTTCGCCACGCTCCATGTGTTGCAATATTCAAATGACATTTCAATCCGCAAAACGGAATCCAAAACGGAATCCAAAACGGAATCCAAAGAGGAATACAAATAGGAATCCAAAACGGAATCCAAATAGGAATCCAAAGAGGAATACAAATAGGAATCCAAAAAGTCAATATGCAAAGTGGCAAACGTATCAGCCAATCAGCGTCTGGACGTCACTTTCTATTGTCTCCAAGGGTATCTCCACGGTAATAATAATAATAATTATAATACATTTAATTTAAAGGGCGCCTTTCAAGACACCCAAGGTCACCTTACAGTGCATAAAGTTATCATAAATAGTTTAAAACAACACATTGTGGAAAAATAATAATAATAATAAATAAATAAATAAATAAAACAAAAACAAGACAAAACAAACAAACAATCAAGACAGTGATCAGTTAGACGTTGTGTGCGAGTTTGAACAGGTGAGTTGTGACTTGAAGGTTGTAATGGTGTATGACTGTTTTATGTGTGGGGGGAGGGAGTTCCAGAGCCTGGGTGCTGAACAGCTGAATGACCGGGCACCCATTCGTAATGAGTCGTGATGTGGGGATACATAGTAGTCCAGCAGAGGTTGAGCGGAGGGAGCGGGAGGGAGTGTATTCTTGGAGGAGGTCGCAGAGGTAACTGGGGGCTAGGTTGTGGAGAGCTTTGTAGGTGAGGAGTGGGTGGAGACGGTGGGTCTCCCGACCCTATGTTTTGCACCCAGTGCCTGTTAGCACTTGGGAAATCTTTGTGTATACCACACTGGCGTCAAAACGTACCAGTGAGGATAAGTCGTCTATCCTATCTCCCAGAACACGCACTCTATCTACTGCATCTGTGTCTTCAACTCGATTGTTCTCCACATCATCGGCCAAACTTCGGGGCATATCAATAATCTCCATTGGTGACCATGGACCATAGGCTACGAACTAGAAGGGAACAAGGAAATTACGAGCAAGTGACGTAGTTGCCGCCCAGACGCTGATTGGCTGATACGTTTGCCACTTTGCATATTGACTTTTTGGATTCCTATTTGTATTCATCTTTGGATTCCTCTTTGGATTCCTCTTGGATTCCTCTTTGGATTCCTCTTTGGATTCCTCTTTGGATTCCTCTTTGGATTCCGTTTTGCCAAATCTTTTGCAAAGCGTTCGTTTGGCGGATTGAAATGTAATTTGAATATCGCAACACACGGAGCGTGTCACGGGGACGCTATAGCTTTTCAATTTGTATAAAGGAACTCAAATAATTTGACAAAATGTTATTCTATTTGTATTGTTATAACTTTTGCAAATTTAATTGAGGATTGCATTGTCACTTTGCATGTTAAAATACACTTTGAATAACAAATTACATTATAAAATTGCATAATAAATTGTCAAATGCATAATGTAATTCCAAATTGCATTGCCATTTGAATTTTGCTACATATATGCTTCCATAGGGAGGCCTCTTGCGGTGGTGGCGGTGCTTAGCCGGGTATAGGGAGATCTCTAGCGGCGGTTAGGTGGCGGTGCAAGGCCGGGTATAGGGAGACCTCTAGTGGCGTTGAGGAGGCGGTGCATGGCCGGGTATAGGTAGACATCTAGTGGTGTTTAAGTGGCAGTGCATGGCTGTATAGAGAGATCGTGCACAGGTCTTCTTATAGGGTTGGTCTTCTCACAGTGAGAAGAACTGGACCGGATGACCTACATACCTGCATGGCGTCCCATTCATCCAGAAACCATAGCTCTTTAAATCAATGACAGTATTGGCGAGGAATACAGTCAGTCACACCGTTTTTGTTTTTTTGAGTCCAGCATCAAATGGTTAAGTTTAAAGTTTGGTTATTCCAAGATAAAAATTAAAAGAAACTATTGCAAAACAAAAAGGGAACACAGAAAGTATAGAGGTAAAGTTAAATTGAGTGAAGTATCAACTTCATTTTTGGAAGTGGGGGAGTATGGTTGGGAGGTCCGACGCGCCCTCACCTCATTGAACCCTAAAAATAGACACGTTATAAACGGCAATAAGTTCATCGCGCCAGGCCTAGTTATTAATTAATTCCAATACAAATGTTGTAACTCATTGTGTTCAATTGATTAAGTTATGGAGCAGGTAAAAGGGTGGCCGCTGCACCCATTGGTTCAGGTGCAGAGGGCGTGGTCCGGGGCCGAAATGAGTGAGGAAGTATCTCCGGGGTGCATACTCCAAACATACGGCTCTGTCCCACTGAGTCGCCCTGTGCTTCAATCCGTTCTGTTCCACGATCAAATCGAGTGGTCTTTAATTGGGGGATTAGAAGGCGGTTCTTCAGGGCTCACCTCAGGAATATTAGTGGTGGTTGAAAGATGTACTCTGCCGCATATACCAACGAGGTGAGTGGAGCTTCTAATTCCTGATCGAGCCAGTAGGGAAAGCCTTTGGTCTATAAATAAATAAATAAATAAATAAACAAATTAACAAATAAATATAATGGTTGGAAACATAAGAAGACGTTTAAAGTCACCCTTTTATTAACGCCTTGAACAATCTAGTGTAGGTCCCTGTAAATATTTCATAAACACTTTGTATTCATGTTTAAGAGGCAGAATGCACCGCATTACTTGTCACTTATTAAGCGCGACTTTTAATGGATGACTCTGTGGACGCGACCTATTCTCACGCCTCCAGGATACCGTCGCAGAAAATACCTTACTTTCTAAGAATGTGCCCTCATCTTTTAGTATCAAAGCCTTTTCCGCCATAGGAAATCACTTACCAGATCTTTCAACGGTCGGTTTAATATTTTATATTTTGTGTGTAACTTCCTATATTTGATTTTCCCTTCCTCTTCTTCCTTTGCAATTAGGAGTCACATGCCTACCCGTATATAGTCAATGTATTTTATCACATGCAATATGGTAAACAAAGTATTCAATATTGGGCCTTGTCTTTTTTTTTAGCTCTGTTCCACAGACGACACTTCCAGGGACATGCAGGATCTTGTTCAGGTGGTCTTGTCCTCCTGCCTTTCGGTCCTCATAGTTTTTGGGCTCGGCTTCAGTTGCGGAGGTTCAGTTTTATAGTTTGGGTTACCACTAATCTACAGTGGGCCTATTCACATTTGGTATTGCAATACAACGTCGAAATCATTATATTGAGCTCATCAATCCCGTTATCCTAAAGTGACTTTTTTTTTTAAAGGGCCCCTATCCATTCTGCTTTTTCCTGACAACGCAAGGTGGACACGCACACCTGTGATGTCACTTACCCTAAGGCATCACTGATATCATTCAAGCCTTTTTGGTGACCCTGAGGCCCCTGAAGGTATAAACAGTGTGTGCACATTGCTTTGAAACCTGCTCTTACCTCGCCGAAGGGGGGGGGGGGCTACTGGTCTTCTCTGACCCTGGCTGGATAATGCTAGATCTGTAAGCGCCCTGTGTGTTTGCCCTTTAGGCACATGGCTCTTCAAGGTATAATGGAAAAATGTGTTTGTACTCTTTAAGGGGGCAACTTATACTACTATATTAAACCATGACCTCTCATTGAGGGAATGTTTGGACTCAAATCACACACATTCTTCGAGATTGGTTGACAAAAGTAATTAAGAGAATGAAGTCATCGAGGAGATTCCACTCTAAACTTGTAGGCCGCCTTTTCTTCTAAACCACTGTTTGTGTGTTGACTGATGGCAGTAGACCCTACCTCATGTATTTAACATAGAAACCTGGTTTTGGATGTCCAAGAAGTCAAAGACTGGTTGACAATTTCATTGCGATGCACATTGCGATGGACGCTTAGAAGAGAAATCCAAAAAGGAAAAGACAACATCAACACATGCTTGTATTCTAACCTTGCAGGCCAGGTAATTTTTTAGTTACAATGCTGGCGACTCAGTAGATCACGGTGGAGGTGTGCATTGGAGCGTGTGTGAAAGCATTCCAGGAAGGAAATAAGTGAGTCATGTAGCAGACCAATGCTGTCATGCAGTAGATGTCATGCTACATGTAGCAGATGTCATGCTACATGTAGCAGATGTCATGCTACATGGAGTAGGCTCATGGTACATGGAGTCGGCTCATGGTACATGGAGTAGGCTCATGCTACATGTAGCAGGCTCATACTACTTGTAGTAGACCTACTATCATGAAGTAGGAGTAACGCTATCATGGAGTAGATGTTGTTTAGTAGATCTCGACTATCGTCTAGTTATTGGCAGTACACAAATTACTGACACACACATAAACTCCCAAGTTGTGTGTTTCAGTTAGATTATGTAAAAAAACTTCCTCATCAAGGTGTTTTGACCTTAAACCCTAAAACCGCAGCTATAACGGATAGCGACTGAACGGAAATCCGTAGTTGTTTGTCATGGCGGGCAGTGTATTCATTAGCTTTACGTTTTAGGGGCTCCCAAAATGTCAAATAGTTACAAGTTCTCGTTATCGCATCATGGTGTTTCTTTACTCCATGGGAAAATGTCGAGGGTAACTAATGGACTCAGCACCTCACACTGTTCCATCAGTGAGTCACCTCCCTGTGGGGAGCTGACTGTGGAGGAGCTTAACAAACGTGTTTAGTAGGATTATTGTCGATATTATTCCAATGACTTATGCCTATGAAAGCTCTATTTATTCCACTACTCTGATTTTGAATGTTTAATGTTTTATTATCTTCTGCCTCTAATTCTCTCTCTAGCTCGTAAATGCCACTCTTCCTGCATTCCAATACCCATACTACCATTCCATTTAGTGTGCAAGAAAAATATTCGGCATGTCCCAATACCCATGGAAAATAGTATGGAAGATTTGTATCCTCTCTCCAGGTGTGTGCCACAGTTCAGGAGTTGTCATGCTCCTGATATTGTTGCGGCAGAGCCACACCCTTTGACTTTACTTCTTACGTTCGCTAGCTGTCAAACTAGTTTGTGTCGGACACTGAAGATTTTTTGTTACACAGTGAAAACGTCAACAAATTGTCATGTGGATACTTACGTCTGTATTGATGAACGTTGGGAATTGAAATACTTTACAGTGGAAACATTTGGAATTACAGTTGAGCATTGGGAGTTTGAATACTTGACACAGTTGAGCATCGGGAGTTTGAATACTGTGCAGTTGAACATTGGCTGTTTGATTACCATACAGCTGAACATTTTGAATTGGCTACTTTCTGGGAGTGGGAAGAGGAGATGAAGATGTGTGATCCTCAGTCTCTCACACAGCGCTCCGTGTGACTGATGTGGCGGAGGAGTACTGTGTGAGCCTCCGGATTCGCTCCTCTCATTCCTCTCACTCTGCTCTGATTGCTGCTGGAGATTCCACTTAGAAAGCCTGTGTGTCAGAGCCGTGTGAGAACAGACCATAATGAGCAGAAGAGCTCATAATAACCAGGAGTTATCTCCCTCCGTATGTAATTGAGGCCCTTCTTGAGGGGGCAGCACGCCTGACAAATAGATTTTATAACAAAGTGATCTCTAATGACCTCGGCTGCTCCTAGCTGGCTGCGGGGCCCTCAATTCATCCTGTAATGATCACTAACTGGCCTAATCACACACACACACACACACACACACACACACACACACACACACACACACACACACACACACACACACACACACACACACACACACACACACACACACACACACAGAGCGCATGAGTGTAGAGTTCTTTGAGCACCAGGCTGCCTGTCTTGGCGGGTGACTGATCTGGTTGGACCTGTTCTGCCCTAGCATGTTGCAAATCGGGGCTGGGTGCAGATCCTAACATGTGTGTTGCTTATTTCTTCTTGGACAAATACGGTGTGTAGGTAGCATTAAAAGAGTCCCGCTGATCACTACAAGATCAAAGCCTTCTCCAACCGCTTCCTGTGGAAATTAAACATGCTCAGTCCAACATTATTAAGTCCATTAATTTGCAATAACTGTTTCATTAATGGTGCATGATGGTTTGGACTATAATGCAGTATTTTTTTTCTAACACGTGTGTGTGTGTGTGTCCAGAACCACCATGCTGAGCGGGTGGACTTCTTGACCAATCGGGATAAGAGTCCGTCGAAGAAGAGGACGACGGGGGTGGTGATCGGCGTTCTGCTGGGCGTCCTGGTCCTGGCCGCCGTCGCCGCCTTCCTCATATGGTTCTTCGCCTGTGAGTGGATGAGCGCCCCCTGGTGTCGGAACATGAAACCTTATATACCCTGGAAACCCCCATGTGTCTGTGGGTGCCTGGGAGTGGTTGGTGTTGGTTAGGAAAGGAGACCGCAGACATGGGGGACTTGAGTCACATGACTTGACTCGAGTCAGACTCGAGTCGCAAATTTGAGGACTTGAGACTTGCTTGACTAACACTGATAAAAGACTCGACTTGACTTTGACTTGGTCTTCATGACTTGAGACTTGACTTAGACTTGAGACAGATGACTCGAAATGACTTTTTTAAAGTTAGATTAAATGTTGGATATGGGATTTGCGATACGCCAGCCGATTTTAAAAATACACAACTCAAATGGTCCTACCCCCTCTCGTTCAACGCTGACTCTGACTCCACCCATTCCAAGAACATGGACGCGCAATCACGCAAACACAGATGCGCGAGAGTGAGCCAGGCTAGCTAGGTTGGAGTTTAGAGTTGTCTTCTAGTGCTAGGTCCAAATGTTGATTAGCTAGTTAGCTAGCTCCAGTAGCTACAGCAGGATAACAACAAACAGAAGGTTGCTCTGGGTCACGAGCTTTGAGTACGTGCACGAAGTGGTCACTCGCGGGGAGCGGGGGAGGGGGAGTGCAGTACGATTTTCATGTCAGTAGGCTACTTCTAACTCAGTGGCTGCAAGTGGGGTATAATAATGATTTCAAGTAATTTTCAAGTAAAATTACACCGTCAGAGCCAGAGCGTCAGACTGGGCTGTTCTCAGCATACCGCAAAAAAATTAAGAGGGTTCAAGTTCCAGTCCCCAAATTCAGTTGAACCACTACCTGGACATTTGTGATGGACAGAGCTGCCTTCAGTTTTGGGCCTATTCGCATAATGGTTTTGGAATGTTTTGAATAGTTTGAGTTATTGTTAATGTTAAGACATTTTTACTGTTAATGTTGAAATAAAACCTTATTAAACCACTCACTCTACCGATTTTTAAATGTGGAAACTGGGTTAGATGATCAGATTTTTGTATGACTTGACTTGTGACTTGCTTGACCTGAGCAATGACTTGACTTGTGACTTGCTTGATTCTCACCACAGTGACTTGGGACTTGCTTGAGACTTGAAGGTTATGACTTGAGACTTGCTTGTGACTTGCACATGAGTGACTTACCCCCACCTCTGGGAGACAGCCCTAGTAGTCTGTAGGAAAGGAGAGAGCGCTGGTAGTCTGTAGGAAAGGAGACAGCGATGGTAGTCTGCAGGAAAGGAGACAGTGTTGGTAGTCTGTAGGAAAGGAGACAGCGCTGGTAGTCTGTAGGAAAGGAGACGCGTTGGTAGAATGTAGGAAACGGGACAGCATTAGTGGTCTTCTGAAGAGAGTCCTCAATGTGTAGTCGAGTGTGGGTTCTTACCCGTTGCAATGTGGTAGCTTCTCTGAGAAGTAACACTGAACCCCATCCATCACAACCCCATCCATCACAGCTCCATCCCCAGCTACGTAATAACATCCCTCCATCACATCCCCTCCATCACATCCCCCCATCACAGCCCCCCATCACAGCCCCGCCTCCATCACCATCCCCTCCATCAAAGCACCTCCATCACATCCGAAGGCGAAGCTTACTGTCTCTGCTGTTCAAACCTTTTATAATGTCCCCTTTACTGTCAAACACACACTCGCTCACAGAACATGTTCCCAAGTTGGAGCGCTCGTTACCTTTGCTGTTCAGACATTCAAAAACGTGTCTTTCACCGTGTGATTCTCCCCTCAGTCAAAGACGCCACAGAAGGCGGGAGAATCAGCAAGCGCCGGGCAGGAGCCGTGCAGGTGTTCAGCGGGCACCTTACGCTGGAGAACGTGGAGTACGATCAGAAGCTGGAGGACACCCTGAGCCCGGAGTTCGGGGCCCTGGCGGATGACCTGGAGGAGATCGTGAGTTGGCTCGGTGTTCCTCTCAGATATTTCCCTACTGACATGATTTAACTTATTTAGCTTCAGATAACAACGGTCTGTGCTGTCAGCTTAGTGAGTGGTTGAATGAGGAAGTAGTGTGTGTGTGGATGAGGCATAGGAAACCACAACCTTAAAGGGGACATATTAAACCACCATCAGTCTACCAGCCTACCCAGTGGACTGAGTAAACGTTGCTCATCTATCCAGCACACATCTAGGTGGACAAGTACTGGGGTGTTTTCAAAAAAAGATTTTAGTGAATCAGTATTTAGTTGCATGAAATTAAATCAAATGTGAAAAACTGTCTGTGCATAAATATGGGTATCCTTGTGATAATGCTGATTTGAATGCATGTACCAACATGTAAAACTGATGACTTGAAACACCAAATTGGTTGGATTAGCTTGTTAAGCCTTCATAGACAGGTGTGTCAAATCATGAGAAAAGGTATTTAAGGTGCATAAATGCATTGTACGTGTCTTTGACTCTCGGCTGCTTTACGGGAAGGCTACAAGAAGCTTTGCCAATGGTTTCAACTGTAAATTTCGACTGTAGGAAATGTTGTCAGGAAATGGAAGGCCACAGGCACAGTTGCAGATAACTTTAGGTCTGACAGACCAAGACAAATATAGCAGAGGCATTGGCGGAGGATTATGCGAATGGTTGCACACATTCCACAGATCACTTCCAAAGACCTGCAGGAACATCTGGCTGCAGATGGTGTATCTGTACATCGTTCTACAATTCAGTGCAATTTGCTCAAAGAACTTTTGTAATGACGGCTGCTGAGAAGGAAGCCCTTTCTGCGCCCAAACCAGAGATATTTTCGCATGGAGAATGCAAAAGCTCATTTAGACAAGCTTTGGACTGATGAGACAAAAATTGATATAACAAAAAGCGCTTTGCATGGCGAAAGAAGATCACTGCATTCCAAGAATAACACCTGCTACGTACCGTGTTAAAGTCGAGGGTCGGATGAATTCAACTGATTCATCAAGATAATGTTCACGCATCAGTCGAAAAGTTACATTTGCGCAGGGGTTGGAAATTCCAACAATGCAGTAACCCTAAACACGGGTCAAATTGTACAAAGGCATTCATGCAGATGGAAAAGTACAATGTTCTGAAATGGCCGTTAAGGGTTAAGAGGGGTTCCCAAACCTTTTCATATGACTGTATATCTATAGATATACAGATATTTTGTAGAAACGGATGTTAGTAAACATAATGCACACATACTTTCAAATATATGCACTATTGAAAATTGTCAAATAATAATGCAGTAAACTTAATTTTGAATAAATTTTCTTCAAACTGAAAACTATTATAATGCAGTAGCGTTGTATCACCACTAGAGGGCAGTGCACTGGCGCTCCAAACGCGTCCGCCCCACTGGCCGCAGTGCTTCCACACCATTTCCGGTGAACAAAGAAAATAATATATTGGTTTAAAGCTTTTAAAATCTTTCCTAAAGCTTTGGTGTCAAGGTTCTTTAAAATACATAGTTCCTCTACGCCTTTTACCTTATTGCATCACATTTTAATAATGTTGATAATACTCTATTCATTTAAACAATATTTATACAAATTGTGATACTTTTTCATCTGATGTATCACTTACTCTTCAAGTTCACTAGTTCCAAATACACAGTGCAGAACAGGACGAGAGTTTGAAGCAGTAATGACTGCTGTCACACCTGTTGAACAACTGTTTTCCCAGCCCACTCGTGGTTTCAGCTAGAGGCTAATCTCTTAATTGCCGATGCCGTGGCCGCATGTCTCTACGCGGCGCTCTGTTTCAAATTCACCTGCTGCTCCGTTGAGCCTTAGCACCATAGGCAGAACGGTGGAAACACCATACATGGGAACACCCTCCATGCCACATTCTTCTCATAATGTCGCTAGGAAATACTAATCTCACATTTCTTACAAACAGATGGCGGCCACTTACAAGAAGGATCCATTCCTCGCCGAATATTACACCAAGTCTGTGATCACCGCATTCAGGTAGGTCTGTCCACCACGGCCCTGGCGCTGTCCTGAGATACTGGTCCTAAATGGTCACTTAACGGATGGTCCTCCATGCGCCTTACTGTGATGGAGATGAGTGTCGTTAGATAGATAGAGATAGATAGATACTTTATTCATCCCCTTGGGGAAATGCAGGTGTGCAGTAGCTCACAAAGTCTGTATAGAGACCTGTTTGTCAATTGTCCAAACCAGTAAAAGTAAATCAAATAAGTCAATAAAAAGTGAGCAATAATGTACATAATTGAAATTGCCTATAAAAAAGAGCCAGAGGAAGATGTCTGGGACGCCTGCAGACATTTACTGCCCGACCTTAATATTATCATTAGACGTATGATTAGAAGTATTATTATTATGAAGGTAGTGTTATTATTGATTGTTATTCAGAAGGTTTCATGGAGTCCTAGATGTGGAGTGTTTCCTTATTTAGAAACAAAATGGCCGTGTTGATACACGCAGCGAAGCGTCTCTACTTGGCCTCACTCCCTGTGCCGTCCCGTGTGTCTCCCAGTGAGGGCGTGGTGGCGTACCATTGGACCCAGTTCGACATCCCGCCCAGCGACCTGGAGGTGCTGCCCGAGTTCACGGAGGAGCTGATCCAGGAGAAGCTCTGGACCGGAGTGCAGGAGCACGGCAGGAAGAGCCGGCAGAACATCCAGATCAAGGAGGTCACCGCCTCGTGTGAGTACAGGGGACTCGCTGGCTCGCTCGCTCACTCCGTCACTCTCTCTCACACTCGGTTCTCACACACACACACACACTCAGGCGCTCGCTCACTCTTTCACTCTCTCACACACTCTCACATTCGGTTCTACCACTTTCACTTCTCACAAACATACACAAACTCAGGCGCGCACTCATTCATTAACACTCGCACTCGCTCCCTTTTTATAACAAGTGTCGGTCCCAGACTGGGAGCAAGGCTGTTATGATTTTCTCGTAGTTGTTGTCATCAGCCCAAATTAAATCATGAACCGTTTACAGACACAATTAATTGGAGGTTCTGTTCCCGAAAAGGAGATATTTAGGTTAAATTTTTTGACAAATATCGGTTGTTTTTGGTTCATTGAATCGAATACGAGCTCTGGTTGAGACTGAATTTAGACTTTATTAAGTTGAAGAACACCGACCACCAGATAACAGCTGGTCCCAACGCTTTATGCCTCTTACTGTTTTCAAACACCCTTTGGTTCGGATCGGGGATGCACAGATTTATCGGCCGTACGTCGGTATTGGCCTATCGGAAAATAAGATGCCATTCAGCGATGGCATTGTCCGATGGTTATCGGTTGTGTCTCATCGATTTTGTCATGTGAAAGGTTATATTGGAGGTCGTTTCATACATGTCTATGAATAAATGTGTGCTCATTCGGTGATGCTGTGTTGAACAGCTGCAATGCTTTAGAACCCTTTTCTAAAAAAAATATATTTCTTAGTTTCCCGGGCACAAAAGGGAGCATAAGTAACAACAAAACAACTTAATAAAAAAACAAACAAAAATAAATAAAGTAAATACCAGCCAAATTGTTATTTCAAACATTGGTATCGTATCCCCAGCATTCCCTAATGTGCTTCCCTCCCTCCACGCAGCGGGAGGAAGTGGCACAGAAAAGAAATACAAAGTGCAACCCAAATATTTGAATCCCTGTGCATCAAATCTTACCTCCTGCGTAGCGTGGTGACATGTCCTTACCTCTCCCTCTGCATCCCTCCCCCTCCTATACGACTCCCTCCCTCCCTCCCTCCCTCCCTCCCTCCCTCCCTCCCTCCCTCCCTCCACCTTGTCTCCAGACACGGATCCTCGGATGGCCAGGAATTCCAGAGCACGTGAGTGGAGCCTTCAATCACCCTGCTGCTGTAATGTTCCAGCTGGGTAGACTTCTCCACTCTTCCCTCTCCCTCCCTCCCTCCCTCCCTCCCTCCCTCCCTCCCTCCCTCCCTCCCTCCCTCCCTCCCTCCCTCCCTCTCTCCTCCCATCCCTCCCCCTCCTCCTCCCCTGCCAGTCTGATGCTGCGGCAGCAGTCAGAGATCGAGTTGCCAGAGCCAGCCCTCGTCTCTCTCTTCCCATCCCTCAATCTCTCTCTCCAATCTCTCTCTCCCATCTCCCTCCCCCATCTCCCTCTCCATCTCTCCCTCCCCATCTCTCCCTCTCTCTCGCCCATCTCCCTACCCATCTCTCTCCCATCTCCCTCCCCATCTCTCTCCCCATCTCTTTATCTCTCCCACTTCTCTCCCTTTCACTCACAACTCTTCCCATCCCTCCCATTTCCCCCAGTCTCTCTCCCAGTCTTTCCCTGTGTGCCAGTGATGTATAGCTCAGGTGTGATTGCTGCAACGTTGGATTCTGATTAGTATGCATTGCTTAATACAACTCCCTAGCTTTTAATTCCTCCAGTAGTTGACACACTCTGTTTACTCCGCATGTGATGTCTCTATGTAAATATGTGGGGCTGTGATTTAGCCTCCGCGCTCCGGTAGCCTGCTAGCATCGCATCACAAACAGGACCGACGCGCCCGTATGCATGAGGACTTTAACTACCTTGATAAAAAAGAAAGCGCTGACTGGTCAAATTGAGGCGTAGCCCAAACCCATAAATACCAGTGATTGATTGACTAACCCCCCACAACCCCCCCCCCCCCCCCCCCCCCCCCCCCCCCCCCTTAGAGGAGTGCTTCTCCCGCCTGGAGGCCACAGACGTCGTGCAGGCCTTCCATTCCCCGGGCTTTCCCGTGAAATACCCGGCCAAGTCACGCTGCCAGTGGCAGATCCGCGCGCCGGAGAACCACGCCATCTCCCTCCGCTTCACCCAGTTCCACGTGGAGGACGACTGCTCCAACGACTTTGTCTCCATCTACGACTCGCTGAGCCCCGACAGCTCTCAGGCCATCACAGAGTGAGTCTTTACTGGGGAGGGGGGAGAGGTGATGAGGGCGTGGTCGCGAGGGTGTCTAGGGCTATAGGGGAGAACTCGGTTTATCAGGGGGGCTCAGGGAATGGCCAACCTCGTTCTAGGCGTTCTCCTCGTTCTCCTTGTTCCAGGCGCACTCGCGGTTCCAGGCGCTTTCCTCGTGTCAGGCATTCCAGGCGTTCTCCTCGTTCTCCTTGTTCCAGGCGCCCCCTTTCCAGGCGCTCTCGCGGTTCCAGGCGCTCTCCTCGTTCCAGGCCTTCCAGGCGTTCTCCTCGTGCCAGGCGTTCTCCCCGTGCCAGGCGTTCTCCTTTGTCCAGGATTTAGTCAGTTGATCAATGGGGTCGGTAGGGACTAAAGCTACAGTCCCTCCTAAAGTGCAGAGAAGATGTAGTCGATGGGACTCTCTCCCAGCCCAGGTTATGGGACGGGGCCTTCGGGGTAAACTTCCAGAAGTACTTCCTGAAGTAGACTTTCTAATGTTCAGCTGTGATTATGATAATGACCCAATTCAGATCAATGGCGGGAGTATTTTTAGATCCAAGTTATTAGTGTTTGACCAGAGGGGGAGTGTGGATCTGAAAGGCGGATGTGCGAATGGAAGCGCTCCCCTTTGTTCTTCTGGCTGGTCCCATTGTCGCCCTAAGCCCGACTCTCTGGCTCTCCGTTTGAACAAGGGGAACGGACTCGCGCTCCCCGTGATCAGAGCGTGGGGGACGGAGAACGCATCAGGAATATTCCAAGAGGAAAGGCCGCAGCAAGCGCTTTGTGTGGCGCTCCGACGCGGGGAGGATCGCGTGAGATTGAGCCGTTTCTGTGTCACTGTGGAAATATGTTCCACTTCATTCATCTCACTGCATCCGTGATCACATCGTCCTCCCCTCTTCTTCTGTGGTCGGCCCCGGTGTCTTGGCGCCGGCAGGGGTCCCGGCTCGTGTCCCCGTTGTGTGGTTCACTTTTTGGGCCGCCGTGTGTTGTCAGTTCGGTGGAGGAAGGAAGAAAATAAAAAAGACCCCCTCTTGAAATCCCATCAGGGCTGCCAACCTGCTGCTGTCTGATAGGAGGGGGAGGGATGGAGGCTGGAGGGGAGGGAGGGAGGGAGGGAGGGACAGGAGGCTGTAGGGAGGGAGGGAGGGAGGGAGGGAGGGAGGGACAGGAGGCTGTAGGGAGGGAGGGAGGGAGGGAGGGAGGGAGGGACAGGAGGCTGTAGGGAGGGAGGCGGTTGAGAGGGGAGGGTTGGAGGGAGGAGAGGCGGGAGGGTGGAGAGGGAGTCGTGAGGAGCGGATGGGGGGAGGGAGGTGGGGGGGAGGGCCGGGAGACAGGAGGGTGGGGAGGGAAGTCTAGGGGGAGGGAGTTAGGGAGGGGAGGGAGGGAGCTTGTCTCTCTCCCTAGTGCTGCATGACTAGCTGCTGCAAGGCAATTTCAAGCCCCTTCGCCAAACACAAACACGGGTTACCAGGCGATGCACACGGTTTCATATTGTTGTTGAGCGTTCCGGCTTATTCAAGGTGACACAGGGTTTATGAAAGCCCTAATGTAATAGTTCGTAACGACGTTATCCCGGTGCAGGTAGATGTATCGCTCACCGAACTTTGAGCTAATTTACCCGTTTGACTTTGAAACTCTCCGGCAATCGCTTTCTGCCCCCGGCGAGAGAGTTCCCCTCTGTTAACCCCTTCATCTGCGGAGCTCCAAACAAATGTTTTCTCCGACCGTTTGAAGCCAAGCTGAAGCCTTGTTTTATCTCCTCCTGCCCGTCTCCCAGGAAGTGTGGTCAGAGACCTCCCAGCAACCCTCTCCAGGTGGTCTCCTCCAGCAACATCCTGCTGGTCAACCTCATCACCGACAGCTCGACCCAGAGGCCCGGCTTCAGGGCTGAGTACAGCCTGATACCGATATCCACACGTAATGCAGCCGCACGCACGCACGCACGCGTGCACGCACGCGCGCACGCACGCACGCACGCATGGCCAACGAACAAACGCACGCATGCACACACATACGCATGCACGCACACATGCACGCACGCACGCATGCACGCACGTATGGCCAACGAACAAATGCACGCATGTACGCACGCATGTATGCACGCACGCACGTACGCATGGCAAACGCAGGCACTCTTGCACGCTTGTATTCACGCACGCAAGCAAGCATGTTCTCACACAAGCACCCCCACATGTATGCAAGCACGCTCAACACACACGCACGTCGACACACACACCTGCATGGCCAACACACACACATGCATGCACACACACACGCACGCACACGCCCAACACACACACGCACACACATACACACGTCCAACACACGCCCCGGCCAACACACACACACACACACAACAGAGTCTGCCCACCCAGTACCACGTCTTACTGCGGCGCCTCCCAGCGATGTATTGTGTTTATGGCCTCTCCCGTCACCGTGGTGACACGTAGCTCATTATCCAGTACCCCCCCCCCCCCCCCCCCTTCCACCCGCCGGCCCACCGCCCAATTTAAAAAGGTGTCATATTTTATTTTCTCAGCCAAAAGCTGCGGAGGCCTGCTCACGAACGTCCAGGGTGAGTTCAGCTCCCCTCACCATCCCAGCTTCTACCCCCCCGCCCTGGACTGCAAGTGGACCATTCAGGTTTGGCCCACTCCTCCTCCTCCTCCTCCTCCTCCTCCTCCTCCTCAGCCTCAGCCTGCCAGGAGAGAGAGAGAGAGAGAGAGGGAGCCCGGGATAGATGGATAGAGAAGGAGGGGGAGAGACAGAGAGGGAGACGGGGAAAGAGGGAGGCAGAGAAAGAGTGTGGGAGGGAGACGGGGATAGAGGGAGACAGAGAGAGAGAGGGAGAGGGGGATAGATAAATAGATAGATAGAGAGGGAGGGAGAGAGGGAGCCGGGGATAGAGAGGAGGGAGACGGGGATAGGGAGAGAGTGTGCTGAGACAGCAGTGCTGAAGCCAAGCTGCTCAGCACCTCCTCTATCTTCATCTGTCAGCCTGCCTCCTCCTCACCCTCTCCCTCACCTCCTCTCCCTTTCCTCCTCTTCTTCCTCTCCTCCCCTCCTCCCTTTCCTCCTCCTCCTCTCCTCCCTGTCCTCCTCTTCCTCTCCTCCTCCTCTTCCTCTCCTCCTCCTCTCCCTGTCCTCCTCCTCTGTTGCTGGTGTTTTTGCCGTGGCCAGAGCCATGCTGCAGTGCTCTGTTTTCACTTCCGTCAGCTTTTCTCCGTCTCTCTCTCTGTCTCCCTCACCCTCTCTCTCTCCCCCTCTCTCCCTCACCCCATGTCAGAACGTGGTGGTGGCTTTTTCCATTTAATTGAACACATGCGTTTAACACGTTTGTCCATGTGACATGTCTGTGCTCATGCGCGGTGTAAACTCCTTGCAGTCTGGTTGGGGAGTACACGCGCATGTTGCATGATTTGTAATGGTGTGGATGTGAGTAGATGTGCATGGTTTAGGATGTGAGAAGATGTGCAAGAGTTAAGATGTGAGAATATATGCATGGTTTAGGAAGTGAGTAGAAGCGCATGGTTTAGGATGTGAGAAGAAGTCCACGGGTTAGGATGTGAGAAGATGTGCATGGTTTAGGATGTGAGAAGATGTCCACGGGTGAGGATGTGAGAAGATGTGCATGGTTTAGGATTTGAGAAGATGTCCACAGGTTAAGATGTGAGAAGATGTGCATGGTTTAGGATGTGAGAAGGCATGCATACTTTAGGATGTGAGAAGGCATGCATGCTTTAGGATGTGAGAAGGCATGCGTGCTTTAGGATGTGAGAATATGTGTTTCCGGATGTGTTATGACGGGCATGTTTCAGGATGTGAGAAGAGGCGTTTCTGGATGTGTTTCAACGGGCTTCTGGATGTGAGCAGGCATTCCCATTTGTTCTCCTAGGTCGCCGCTGGGCAGAAGGTGCGTGTGAAGTTCAACATGTTCCGGATGAAGGAGCCGGGGGTGGATGTGCGCGAGTGTCACAAGGACTACGTGGAGGTGATGGGCCGCAAGTAAGTGTGTGTGTGTGTGTGTGTGTGTGTGTGTGTGTGTGTGTGTGAGGTGCCTCGCACACACACACACAAACTGCTGCTGACGAGCCGGCTGTCGCTGTTTGTGATCCACTCCGCCGTCGGTGTGTGTGTATGAATCGTTGTGTGCTGCTCTGGGTAAAAGCCTGTGCTGAACGTAAAACGTGTCCCAGGTACTGCGGAGAGCTGTCCTCCCTGTCTCTGACCAGCCCCACCAACACGATGGACATCTCCTTCCACTCGGACGAGTCGTACACGGACAAGGGATTCATCGCCACCTACAACGCTTTCAACCCCAAGGACCGTGAGTTCTCAGAGACCCCCCCCCCCCCACCCCCAACCGCACAGCCATAGCTCACGGGCTTGTAATGTCCCCCACGTGAAATGTGTGTTGGAATTGGGGAGGAGGAGATGGTGGATGGTGATGGGGAAAGAAAGAGAGAGCAAGAGAGAGCGAGAGGGACCCAGAGACAGACAGAGGATTGAGGGTGTGTGGGAGAGTAAACAGTCAGATGAAGCTGTCCACAGACTGCAGTGCGATGACACTGGCTAATCACCAGTGAGCCTCTCCACGGGCCCGCCTGTGTCAGTCAGGCCCACTTGGGTTCCCTCGCCCGCTGCCCCGTCTGATCTAAATGGTTTGTAATTGCCCCGATCAACTGGGACACGCAAATGGCTGCATGACTGATGGGGACATATTTAAGTTGTCACTCTCGGTTCACACCCCCACCACCCCATCGTCGCCCTCTCTCCATCCGTCCATCCCCCTCCCCTCATCTCTTTCCTGTCCTTATTGTTGTTGTGACCAGCTTGCCCCGGCCTGTTCGCCTGTGCGGTCGGAATCTGCATCGCCAAAGACCTGAAGTGTGACGGCTGGAACGACTGTGGTGACATGAGTGACGAGATGGACTGCAGTAAGCACTGACACAGACTCACTCACTCACTCACTCACTCACTCACTCACTCACTCACTCACTCACTCACTCACTCACTCACTCACTCTCACACATACTCACACATACTCACTCGCTCATTCACTCACTCACTCTCACACATACTCACTCACTCACTCACTCACTCACTCACTCACTCACTCACTCACTCTCACACATACTCACTCACTCACTCTCACACATACTCACTCACTCACTCACTCTCACACATACTCACATTCACTCACTCACTCACTCACTCACTCACTCACTCACTCACTCACTCACTCACTCACTCTCACACATACTCACTCACATTCACTCACTCACTCACTCACTCACTCTCACACATACTCACTCACTCACTCACTCACTCTCACACATACTCACATTCACTCACTCACTCACTCACTCACTCACTCTCACACATACTCACTCACATTCACTCACTCACTCACTCACTCACTCTCACACATACTCACTCACATTCACTCACTCTCACACATACTCACTCTCACAAACTCACTGTCACTCACTCACACACTCACTCACTCACTCTCATACACACACGCACCCCTACAATCCCTTGTCTTTCTACTCTCCTGTGTGTACTTCCTTCATTTGAAGGATTCCTCTGAATGATTGGACCAACTCTAACTTGCCCCCCCAGAGTGTGAGAAGGAGCAGTTCGCCTGTGACAACGGCATGTGCAAACCCAACTACTGGGTGTGTGACCGCGTCAACGACTGTGGGGATGACAGTGACGAAAAGCAGTGCAGTAAGTGACTCCTGTCCGTTCAGTCTCTCTCCCGTCTCTTTTTGGTCGCCTGTTTCTCTCAGATCTCTCTCCAGTCTCTCATTGCTAATGCTTAGCTAATAATGTTAACATAAAAGGTGCATCATGTGCAGACATTACCTCATCAGTAATGGAACCGTGTGCCTCTTAATCACACTCGCGCACAAACACATTTGTTTGTGTGGTTACTTTTCAGCATGATTAACCATTGTGTGTGTGTGTGTGTGTGTGTGTCTGTGTGTGTGTTGTTCCCAGGCTGTGGCGACAACGAGTGGCGCTGTGGTGACGGAACGTGTGTCCCGCAGGACGTTGTTTGTGACACCAGGAAGGACTGTGAGGACGGCAGTGATGAGGCCTCCTGCAAAGTTTGTACGTTTCCACAAGCTAACTTCTCTATGGGTAGCTAGCTTCCCTCTATGGGTAGCTATTCCCAGAAAGGGTCCTATGTTCCCAGGTATGTATGTGACGGGGGAACATAGGACCCTTTTTCAAAAAAGGGGTCCTCTGTTCCCCGAGAGGGGAACATGGGAACAGGGAAACATAGAACCCTTTTTCAAAAAAAGGGTCCTATGTTCCCCGGTCTTTTACTTTCTCCACCACTACTGCCAAATTCAGGCCGAGATATCCACCATTGCATGTCTTTACCTTTTGAGGAAGAGGGAGAGACGTCGGAGAACCCGACGCAGTCTATTGATAATATTGTAATGACCACGGAAGAGGCAGTGAATGAAGCATTGATTAGACAGAGATTTATTAGATAGGCCTATCTAATAAACCGTTGCAACATGGTTTACCGTAAACCATAGGAATGCCGTTAAACAAACCCCGAGAAGCCCAATCCCTACGAGAGCTCCCCGCGCTACGGCCATCCGGATGCGCACAGAGCTTTTGGCCGTGATATTATATATACAATTATATACAATTATATACTATTATATATAGAGCTCCGGGAGTCGCAAACGGCAACAATCACTTTCTCCTCCATGCTGCGGTTCACCCCGGACTGCACTGAACTGAGTTGGCCGGTTGAACGCTGATTGGCTGTTACGTTACACATGTCACTCAGTGGCCACGCTGTTGAACGCTAATTGGCTATCATCACGCGAATGTCGCGTCAAACTTTTAATATTTTTAAAGATTGATAGATTGCGGGGAACATAGGACCCTTTTCTGGAAAAGGGTCCTATGTTCCCCGCAACAGTGGGGAGTATAGGACGAAAATAGTAGTTTTGCCATCACTACATTCTAAAGTTTGGCTTGATTTATTGTTCTCCCTCTTTTGCACACCAATTCTCTCTAAAATATAAGACACTCGTACAGTACTTCTTTCTGTTGAACATATCAATGTTATGATATGTATGTTCATTAAATGAAGCCTCCTTCACCACGAAGCGATCAACTGACCCCGTAGCAGTTCACCATTCGGCTGCCATCTTGATCCAAAAAGTAGAAGTTACTCTGTGCTGAGTCTGCTACCTCCCTCCTCTCCCCCTCTCTCCCCCCCCAGCCCCCGGGATCTGTTCAGACTACAGCTTCACGTGTAAGGACAAGAGCTGTGTGAACAAGGTGAACGCAGAATGCGACCGAGTCGCCGACTGCTCTGATGAAAGCGACGAGACGAACTGTGGTAAGAGAATCACCTTCCCATTTTCTCTCTCTCCCCCTCTCTCTCCCTTCTGACTGCAGTGCTTCTAGCATCACCTCATCTGGTTGGGAACTGAATGTGAGCACAGTTTGAGAAAGTGCGAACTCCTCTGCTCGGCGTGAAGCGATTTCTAGAAAGTTCTGGTGGCCCCGGGGCGTGTCAGGGCTGTTTATTTATTCCTCTTTCACTCTTGACAATTCTGACACTTTTTTTGGTTTCGCTTTTTTCCGCCGGAGGGTCTTGACTGTTTTTATTTTGGTCTGTTTGTCTGTCTGTCTCTCCCCTCTCCCTATTCATCTCCCGCTCTCTCCCCTCTGCCTCTTGCTCTCGCTCTCCCCCTCTCCCTCTCCTCTCTCTGTGTCTCTCTGTGTCTCTCTCTCTCTCTCTCTTTCTCTTTCTCTTTCGCTCTCTCTCTCTCTCCCGCCCTGTGGCAGACTGTGGTATCAGACCCTACAAGCTGAACCGCATCGTGGGGGGGCAGAACGCAGAGCTGGGGGAGTGGCCCTGGCAGGTGAGCCTTCACTTCAAGACCAGGGGTCACACGTGCGGAGCGTCCATCATCTCCGACCGCTGGCTGCTGTCGGCGGCCCACTGCTTCAAGACCATCAGTCCAGAGTGAGTCCAATGAGAATACTAAAACAACACACCATTCACTACACACTGCTTCAAGAACGTCAGTCCAGAGTGAGTCCAATGAGAATACTAAAACAACACACCATTCACTACACACTGCTCTCAGGCCACCAGTCCAGAGTGGGTCCAACGTCAACATTGATAACACCCATCGGTACACACACGCTGCACTGTTCACCACACTCACTCCTAGACCTCCAGCCCATAGTGAGTCCAACATAAACACTATCCTAACAGACTCCTCACTTCACACTGTTCCTTGACCTCCTGGGTATACCCATGCTGCCTTGTGCGCGATTTCATTTCACGCTGCTAGGGAGCCTGGATTCCATGGATCCGATTTTCACCTGAGATAGGGATCCAATCACAGAACGGGGAGGGACGGCAAGACGATGACGATGTCTATGCGACACACCCATCGCCTTCTTCCTCATCGAATTTCTGTCGCTCTACATGCGTCTTCTGGTATAATTGATAGGATTGGCTAAATACAGACTCGTATGATAGACATTCGTAGCGCCCAATAAAGGGCTGCGGGCAATCGTAAACCACGCCACAAATATGAGAAAAGGAATGTGTGGTTCCTAGACCTCTCCTCTTCTCAATGTAGATTGAGATGAGGTCTGGCGTTAGCCAGGCTACCTCCAGCCCTTTGTCAGTCCAATGTGAACACTATGATAACACACTGTTCACTACACACACTGCACCATTCAGTACACACTGTTTCTGGACCACCAGAACACTATTATTATTACACACCATTCACTAAAAACTGTGGCTGGAGCCCCAGAGTTTTATGATAACAAACCATTCACTACACACTGCACCATTCACTGCAACACAACAGCACAATAGCGTCATTCGCTGTGATTTAGTCAAACGCGTTTGGTTTATTTGTTTGTACAGAGAACAAGCTGTGCTCTCTATTGTTCTATTATTCATCGCATTATTATTCATTATCCCACGATCTGATTATGCAGGATCCTTTTTATCTATTTAAAAAGATTCTGTGGGGAGGAAAATAATAATATTTTGCACAGCAGCGGACCATTTATGTGCAAATGACACGTCTGAAAACGAGCCCTCGACGAACAACCTAATTAAAAATAAGATTTAGGCGAGGGGCTCGTTCGTCTGAAGGTGTAGTTCACGTAGTGGCCTGTAGGTGGAGCACTAGCTCTGTCTGACCTCGTTCTCCTGCGAACACAACCGAGCTCGGAATCAGCGAGGCAACACTAGAAAGCATTTCATCAGCTGGGCTTTTCACCAGTGCTGGTGCCGTTTGGGTCGGAGGAAAATGTTTTAATATTGCTCAAATATATGTAATACGTATAATACTAACATCATTATATTGGGTTTAACATGACATGTATCTGAATTTGCTGTAACTTTGGATTAAAGCACTTGCTGGATTACCTAGTAGTACACAGTGGCGCCTCTGGATATAGACCTGCATGTGGGTCGGGAACATGTGCGGGAACATGTTTCCACACACGTGTTGATAACTAAAATGAGGCACGGTACCCAGTCTGGTCTTGGCCTATCAGCCTATCAAACCTCATTCTCGTCGTACCTCATCCTATTGATGATTGGTTCTATCATACCTCTCCCTAGTGCTGATTGGTCCTTTCGTACCTCACCCTAGTGCTGATTGCTCAGGAGGTAGAGCAGGTCGCTTTGTAAATGGAAGTTTGCTATCTCGATCCCCGGCTCCTCCTAGCTGTCGAGGTGCAAGGCACCTCACCTGACTGCTCCCGAAAGGCTGGCCGTCGCCTTGCATGGTTGACTCCGCCGTCGGTGAGTGATTGTGTGTATGAATGGTTGTAAGTTGCTTTGGATAAAAGTGTCTGCAAAATCCCCTAAATGTAAATGCTGATTGGTTGCGTAGCATTTGAACAATTCTGGAGAGACTAACGTGGAGCTGGCCCCAGAGATCCAGATGGTCTCTATGGGCTGGTGGGGCCCAGTGCCACAGACTCACACCGGCAACCTCAACCCCACGCACACACACACACACCTCCACAAGCCAACGCACTCCCCACAACACCACGTGCACACACAAACATGAACAGAAAGTGAATCGGGAGACCACTTGATCAACCTGACCTCTCGCACCCTCCCCTCCACTCTTCCCCGCCTCACCCCTCCTCACCCCTCCTCACCCCTCCTCTCCCCGCCTCACCCCTCCTCTCCCCCCCTCACCCTCAGGAACCACATGGCGTCCAGCTGGCAGACCTACAGCGGCATGCAGGACCAGACCAAGCAGGCCGGGGTGGAGCGGCGGGGCCTGAAGACCATCGTCAGCCACCCGGACTACAACCCCATGAGCTACGACTACGACATCGCCCTGCTGGAGCTCAGCGAGCCGCTGACCTTCAGCAACACCATCCACCCCGTGTGCCTGCCCGCCCCCTCCCACGTCTTCCCCGCCGGCCTTCCGTGCTGGGTCACTGGCTGGGGCACGCTGCGGGAGGGAGGTAACGGAGGGGCCGGAACGCGCACTGAACTATAGATGTAGAGAGATGGATCTGTGCATGCACCCATTTACATCTATAGATATAGAGAGATAGTTCTTTACAGGAACTGATCTATGGAGAGATAGGTCTATGCATGCACCCATTTACATCTATAGATATAGTGAGATGGATCTTTACATGCACTGAACTATAGATATAGAGAGATAGATCTATGCATGCACCCATTTATATCTATAGATATAGGGAGATGGATCTATACATAGACTCATGGATCAGTACAGATAGATAAATCAATCCAAAGATGGATACGATACGCAGGGCCGTAGCACCAAATCCTGGGCCCCTATAGTATAGGTACTGATGGGCCCCCCTGCGCCAGGTTGTTGATGGGGGGGGGGGGGGGGGGGGGGGGGGTCCGGAGCGATTGTTGACGGGGGGGGGGGGGGGGGGGGGGAAGCGACTGTTGACGGGGGGGGGGGGGGGGGGGGGGGGAAGCGACTGTTGACGGGGGGGGAAGCGACTGTTGACGGGGGGGGGGTGGGGGGTAAAAAGAAAAAAGCTAAAATATATATATATTTTTTTTTGGTCATGGGCCCCCCCCTCTGCCTTGGGCCCCCCCACAACTGTCCCCTTTGTCCCCGCAGTCCGACGGCCCTGACGATACGTATAGATAGACATTGATTGATGGATGTAGTGTTCTTTTTGTGTGTGTGGTGTTGTTTTTTGCTCTAGTTGCTATGAGTGACCAGCATTTTGTTTAATTCCTATTTGTTTCCTTCTCAGTGGTGTACATTTGTAACATAATAATACCATATTATAGTATATCATTAATGTGGGGATAGTATAAGGCCCACCTCTTTTCATCTTCTCATGAAGAACTACCATCCTCTTCATCATCGTATCTGCTCATCCCATGATGCCCCCTCCCAACCTTCAGTCCTAATCATCCCTCTCTCCCATCATAACATCTCCCCCCTTCAGTCCATCTCTCCCCCATCATAACACATCTTCTCCCTCTCATCTCTCTCCCCCATCATAACACATCTCCCTCACATCTCCCCCCCCCCCCCCCCCCCCTCCTCTCTCTAATCACCTCCATCATGCTCAGGCCCCTCCCCCCCAGGGACGCCACTTACCCCTTCATTAGGCGACTGCTAATCCTGCCCATTAGCTCCTTTGATGTTCGGGAGAACAGAGAGGTCATGTGACTCCACCAGTGACCCCCTTTCGATTCCTGGAACACTCACTCACTCACTCACTCACTCACTCACTCACTCACTCACTCACTCACTCACTCACTCACTCACTCACTCACTCACTCACTCTCTCTGTCTGTGACTTACTCCCTCACTCACTCAATGTGTCTCACTTTCTCTTTCACTCAGTCTGTCTCTATTTCTGTCTCTATCTGTCTGTCTGACTCCCTCACTGTCCCTCTCTGTCCGTCCGTCTGTCGGTCTCTGTTTCTGTGCCCTCTGTCTCTCTAGTTCCGTATGTCCGTCTCTTTATTTATTTCTGTCTGTCTGACTCACTGTCTGTCTCTCTCTCTCTGCGCCCCATCGACAGCCATGCGTGCTTCCAGGCTGCTCCAGAAGGCGGAGGTGAAGATCATCAATGACACGGTGTGCAACGTGGTGACGGAGGGCCAGGTCACCTCCAGGATGCTCTGCAGCGGCTTCCTGTCAGGAGGGGTCGACGCCTGCCAGGTGAGACTGCACCCTAGCCCCGCCCCTAACCCCACCCTTCTCCGGACACACCTTCTGATGGCGGCATTGTCGGCTGGCCTCATGTCTTGAAGCTGAACTGAACTCATACCGTTTGTTTTGTCTCTCTCTGCTCTCTCTCTGTCTCTCTCTCTCTCTCTCTCTGTCTCCCTCTCTGTCTCTCTCTGTCTCTCTCTCCCTCTCTGTCTCTCTCTCTCTGTCTCTCCGTCTCCCTCTCCCTCTCTGTCTCTCTCGCCGTCTCTCCCTCTGTTTGTCTGTCTCTTCTGTTCCTCTCTCTCCGTTCCCCAGGGTGACTCCGGCGGGCCCTTGGTGTGTTTCGAGGAGAGTGGGAAGTGGTTCCAGTCGGGCATCGTGAGCTGGGGGGAGGGCTGCGCGCGCCGCAACAAGCCCGGCGTGTACACCCGCGTCACCAAGCTGAGGGACTGGATCAGGACCACGACCGGGGTGTGACCCCCCCCCCATGTAGGCAGACCCCAGGGGGGCTCCAGACCCGTCTCTCCAGACCAGTCTCAACACGGTCTAATCATCCAATCAGGGACGGGGGGGCTTCTCGACCGAAAGAACACTTTGATTAGGCTTCATAGCCCCCCATTGAGACTTTGTTCTAGCCATTAGCTTGCCATGTTTCGGACATTTTCTCTTATTTTGAACAAAGAAATATGTGTATTTAGAGACACCCCCCCCCCCCCCCAATCCACCACAAAGAATGCCTTATCCAACCAAACCTGAATGCCTTATCTGTCCATGCTCGGGTATGGCCAATGATAGTTGAGACCTTTTTTTTTTAACTTGTATACGTTTTTCTATTTATGTAATGATTCGACTCCATTCTGTGTGATGGCACCAGTGTGGACAGGTCCCATCAGGTATCCCACACTGGCCCACCCACTGATCCCAGTGATGCGCTGCTAAGCCCCGGACATTATTGGGTGTGAGGGGTCAGGTGACCGCTCCCTGGCCCGGGATCAGTGCTTCTACCCCAGCCTCAGAGTCTGGATGCACTGCTGGGCGCTGCGATGCCTGTCTGCACGCGGAGCTCTGACCGGGGGTCCCCATCTCCCCGTTGGGAGCTCCAACCAACAAACTAGGTTTTTTTTTTTACGAGAGGCCAAAGAAATTGATAGGGTTGTTTTTTCCTTTATTTATTCTCTTCCTTTTTATTTTGTCGTTTTTTCATGCCAAATTTTTAATCAGAGATTTAACCCATATTTGATTGAATATGATTTTACTCATATTTTACCATGGATGTAATTAATATATGAATATTGAAATATCAATACTCCGGTATTGTTTTTTTATCGCAAATTGCGTAGGGGACCTTTGTGTTGTGTAAATGTGGATTGTCTAACACAACATGACGGCGCCTTGTGTTGTTAGTACGCAGGTTAAGGGGCCTTCTTCAACATGTCGATTGTTTGTTTATTTGTTTATTTTTCCCAGGGATGAATTTTAATGGCTTCCAGTGTGTTTCTATGTGTAATGTTTTAATACGAGCCGATTTAATGAGAATAAACGAGCAGGATCAGAATGTTAAGTGGCCGCTAATTAGACGACGGTATAATGTATCTGCGATACGAGCTCATCCAGCCAGCGTGCTTGTTATGTTGTTGTGTTTTGAAACGTCCCTTATGTGAGACCTGCTCTCCTCACGTGGGGGGGGGGGGGGGGGGTTGGCTTGGTGTGAGGTACTCCCCCCCCCCCCCCCCCCCAGGTTAACCGTGTTCGTCTGCCTGGGCAATCGGTGAGGTTAGGAAGTGGGCGTTGGGAGGCTTCATGTGTGGGGGAGGGAGAGAGGCGGTTGGGAGAGGGAGAGGTATATACTCCTCTTGCCTCCCCCAGGTAAACCGGGCCAGTCCTTGTACCTGGGCAACCGCATCCTATTAGCCCAGGAAGAGGGCTTGGTGCCATCGTGGGGGAGGGGGCTACATGCGTAGGGAGAGAGGGGGATGAGTGAGAGGAGAGACGGCACGAGAGGGGGTCCTCATTTGTCTTCATTAAAAAGCACCGCTGGGGGTAAAAGAAAATCAACAAAGACAGCGGTGCTAATTTTCAGTATTCATCACGGCGGCTGCGGAGGACTTGTTTGTCACTGTTTCCCCCCCCTCACTCCGGGGGGCCACCACTGCGGTCGGCTCCCAGGATCCACACACACGCAGGGCGGTGCAGTTATCAGAAATGGTTTTATTTAAATATAAATATGTGTACAAAGTTACAAGCAACAATAGCTCATTTTTTTTTTAGCAAATAAAAAGTCTTAATACATTATTAAAAAAACAACAAAAAAATGGCAATTAGTTGTTCTTCCTCCAAAAAAGGTAACTCTGCATTCGGTGATTGATTAACGAACTGAACGTAGATGTGGAGACTCAAATCAATATATAGTTACATATGTATATAATATAAAGGTACTTTACAATAGAGCAGCTCACTCGCTGTACATTAAGGCATATATAAAATATAAAAATAAAGACAAGCAATGATCCTTCATGGTGGACTGGGTCTCCCGGTAACCGATGGCAACGGATGGCAGTACAGGATGGATGGATTGGGGGGGCGGGGCCCGGTGCAGAATGTCTCACAATGGGGATGGAAACAAACACTGGAGAGTTTCACGAGACGCGTCGTTTGCATGCAACAGAGAGAGTTTGAGCGCACCCCGTCTGTACAAGTGTTCAGTCCCTCGACCTCGCGGCCGCTCGCTTTTCCTTTGCCTTCTCTTGTAAACATTAAAACTATCTGTGTTGCAAAAACCAGAGAACGGACGGTTCCAAAAGGGCACTGTTTCGCACACTGTAACCAATCACAATCCATTGGGTTTGAGGACTGTGTTCGGGTCTATTAGGTTCCAGATTGCCAGCACAACCAGACCACCTATGATTGTTCTAGTAATAGTCTTCAGCCAATTTCAACTCGGGAGATTGCAGAAGGAAAAAGCCTTACCCATGTGCCGGGCAGTGGTTCAAACCGCCTTCACTCCTCCCCCCATAACTCACCCTCTATAAAACGACCACCATCTTTGGGTTAACTTAACCTCACATGATCATCCAGCATAATACAACACATACAGTTTACAAAGTCTCTCGTCGACAAGAAAGGCTATGATACACACTGCGGATAGATCCACCTTTTATCCTTTTAGCGAACTGGTCTATCATGCTTGGGGTTTTTAACCAGAAAGGATCTTCGTAATAAGCTCTGCTCGGGCCAAAGGGATTCGACTGGTGATCAGGCTTCCCACGCTATCGGAGGTAGCGTGTGGCGTGTAGCCCGTCCATCAGGAGAGCTAGCCTGTTGTGCAGGACGACTCATGTCTGCCACTGTGCAGCTCAGTCTTTTTGTTGATGGATAGACACAGAAAATGTGCTTAGAATTCCTTCCGCATGCCAACAAACACCAAATGACGGACATCAATATCTTGTTTTTTTTTTCCACAGATACGTTTGGCATTTTTTCATCTTCTCTCAACGTCCTTTTACAGGTGATGTTATCGATTTCTCCTCGCGTTTTGCCAGAAAGTAAACATCCACGGGCGCGGCACTGTGTGCGTGTTTCACACGCCCCTTCCATGCCCAGAATATCTCCGCTCCACAGCGTAAGGTAGTCGTGTTACGTTAACTTTGCTCAGTTCAGAGTTCGAGTGGAAAAAACTTAAGTTCACCCCCCCATCAGCTGTCTACCGGCACCACGACCCGTAGATCCCAGTGACGAGAAACAAAATGGAGGATGAAAAACCACACAACTCCCCCCCCCCCCCCCCACCCCTCAGAGTTGAAACAACCCGGAGGGAGCAGGCAAGTGAAGGGGGGGGGGGGGGGGGTTGTCTCGGCCAAAACAATGGCTCTCGAGACAGAATGGTGCGGTGTGCTGCTCTCTCTCTCTCTCTCTCTCTCTCCTGTGTCTCAGACCCGTCTCTCTGTCTGTCCCCTCACACGTGCGTCTGCATGCGTTGTGAGGGACGGCCGTAGTCCGACTGCTGGGAGGACACTTGCGAGGAGGCGTAGGAGAAGCGGGAGGAGCCCGACACCTTGCTGGCCTGATCCGATTGGTCGTAGGCGTCCACCTTCTCGTAGGAGGCGGGCTTCACGTAGCTGGTGAAGGCGCGGCCGCAGGTGGTGGGCAGGTAGGCGGAGCCGCCGTAGCCCGGCTCGGCCGAGTAGACGCCGGCGGGCGTGGCGGCCTGCTGCTGGGCGGCCTGCTGCTGCTCGTAGGTGGAGCGCGTCCCGGTGGTGGTGGCGTAGCGGTGGTTGAAGTCGTAGACGCGGGTCTGGCTGCCCGCCGGCTGGCCGTACAGCGGGCTGGAGGACGGGAGCTGCGAGGGGGTGTACACGGGCCGGGCGTTAGGCACATACTCTGAGAAGCCGCTGCTGCGCACGTGGCGGTCCTCGTGGGCGCGGACGTTGTAGTAGCCGTTGGTGGGGTCCTGCGGAGAGGGGGCGCACAGAACACTGCGTTGGCACGGTGACGTCACAGCCGGAGACATGACTGTGTCGGCGTGGCAACGTCACAGTCAGAGACTTTACTATGTTGGCCTGGTAACGTCAATGCCGAAGTCGTGTCACTGTGCGGGCGTGGCCCCCACAGTGTGCGTGGACGTCACAGTCGAAGGCATGACTGTGTCGTCGCGGTAACGTTTCAGTTGAAAACGTGACAGCCGAAGACATTAATATGTTGGCGGGGCAACGTCACAGTCGAAGACATGAAGGTGTTGTCACGGTAACGCTGACTTTGCTATGTTGGCCTGGTAACGTCAATGCGGAAGACGTGACTATGTGGGTGTGGCAATGTCACAGTCGAAGACATGACTGTGTCGTCGCGGTAACCTTTCAGTTGAAAACAGCTGAAGACGTGACTATGTGACGTTTCAGTTGAGGACATGCCTGCTAAGTCCTTAGCAGTGGTCGTCGTTAGCAGAGGTGTGTCTGGGGCGTGGCTCAGTGTTTACCTTGATGTCGGATCGCTCGTCCTCGTCCTCCTCCAACAGGTCACTGTGCTCCGTCCGGGACGTCCCGGGAGACTCACTGCTGTTTGGGGCCTGAGGGGGGAGAGACGACAACAACCAAGAATCACAAGGGTGAACTCAACACAACTACTGATCGTCAGGACGAAGCCTGTGCTGCAGGACTCTGGGGAGCGGCTCTAGGAGAGCAGAGAGAGGGGCACCCACCATGGGCTCCTTCACGTCCTCCTCGTCGTCGCCGCCCCGCGTTGCGTTGTGGTCGCTGTGGACGATCTGCACCCTGATGTCGCTCTTGGAGAGGCGGGTGCACTTCTTGCCTGCGGGGTAAAGGAAACAACACAGCAGTCAACATCTCTGCCGTAAATGTCGGAATGCAATTTTTCGAAATTGCGTATATGTATGCATTTTTATGATTGTGCAAAACACAGTTTTCCAAATCGTGGATGAAAGCGGGTTTCATCTGAGAGGTTTGGAAGCCTGGTCCCCCCCCCGGCCGGCGGGCGCCCCCCCATACTAACCGTTGAGCTCACCTTTGCCCGTGTGCCGGCAGCAGAGAGACACCAGCGTGATGCCGCAGATCAGCAGCACGCAGCCCCCGCCCACCGCTGCCCCCACGATGATCAACATGGGCAGGGCTTCTGCATCGAGGGAGAGAGAGAGAGCAAGAGAGGGAGAGAGAGAGAGAGAGAGAGAGAGAGAGCGCGAGACAGAGAGAGAGAGAGAGAGAGAGAGAGAGCGCGAGACAGAGAGAGAGAGAGAGAGAGAGAGAGAGAGAGAGCGCGAGACGGAGAACGAGCATGGGAGAGAGCGTGAGCGAGAGAGAGAGAGAGAGAGGTTTATGATGAGGGCGACGGAGGACAGCCGTGTGGGTGTGGGTGAAATCGGAGAGAAGAAAGCGGGGAGAAGAGAGAATAGGTGTCAGCATCGGGGATCTCACAGTGCAAAGGAAATGGAAACGGATCCATTCATCCAGCCCTCTGCTGCCTCCTATATGAAGCCGTGTGCAGTGAGCCGCTGGCGGGCTGAGGACTGGTGTCGCGCCGCGCTGCCTATTGTCCCTAATCTCTCTGAATGAAAGGCTAACAAGGCCTGACACGCAATGAAGCAATAGACGGTAATCTAATTAGAGATTGCAGGAGATGCAGCACGTTCCTCAGGAGACGGGCCTGGGCTGCGTTGATGTAAATGACTCGCGAGGACCTTATTTTTAAGTGTCTCTTAGAACAAAGGGAGGCTGAGCGGGGGGGGGGGGGGGGGGGGGGGGGGGGGGGGAGTAGCAGTCGGAGGAGCGCTGTATGGTCGTTTTACTTTCACGTGCTTAAAGGCTTTGCAGTGAGATGCAGCATCCATCGTGCCGAGTTGCCAGACAGGGAGACAGACCCACCGCGCGGCCGCTCACACCTGTAGCCTCCTCTAATTGACTTTAGTCTCTAATCGATGGCTCTGCTATGGGGGCCAACATATTCATTAAAAGGACCATCTGCTGATTAAATTATATCGATTAGGGGAGTATAATTAAGATAAGCAGAAAAGGGTTGCTTTGCTTTCAACAAGGGCTGAGATAGGGGATAAATAAATGTGTGTGTGCGTAAATATATATATATATATATTTCTTTCTTTCTTTCTTTCTTTATTTAGATTTATATTTTGTTTACATATATAAATATACATATATATTTACGTACATATTTTTTATTTATATTTTTTTATATATTATTTTGTATATTATTTTGTATATATATATATATATATATATATATATATATATATATATATATATATATATATAAGCATGGCCTGTCAGTTGTGTACCTTGCTCTTTCAGGGAGACCATGGCGGTGCCGGTGCCGAACCGGTTCCAGGCGGTGCAGTTGTATCTCAGCTGGAAGTCCTGCGCCAGCGTCTCGGAGATGACCAGGGACGAGATGACCCCCTGGCCGCTGCTCACTGTCTGCACGGAGAACCTGCCGGAGGTCCCGGAGGACAGGCTGACATCTCCAAACGTCCACACCTGGAGATAGAGGAGGAGAAGGAGAGACCATAAAGATGTGCTCGCTTTTTTATCCCTAAGCGCAAAAGTGAAAGAGCAAAGCTTTTCTGTGCTCTAGCTGGCTTCTGATTGAACACAGGTCTTTTGTTCTCGGTGGTTCTCTCTCTCTCGCTCTCTCCCTGGTTCTGGCCTCTCTCTACCTCTCTCGCCCTGGGTGGACTAAGCTCCCAGGCTCTATCCAAGCTTTGAGAGCAGAGGCAGGGCTACAAGGTGAGGCAGTGGAGCCTAGAGCCTGGGGGGGCTAGAGACAGTACTGCAGTGTGAGGCTGGGGGGGCTAGAGACAGTACTGCAGTGTGAGGCTGGGGGGGCTAGAGACAGTACTGCAGTGTGAGGCTGGGGGGGCTAGAGACAGTACTGCAGTGTGAGCCTGGGGAGGCTAGAGACAGGACTGCAGTGTGAGGCTGGGGAGACTAGAGACAGAGCTACGGTATGAGACTGGGGAGAGTAGAGACAGAGCTACAATGTGAGGCTGGGGAGAGTAGAGACAGAGCTACAGTGTGAGGCTGGGGAGAGTAGAGACAGAGCTACAGTGTGAGGCTGGGGAGAGTAGAGACAGAGCTACAGTGTGAGGCTGGGGAGAGTAGAGACAGAGCTACGGTATGAGACTGGGGAGAGTAGAGACAGAGCTACAGTGTGAGGCTGGGGAGAGTAGAGACAGAGCTACAGTGTGAGGCTGTGGACAGTAGAGGCTGAGCTACAGCATGAGGCGGGGGAGAGTAGAGACAGAGCTACAGTATGAGGCTGTGGAGAGAAGAGACAGTGCTGCAGTGAGAGGCTCATCTCCAGCATGCCACCTGTGTCTCACTCCTCCTCAGACCCTCATTATCCACTCGCCGCTCCGCCTGCGCTCTGTGGTTCACCGGGTCAGCTGACTGATGCCTGATGGACCTCTAATTGAACACCCCCCCCTCCCCCCTCCCCCCACACCTCCTTCTCTTGCCTCCCTGGAGTAGCTTCGTGTAGGTAGGTGTGTGAGTGTATGTGTGTGTATGAGTGTGAGTCTGTGTGAGAGGGAGTTGTGTTAATGCATGTGCGCCTGCATCTGTTTCTTAGTGTTAGAGGTGGATGGGTTAGGTGTGGGAGAGAGAGAGAGAGAGAGAGAGAGAGAGAGAGAGAGAGAGAGAGAGAGAGAGAGAGAGAGAGAGAGAGAGAGAGAGAGAGAGAGAGAGAGAGAGAGAGAGAGAGAGAGAGAGAGAGAGAGAGAGACGAGCGTCTGACGTACTATCTTGTCGGGAGGCGGGCTGCTCCCCACCACACACTCCAGCTTGCCCTTGGCGTGTTTGGCGGCGTGCTGGGTGGCGTCGGCCGTGATGATGGGCGGACCTGGAGGGAGGCGGGAGGAGAACGCAGCGATGAGAAAACCGCCTCTTTGTGCGTCTGCACCGAGCAGGAACAAACACATGCACAATCTACCAAGCAGGAAGACACACACACACACACACACGCACACACAAGCACACACACACACACACACACACTAACACCCCATCGAGCAGGAAGACACACACACACACACCACACACACACACTCCATCGAGCACACACAAACAAACAGACTCTCTACCAAGCAGGAAGACACACAGACACACACTCCACTCAGCAGGAAGACACACACACACACACACACACACACACACACACACACACACACACACACACACACACACACAGAGTAGTGTGTGTGTGTGAGCAGGTAGTGGTCATGGCGGCGGACGCGGACGCGTGTCTCACCGTTGACGGTCAGCGTCACGTCCCTCTCGGCCACGCCGATGCGCGGCACGATGGCCTTGCAGGTGTAGGTGCCGGCGTCCTCCTGGGTGACGGCCTTCAGCTGCAGCGTGTTCCCGTTGCTCAGCACCTGAGGAGACGGAGACGGAGCCGACGTTAACGGGCGGCACGGGGACCATCAGACGGTGGACTCCGTTGGACCGCGGCGGCGGCGTTGGCGACAGCGCCGGCGGCCCAGAGGTGGGCCGGCCCTGACGACCGCCGCCGCCGCCGGTGGCTCGGCTGTAATCTCATTGCAGGGAGATTTAATCACGGCGTCAGCGCCCTGACCTCCCCCCCCCCCCCCCCCCCCCCGCGCCGGGGAGATGTTGTAATTAAACAGAGGGGACGGACGCCAGTGTTTGTGGCGCGCGTGGGCCTGGGAGCCCGGGAGCTCAGCGCTGGGGCCCGCAGCACACTCATCCACCCATTGATCCGGCCCTTCCATCAAGCTGTGATTAATCCATTTACTCCACCCTCCACACCCACACACACCCGCACGCACACGCCCATGCATAGACGCACGCACGCACACATAGGCGGACGCATGCGACCACACATGCACGCAAGAACACACACGCACACACACACATGGACACACACATTGTCACAAACACACACACACACACACACACACACACACACCACCCTCCTCCTCTGCCTACTCCTCCATCTTCATCTTGGTTATTTATTTCAACACACTCTTGGAGTAACCCGATTAATCCATTACTCATAGTGCGTCGGATTAGGAAACGGGCAGAGTGGGTGCAGGCTGGCCTGAAAGGTTTTCTAGAGATGACATCATCGCTTACACTGTCCTACTCTTTACGGCTCCCACGTGTTTTGTTTTTTTTACAAAATGGCCGGAGAAATCCGATTAGCAGCCAGGAGAGGAAAATCCCGGGAGATTCCCCTTCATTTTTTAAACACGCTGCAAAAAGGCTGAATACTTTTACCCCGATTATTTTTTTGCGTAAAAGGTTTGGAAAACCACACGTCGGTGCCTTCCCGTTAAATTGGCTTAAGGAAAGGGATACGAGAGTTCATGCGAGGGGCTTTGTGATGCTTGACAAGAAACAAGTGCCGCTGTGGAGGAACGGGGAGGCACGGGAACCATAATTGCTACTCAGAGTCTTAGTCTCAGCTGAAATGATATGTTGATTGATTGGCTGGCCTGCTGACTGACAGACTGTATTAGCGCTGCTGTTCGTCTCCGGCGTGCTGTGCCCGACTATCAGACACTACTGCTGAAACCGTGAGACTCCGGCAGGGTCGAAAGTGGCCAGTGGTAGACAACATATTCCTGGGGGACTCTGTTGAGCGGTGAGGCGTGAGGCTTCTGTGTGAGGGAGGCTGGTGTGAAGAGGAGGTGTGATGGATTCAGGCTGCGTGTAGGGACGTCGTGGTGTTGACGTGTTTTCCGAGAGAGAAGTTTTCTTACCACGCCGGAGCCCTGTTTGGTCCATGCCAGAGTCAGGGGGGGGTTCCCGGTCCAGGCGCAGGTGAAAGCCGCGTCCATGCCCGTGTCCACCGCCATGGGCTTGGGCTCCGATAGCAGCCTGGGGCCGACTGGAAAGCGGGAGAAACATCATCATGACTCGTGCACCCACTGAAACATTCACCCGTGATAGCAATACAACATGACATTTACATTTACATTCAGGGCGTTTCGCAGACGCTTTTATCCACAGCGACTTACAATGAGTACATTTGTCAGAAGAAGGAGAAAGAATATATCACTGTCTGTATGGTTATGATGCAGTAACAATCGCTTGGTTAACCCCTTCCCCGTATCCAAAAAAGGTAGCTAGGATAAGATGCTACACAATGCTAAGTAAGTGCATAAGAGGGGTGTCGGGAGGTTTGGAGGTAAGCCCATGCAGAGTCTGGGTAAACAATGAGCAAGCGAGTCTTCAGTCATTTGCGGATACTGGTGAGCGAGTGAGCCATGAAGGTGTGGATCCTCGTATAAACTTCTAATAAGCTTACATTGTACATCCACCAGGGTGCTGACGTTGGTGCTGCCCACCGAGTTGGACACCTCGCAGGACACGGGGTCCGTGAAGTACGAGTAGTCCACCGTCACCTCCAGGCTGTCTCCGTTGGCCTCCGCGATGGGCACCCCTCCTTTGGACCACCTGTCAACGGGGAGTCATCGTGTTAGCACATGCCGGGCCGGATCGATACAAGGACACTTACATACCGATCTCCGTGAACACCCTTTCAGGGTTAGATGTTCTCTGGAGTCAACCGGAGACAATAGTTCAGGGTTAGATGTTTGTCGGAGGCGACATCCCACATTTAGTAAGGGTTCGATTTTTGTTGGAGTCAACCGGAGACAATATGTCCGTGTTGGATGTTTGTCGGAGGCGACATCCCACATTTAGTAAGGGTTAGATGTTTTTTGGAGTAAACCGGCGACAATAAATCAGGGGTAGATGTTTTCAGTTCCCAAACTGCTAGAAGTCTACTCAATGAATTCACAATTTCAATGCTTAAGTACTGAGGTTCATTGAGTTTATGCGGGCGGTGGTGTGACTGCGTGGGCACAGGTGAGCTGAAGAAGATTAATTGGAAGCGGGGTCGGAAGGCTGGCCGGGTGCCTACCTGTATCCAGTGATCTCCGGATTGGCTGAGGCGGAGCAGATGAAGAGGACCTTGGAGCCCTCTGTGACCGTCTGGGGCTGGACGGACAGCGTCACTGACGGGGGGTCTGCGCACAGAGAAACACGCGGCGGGGGGGGAAATGAGTGCGGCGTAGGGGGAACGGCTCACCTCCGTGTCTCACGGGTCGCCGAGGAGACGGCGGCGCCAGCCCTTTACTATTCCTGACGGGGCTCCTGTGAAGCCGGTCAACCGGAGCTGTTCTAATACCGATAATATACCGCTGTACTGTTCTCGCTGTGTTACGGTGTGTGGCGGCTCGCTGCTTCATTTGCTGCCCTTCACTTTCTGAACCGCTCTGTCCTGAGAATAATGAACGCAGTGATAGAACTCGTCTTTTTTTTTTTTACAATTAAAATGTAAATGTGGTTAGCGGGGTCTACCTGGTGGGACTCTATATGTAATGGTCCATTCATATGCAGGCGCTCTTTGCCGTACTATGGATTACCCTCTACATGTCGGGGTTGTCTTCTTCGGGTGGAGGTACTCACGCTGGACGTTGATGGTGACGGAGGTCTGGCGGCCGGCGGGCGCGGCCGGGTTCAGGACCCGGCAGGTGTAGGTCCGGCCCGAGTCGCGGTCCTCGGGGACCATGGGCAGCATGCTGACGGCCAGCTCCCGCTTCTTGTCCTCCATCAGTGTCTGGTGGACGAAATACATTGGTCAGGGTTAGATGATTGGCGGAGTTAACTGAACACCACAGGTCAGGGTTAGATGTGTGTTGGAGTTAACTGAACACCACAGGTCAGGGTTAGATGTGTGTTGGAGGTAAGAGCTGAGAATAGGTCAGGGTTAGATGTTCGTTTGAGTTAATCGCAACAACAGATGTTCGTTTGAGTGAACCGCCAACGATAGTTCAGGGTTAGATGTTTTTTGGAGGCAATAGCCCACAATATGTCAGGGTTTGATGATTGTTGGAAATAACCGCTGAGAATATGTCAGTGTTAGATGTTTGTTGGCGTTAACCGGCAACAATAGGTCAGGGATGGAGTTGTTTGTCAAAGGTAACCATCTACAGTAAGCCAGGGCATGATGTTTGCAGGGGCAAACAGCCCACAGTAAGCCAGAGCTCGATGTTCTCTAGAGATAACCACACCTAGTTAGTCAGGGTTGGGAGTGCCGCCGGTGCTAGCAGTAGCTTGATGTTTGCCCGAGGTAGCATTTCGTCAGGGCTAGGTGTCGTATTCATTCAAAGCGGCGGAACGATCCTGCGGAACTGGAACAGCCCCATGCACGGTGGCGACGGAGGGGCGCTTTAATCCCGCGCCACGCGGCAGAGAGGCTGCGACGGGTGATAACCTCGTCCCGGAGTGTCTTCTCCCGTGACGCCGCCGCTCTTATGTTCCTCGCGTGTGAGGCGTATAAATCGCCATCCAGTTGGTTGGCGGTTAAATCAGGTATTTTATGGGGCCGCTCGCTCCGTCAGCGATCCCTGTTTGCCATCATCTTTTAAATCTATTTACTGCCCGCAGGAATCAATAGGCCTAAGTGACAAAAAGGCGTCTATCCTTAAGATATGGTCCGCCGCTTTTATCTGTCACGCAACTGTCACACACGCATGCAGGCGCACATATACACAGATGTGTGCGCAGACACATGCACGCACACACACACACACACACACACACACATCTCCACACATGTTTGCGGGCACATCCACACACACACACACATTCAACTTGCACACACACACACGCACACACACACACACACACACACACACACACACACACACACACACACACACACACACACACACACAAAATACATCAAAAACTCGTAGGAGCATGGACATTGCAGCAATCCATGTGTGTGTCTGTGTTTCTGGCTGGTACATTGATGGTGGTGGAGGAATTGGGGAGTAGTGAGAGCGGGGATGGGGGAGGAGGGGGGGGGGGATGTGGAGGGCAGGGGGGAGCAGGGGGGCAGGCTGAGTCCATTCCCCGGATGACCAAATCAATGCAGCAGGCTTCACTTCCTCAGCCAAACACACAAAAAGCATCTTTATGCTCCGGATCGAACCGCATCACTCCCTGTCACCAGGCTGGCCTTGGCCAAGCACTTTAACCCCCCTCCACCCCCCCCCCCCCACGCACAAACACACACACCCACACACAGTCTAAGACACAGATACACACACACAGACACACACACATAATGTGGCACTATTGATGTTTCTACTTAAAAGCTTCCCCTTTTCTGCTCACACTGGGATCTTGCAAGTGTTCTTCGTTCCCAATTTCCTCTACCACCACCTCCTCCTCCTCTTCCTCCCTCCTACTTTCCTTCTCCTCCCACCTACTCTTCCTCCCTCCTACTTTCCTCCCTCCTCCTCCTTCTCCTCCTCCTCCTCCCTCCTACTTCCTTCTCCTGCCTCCTAATCTCCTCCCTCCTCCACCTCCTCCCTCTACCACCTCCTCCTCCCACCTCCACTTCCTTCCTACTACTCTCCTCCTTCTCCTCCTCCTCCTGCTCTCCACCTCCCCTCCCTCCTCCATCACCACCTCCTCCTCCACCAACATCTCCTCCTGCTCCCTCCTCCTCTCCTCTCCCCTCCCCTCGCCCCCCCCCCCCCCCCCCCCCCCTCTCCTCACTGCAGCGCTCCTTTTAAACGCGGCGTTTAGCGGCGCTTAGCGTGGTCAGGGACCGTGACAAATGTGACACTTTCCCGGCTGGCTCACGCTCCGCTGCCCCCCCCCGCTGTGCCGCGCGCCTCCGCCCGTGCGGAGCTCTCGCCCCGGTGGAGCTCTGCCCTGCTCCACTTATGCTGCTGTGGCGGCCCCAGCGCAGCCCCCCCCCCCCACAGCCCCCCCACAGCAGAGAGAGCCTGTGTGGGGCTCGGGGGGGGGGGGGGGGGGGGGGGGAGGTAAGGGGAGGAGGGCGGGAGGGCGGCTGCTAGTGAGACGAGAGCGAGCGAGAGCGGGGTGGGAGGGAGGGGGAGGGGGAGGAGGCGGTTGGCGGGTTGGTTGGTGGTGAGGAAACGGTTTTGGGCACGGGGGGGGAGAGGAGGGAGGGAGGGAGAGGAGGGAGGGAGGGAGGGAGGGGAGGGGAGACTGCGGAGAAAGGTAGTGAGTGAGAGAACCCCAGCGAATCACGAGAGGAACAAAGGAAACTATGGTGGTGGCAAATAACAGGAGGAACGGGGAAATAGGGGGGATAGAAGGATACTGAGACGGAGGAGGAAAGGACAGCTACAGAGGGATGGAATATAGTACAGTATAGCGGCATATCAAAGGGTATGCTCCAGTTTTGTTTTCATTTCACACTTGCTTTGGCAATGTAAACGTGTAATGTAAATCTATGTTTCCCATGCCAATAAAGCCATCCTGGATTGAATTGAATTTAAATTGATATAGAGCGAGAGAGAGATGGAGAGAGGGAGAGAGAGGGAGAACGATGGAGAGAGAGGGATAGAGAAAGATAACCATACCCTCAGAGTGAAACTGAGCTCATGTAATAGTTGAGCCTGGTATTTAGTCTTGCTGCTGCTGTAGGGCTCTGCATGAGTGTGTGTGTGTGTGTGTGTGTGTGTGTGTGTGTGTGTGTGTGTGTGTGTGTGTGTGTGTGTGTGTGTGTGTGTGTGCATGGAGGGTGCGTATGGGTATGTGTGTGTGTGCGTGCGTTTTATCTTTGCTTGGAGGCTGAGTATGGGTATGTGTGTACATATGTGTGTGTGTGTATGGTTAGGTGTGTTTGTGTGTGTGCATTAGTCTGATGCATATGGATGTGTATGTGCATGTGTGTGTGTGTGTATAGGTTTGTAGGTGTGTGTTTTGGGGTAAGTGTGTGTGTATGTGTGTGCGCGTTCATTGGTCTGATGCATGTGTGTGTGTGTGTGTGTGTATGTGCGTGTGTGCGTGCACTAGTCGCGCGTGTCCCCTCCTCCTACCTTAGAGTAGATGGCGCTCTCCATGACCTCTCCGTCGCGGTACCAGGTGATCTCCGCCGCCGGCTTGGCTCCAGACGCTCTGCAGGTGAGGTTGTGGGGCGCGTGGGCCTTCAGCCGCACCACGGGACCCCCGTCCACCACGGGGTCTCCGGGAGGAACTACGCCCCAAAACAGACAAACAGACATTAGCACCACGGAGAGGGGAGGGGGAGGGGGAGGGGGAGGGGGAGGGGGAGGGGGAGGGGGAGGGGGGGGAGTCTGGCCCTGGGCCAGGAAGAGAAGGCGTCCTCGCCATGGCAGAGCCGTATCGAGTTAGCTCGTTGCCTCGGCATCAGCAGAAGGGAGGAAGAAAAACAATATTCCAGCCCCTCTTTTTTTTTTTTCTGTTTGTGCAACAAGATGTTAGAGAGTGGTAAAAGGAGCAGGAGGCAGTTTACTGTGAAGGAACACACGGCACCTCGAACCTATTCCATTTGCTTCCCTGGGACCCCGACATTATTACTCTATTTACTCCCTTACTGGTGCGGCTGATGTTTCATTTCATTGCTTATTTGTTAGTTTATTTGCATGGTTTTGCACACGGTCCCCCCCGACTGCCCTCCCCCCCCCCCATCCCCCCCGCGCCCCCATGCCGATGAAGGCGTCCCGGCTGCCGACCAATAAGGCGAGGCGTAAACACGGGGGCTCGGACTGGCCTTTCCCGCTCCCTCCACCAAACCAATTTCTCCGTGTATCTGAATTGTCAGAGGTCCTTCCGCTGCGCCGCGCGCCGCTAATGGAATCCGAGCGCTCGGTGATTTTAATTTCCAGACCGATTCCCCTGACTGCCCTCCCAGCGCTCGCTCCTTTCACTGCTGGATTGCTTTGGTCTCATCCGGCCATGTTGATTTACACACGCACACACACACACACACACACACACACACACACACACACACACACACGCACATACACACAAACACACGCACACACACACACACACACACACACACACACACACACACACACACACACACACACACACACACACACACACACACACACACACACACACACGCACAGGCACACACGCAGGCACACACACCCACACACAGACTCAGACAATAACAATATACAACAAGCTACCTTGTTACAGAGCTCATTCGAGCCCATCGCCCTCCTGCTGTCTGTCTGTCTGTCTGTTTGGGAGCACTGTGCCTGATTCATTCTGCTCCTGCCTGGCAGATGTGGCGACGGGGTTTGAGCGGTCCACCGTGCGAGGGACACCGCGGTGTTGTTGTCGTTACCGTTGATGAGCATGCTGCACTACGCTTTGCTGCTATCACTAATGAACCTTTTTAATTAGATTCACCTTCTTAAAATACCTTTATATTATTAAAAGTATAACAACATTACTATATATTTTTTATAATAATTTCATTTTATTATGATGCATAATAATATAATTGTTACATGATATCAGAGCTTAAACTTTGACGTCACTTCTTTGTCTAAGCGTCACACACCCATTACCCTTTTTAGTCTCAGGCAGGCTCTCTCATTAAGCAAGCTAACAAGCTAACAAGCGGATCCTGTTTAAGCTAACAAGCTAACAGGCAGATACTATTAAATATGCCCAGAGGTGGACATCATTTTAAGCTCTGTCCTGTCAGACCTCAGAGTGTCTTATCCCATCCTTTACTCAGATTCTGATTTCTGGTTAACAAGCAAAAGGAAATTCACCCGGACGCCCCGAGAAGAGCCATGTGGTGTCATTCCACTACCCGCCACTAGGTGCCAGCAGTGCCTCTCCAACTCTGATCCCCACAAGACCTGCTCTCCGCCTCAACCCCTCCGCCGCTACCGTCACCCTCCACCCCCGCTCTCCATCACCTCCCACCCCGACGTCTAAGCGAATATGTAGATCACTCACATCACGTTAATGTAAAAGTCGCCTTCTGTTTGACAATTTCCATGGCGCACAGAAAAATGTGCAAAGTGTGCAAACCTTGACTTTTAAACGACTGCGGAAATAATTTGTGGCTGTTGCTGCAGCGTTTCAACCCTCCTGCTTCAACTCTATGGTCTCACACCTAAAGTCTCACATCTCCTGTCTCACATCTCCTGCATCACTTTTCCTGTTTCACACCTAAAGTCTCACATCTCCTTTCTCACGGCTCCTGACTCACATCTCCTGTCCCACAACCAAAGTCTCACATCTCCTTTCTCACATCTAAAGTCTCACCTCTCCTGTTTAACAGTCCTGCTCCACATATCCTGCTCCACATATCCTCTCTCACACCTGTCTTTCCGGTTAAAGCAAGCAGGCGATGTCTCCTCTTGAACCATCTGCTTCCATCCAGTGCAGTAACACAACAGCAGTACACTATGCTTGTATACTACAGACGTACACTATACTGTACGCCTACAGTACATACGCATACTCTGCATGTCTCCAGGGCAAGAGTTACAGCATGTACGGCCTCACTTCGATTTATTAGTAATTTATCGTTTCAGAAATGCAGAAACATTCGGTCATAGTGGCAGGTTTGTGGAGCGTGTTTTATCCCTGCTGTCGATCACATGTTTTATATGAGTGTGCGTGCGTACGTACGTGCGTGCGTGTGTGTGTGTGTGTGTGTTTGTGTGTGTGTGTGCGAGTGCACGTGCACATGTGTATGTGTAAGCGAGTGTGTGTGTTCATGTGTGTGTGTGTGCGTGTGAGCGCTTGTTTCCGTGTGTGTGTGTTCATCTGTGTGTGTGTGTGTGTGTGTGTGTGTGTGTGTGTGCGTGCGTGCATTCGTGTGTGTGTGTTTGTGTGCATGTGTGCTTGTGTGTGCCTGTGTGTGTATGCATGTCTTTATGTGCGTGTGTGTGTTTGTGCCTGTGTATGCATGTCTTTGTGTGCGTGCGTGTGTTTGTGCCTGTGTATGCATGTTTTGTGTGTGTGTGTGTGTGTGCGTGCATTACCTAGCACGGTTAGCTTGGCGCGGTGCGAGCGCAGCGCTGCCTGTGTCGCCTGACACTCGTACGCGGCGTCGTCGGCCAGCTCGGCGCCGTCGATCTGCAGGCTGTGCTCTCCTGATAGAGGGTCGCCCAGCAGGGAGTAGCGGGTCCAGCCTGGGAGCAGAGAGCCAGAGAGTCAACACACACACACACACGCGCACACGCACACACATATACGGTACTGCCCTTATATGGCACCGTGACAGGGAACAGCCTGGAAAAGTGCACCGACTTGAGAGCCGCACACAAAGGAGAGGCTGGTGTGGCCTGTTAGCACTGCTGATGAACGCACACACTGAGATACACACTCTGGCACACACACACTCGGCACCAAACGCACACACACACACCGACGTATAAACACACGCACACGCACAGGCATACACACATATACATGCACACGTACACACAAAGGCACACACCAAGACATACACACACTGACACAGACGTACTCACACAAGCACACAGACAGGCACACACTCACAGTCACGCACACACTGACACACACACAAGCAACACCCACACACTTCGCACAAAGGTACAGACACACACAGACGTATACACACACTCAGGCACACTCGCACATACACAAACAGACAAAGGTACACACACAGGCACACACACACACATCCCGGTTGCGTTGTCTTTGCCAACAGCTTTAAAGCTGGTGGCTGCGACATGCTGTCCTTTAAACCCGGACACGATAACAACGGCTTGCCTAAGGTCATGATTCCGCCCGCCTGCTTTCTCGTTGGCCACACATTTAAATGTCAACGTGTGACACAAGTCAATTGATTATCCACCTTTTTTTTTTTACCAAACCCTCAAAATGCTAAACAACGTATTAAAAGGCCACCTTGTGTGGCAGCAGTTTATTTGTTCTCTCACTTTTCATTTGTGTAAAACCCAACTGGTTGACAGAGAGAGAGCAGCCCGCTTTCTAATGAGAGCAGACATTGATCGCCCAAGACAAACAAAGAGAGAGAAAGAGAAAGTGAAAATAAATCCAAATGTGCTGGGGCTGGTGGCTTGATCTCAAAGCCTCTAGTGGGAGCTGGGAGGGTGTGTGGTCATGGTGTATGACGGTGTGTTGTGGCGGGTGGTGTAGGATAGTGGCGGGGGTTTAATAGTTGTGATGCGTTGGTGCTGTGTGATAGTGGGTGGTGGTAAAGTGGGTGGTGTATGATAGTAGTGGTGTTTGGCCATGGTGGTTAGTGTATGGTAGTGATGGTGAGTTGGTGGTGTTAAAGTGGGTGGTGTTGTAGCTACCTGGCAGATCTCTTTCTCCACCCAACGCCAGGCCATCCTTGGTCCACTGCACCATCCCCCGGTAGCCCACGATCACGCAGGGCAGGGTCACCGATTGGCCGGCCACCACCACTTGGTCCTGGGGCTGCTGGGAGAAGTAGGCAGCATGGGCGGCTGTAGGGGAGAGAGGAGAAGGACTACATTAGAAACGGTGGACTTCATTAATAAACACATGGAGCTTACTCGGCTCTCAGCCGAGAGCGTATTCACAGGAAAGGAACCGAAGTACTCCGAAGGTGCTAGGATGTTCTGTAAACGCGGTGGGAAGAACACGATGGAAAAGCCCAGAGTGTTCTGGTGGCAGGAGGTGGGTTGACATGTTTGGAGAAGTGTTTTCAACAGGGGAAGGAATGTCAGCTGCTCCATGACTTATTTAACTCTTTCCCGGGACCATATGGTACCACGCGGGCTGACAGCGAGCGAGCACACTTAGCATGGGACTGCTCCTTCGTGTGCTTTTTGTAAAAATGGATGTTAAACAATCAGAAGTCCATTACAGTCCCCCCGGGGCCGTCCGTTGGAGCCCGACGTCAGCGGAGACACCTGCCGCTGTTCCACTACAGTGTTTAAGCATGGCGCACGCTCCAACCCCATTGGCTGGCCCGACTTCAAACACACACACACTCACACACACACACACACACACACACACACACACACACACACACGCACATGAGCTCATGCACACCCACCAAACACACATGAGCACGCACACACCCACACATGAACACACAGACACACACACACACGCACGCACGCACGCACGCACGCACACACACACACACACACACACACACACACACACACACACACACACACACACACACACACACACACACAAAGGCGAGCGGATCCAACTGTTTCTGCCGTGATGCAGAAGATTGGGTATTACAAACCCTGCTGGCTGGAAGACATGGCCGCCCTCCAGAGCAACTAATCCTCTGGGAAGAGGAGGGCAGGGGGGGGGGGGGGGGGGGGGGGGAGGGGGGAGGGCGAGAGAGTGTTTAAAATAAAGAAGCTTGTCTGTTTCTTCCTCTCTCTCTGTCTCTCTCTCTCTCTCTCTCTCTCTCTCTCTCTCTCTCTCTCTCTCTCTCTCTCTCTCTCTCTCTCTCTCTCTCTCTCTCCCCCCCTATCTCTCTCTCTCTCCCCCCTCTCTCTCCCCCTCTCTCTCTCTCTCCCCACTCTCTCTCTCTCTCTCTCTCTCTCTCTCTCTCTCTCTCTCTCTCTCTCTCTCTCTCTCCCCCTCTCTCTCTTCTCACTTTGTGGCTCTCAGCAAAGAATGGAAGGGGAAGCGAGGGCTGGCGAGGGGGTGAGAGAGGGTGAGGGGGTGACGGGGGGGAGAAGATAAAGAGGGCTCTATTCAGGCAGTGCTAAGACCCCCCCCTCCCGCACAGCCCTCCCTCCCTCACCATGAAATGCTTCTTTTGGTAGAAGAGCTTAAACAGACCCCCCCCACCCCCCCTCACCCCCCCCTGAAAGGAGGGCAACATACGGCGGCCAGAGACGGTCCATTGTCCCCCGTCCCCCTGCTTTAATAGGCCTCTTCATTCCCAATCAATCTGCTAAATGCAACTTTAATAGCTTTTCAATAGCCAGCCCCCCCCTCCCCTCCCCCCCAGGGGGGTGCTGAAATTCTCTCTCCCCCCCACCTTTCTCCTCGCTAGCCCCTTTCTCTGAGTTGTCGCCTGGTTTTCTTTCTAAAGGAGTGTGGGACGAGGGTTTGTGGGGGGGGGGGGGGGGGGGGGG